>NW_026061080.1:300000-600000 GCF_929443795.1 Astur gentilis | reverse complement strand
TCCGTGTGGGACAAGGAGCCGGATGTGTGCCTTTTCGGAAACAGGATCTGCCGAGGAAGAGAGCCATGAGATGTTCCTCCTCTGGGCAAGGCCGGGTCCCAGATCTTGTTGTGCCTGTGAATAGGCTGCAGGGCGACGGTGAAGACCAGCAACAGCTTTCAGGGCTTCCACCTTCCGTGTGGGAGAAGGAGCTGGATGTGTGCCTTTCTGGAAACAGGACGTGCCGGGGACCAGAGCCATGAGATGTTCCTCCTCTGGGCAAGCCCGGGTCCCAGATCCTTTTGTGCCTGTGAATAGGCTGCAGGGGGACGGTGAAGACCAGCAACAGCTTTCAGGGCTGCCACCTTCCGTGTGGGACAAGGAGCCGGACGTGTGCCTTTTCGGAATCAGGCTCTGCCGAGGACGAGAGCCATGAGATGTTCCTCCTCTGGGCAAGCCCGGGTCCCAGATCCTGTTGTGCCTGTGAATAGGCTGCAGGGGGACGGTGAAGACCAGCAACAGCTTTCAGGGCTGCCACCTTCCGCGTGGGACAAGGAGCCGGACGTGTCTTTCTGGATACAGGCCCTGCCGAGGACGAGAGCCATGAGATGTTCCTCCTCTGGGCAAGCCCGGGTCCCAGATCCTGTTGTGCCTGTGAATAGGCTGCAGGGGGACGGTGAAGACCAGCAACAGCTTTCAGGGCTGCCACCTTCCGTGTGGGACAAGGAGCCGGATGTGTGCCTTTTCGGAAACAGGATCTGCCGAGGAAGAGAGCCATGAGATGTTCCTCCTCTGGGCAAGGCCGGGTCCCAGATCCTGTTGTGCCTGTGAATAGGCTGCAGGGCGACGGTGAAGACCAGCAACAGCTTTCAGGGCTGCCACCTTCCGTGTGGGACAAGGAGCCGGACGTGTGCCTTTTCGGAATCAGGCTCTGCCGAGGACGAGAGCCATGAGATGTTCCTCCTCTGGGCAAGCCCGGGTCCTGAATCCTGTTGTGCCTGTGAATAGGCTGCAGGGGGACGGTGAAGACCAGCAACAGCTTTCACAGCTGCCACCTTCCGTGTGGGACAAGGAGCCGGACGTGTCTTTCTTGATACAGGCCCTGCCGAGGACGAGAGCCATGAGATGTTCCTCCTCTGGGCAAGCCCGGGTCTCAGATCCTGTTGTGCCTGTGAATAGGCTGCAGGGGGACGGTGAAGACCAGCAACAGCTTTCAGGGCTGCCAACTTTTTGTGGGACAAGGAGCCGGACCTGTCTTTCTGGATACAGGCCCTGCCGAGGACGAGAGCCATGAGATGTTCCTCCTCTGGGCAAGCCCGGGTCCCAGATCCTGTTGTGCCTGTGAATAGGCTGCAGGGGGACGGTGAAGACCAGCAACAGCTTTCAGGGCTGCCACCTTCCGTGTGGGACAAGGAGCCGGATGTGTGCCTTTTCGGAAACAGGATATGCCGAGGAAGAGAGCCATGAGATGTTCCTCCTCTGGGCAAGGCCGGGTCCCAGATCTTGTTGTGCCTGTGAATAGGCTGCAGGGCGACGGTGAAGACCAGCAACAGCTTTCAGGGCTGCCACCTTCCGTGTGGGAGAAGGAGCTGGATGTGTGCCTTTCTGGAAACAGGACGTGCCGGGGACCAGAGCCATGAGATGTTCCTCCTCTGGGCAAGCCCGGGTCCCAGATCCTTTTGTGCCTGTGAATAGGCTGCAGGGGGACGGTGAAGACCAGCAACAGCTTTCAGGGCTGCCACCTTCCGTGTGGGACAAGGAGCCGGACGTGTGCCTTTTCGGAAACAGGCTCTGCTGAGGACGAGAGCCATGAGATGTTCCTCCTCTGGGCAAGCCCGGGTCCTGAATCCTGTTGTGCCTATGAATAGGCTGCAGGGGGACGGTGAAGACCAGCAACAGCTTTCAGGGCTGCCACCTTCCGTGTGGGACAAGGAGCCTGACGTGTGCCTTTTCGGAAACAAGCTCTGCCGAGGACGAGAGCCATGAGATGTTCCTCCTCTGGGCAAGCCCGGGTCCTGAATCCTGTTGTGCCTGTGATTAGGCTGCAGGGCGACGGTGAAGACCAGCAAGAGCTGTCAGGTCTGCCACCTTCCGTGTGGGACAAGGAGCCGGATGTGTGCCTTTTCGGAAACAGGCTCTGCCGAGGACGAGAGCCATGAGATGTTCCTCCTCTGGGCAAGCCCGCGTCCAAATCCTGTTGTGCCTGTGAATAGGCTGCAGGGGGACGGTGAAGACCAGCAACAGCTTTCAGGGCTGCCACATTCCGTGTGGGACAAGGAGCCGGACGTGTGCGTTTTCGGAAACAGGCTCTACAGAGGACGAGAGCCATGAGATGTTCCACCTCTGGGCAAGCCCGGGTCCTGAATCCTGTGGTGCCTGTGAATAGGCTGCAGGGGGACGGTGAAGACCAGCAACAGCTTTCAGGGCTGCCACCTTCCGTGTGGGACAAGGAGCCGGACGTGTGCCTTTTCGGAATCAGGCTCTGCCGAGGACGAGAGCCATGAGATGTTCCTCCTCTGGGCAAGCCCGGGTCCCAGATCCTGTTGTGCCTGTGAATAGGCTGCAGGGGGACGGTGAAGACCAGCAACAGCTTTCAGGGCTGCCACCTTCCGCGTGGGACAAGGAGCCGGACGTGTCTTTCTGGATACAGGCCCTGCCGAGGACGAGAGCCATGAGATGTTCCTCCTCTGGGCAAGCCCGGGTCCCAGATCCTGTTGTGCCTGTGAATAGGCTGCAGGGGGACGGTGAAGACCAGCAACAGCTTTCAGGGCTGCCACCTTCCGTGTGGGAGAAGGAGCCAGATGTGTGCCTTTCTGGAAACAGGCCGTGCCGGGGACGAGAGCCATGAGATGTTCCTCCTCTGGGCAAGCCCGGGTCCCAGATCCTTTTGTGCCTGTGAATAGGCTGCAGGGGGACGGTGAAGACCAGCAACAGCTTTCAGGGCTGCCACCTTCCGTGTGGGACAAGGAGCCGGACGTGTGCCTTTTCGGAAACAGGCTCTGCCGAGGACGAGAGCCATGAGATGTTCCTCCTCTGGGCAAGCCCGGGTCCTGAATCCTGTTGTGCCTATGAATAGGCTGCAGGGGGACGGTGAAGACCAGCAACAGCTTTCAGGGCTGCCACCTTCCGTGTGGGACAAGGAGCCTGACGTGTGCCTTTTCGGAAACAAGCTCTGCCGAGGACGAGAGCCATGAGATGTTCCTCCTCTGGGCAAGCCCGGGTCCCAGATCCTGTTGTGCCTGTGAATAGGCTACAGGGCGACGGTGAAGACCAGCAAGAGCTGTCAGGTCTGCCACCTTCCGTGTGGGACAAGGAGCCGGACGTGTGCCTTTTCGGAAACAGGCTCTGCCGAGGACGAGAGCCATGAGATGTTCCTCCTCTGGGCAAGCCCGCGTCCAAATCCTGTTGTGCCTGTGAATAGGCTGCAGGGGGACGGTGAAGACCAGCAACAGCTTTCAGGGCTGCCACATTCCGTGTGGGACAAGGAGCCAGACGTGTGCGTTTTCGGAAACAGGCTCTACAGAGGACGAGAGCCATGAGATGTTCCACCTCTGGGCAAGCCCGGGTCCTGAATCCTGTGGTGCCTGTGAATAGGCTGCAGGGGGACGGTGAAGACCAGCAACAGCTTTCAGGGCTGCCACCTTCCGTGTGGGACAAGGAGCCGGACGTGTCTTTCTGGATACAGGCCCTGCCGAGGACGAGAGCCATGAGATGTTCCTCCTCTGGGCAAGCCCGGGTCCCAGATCCTGTTGTGCCTGTGAATAGGCTGCAGGGGGACGGTGAAGACCAGCAACAGCTTTCAGGGCTGCCACCTTCCGTGTGGGACAAGGAGCCGGATGAGTGCCTTTTCGGAATCAGGCTCTGCCGAGGACGAGAGCCATGAGATGTTCCTCCTCTGGGCAAGCCCGGGTCCTAGATCCTGTTGTGCCTGTGAATAGGCTGCAGGGGGACGGTGAAGACCAGCAACAGCTGTCAGGGCTGCCACCTTCAGTGTGGGACAAGGAGCCGGATGTGTGCCGATCCGGAAACAGGCTCTGCCGAGGACGAGAGCCATGAGATGTTCCTCCTCTGCGCAAGCCCGCGTCCAAATCCTGTTGTGCCTGTGAATAGGCTGCAGGGGGACGGTGAAGACCAGCAACAGCTTTCAGGGCTGCCACATTCCGTGTGGGACAAGGAGCCGGACGTGTGCGTTTTCTGAAACAGGCTCTACAGAGGACGAGAGCCATGAGATGTTCCACCTCTGGGCAAGCCCGGGTCCTGAATCCTGTTGTGCCTGTGAATAGGCTGCAGGGGGACGGTGAAGACCAGCAACAGCTTTCTCGGCTGCCACCTTCCGTGTGGGAGAAGGAGCCGGATGTGTGCCTTTCTGGAAATAGGCCGTGCCGGGGACGAGAGCCATGAGATGTTCCTCCTCTGGGCAAGCCCGGGTCCCAGATCCTGTTGTGCCTGTGAATAGGCTGCAGGGGGACGGTGAAGACCAGCAACAGCTTTCAGGGCTGCCACCTTCCGTGTGGGACAAGGAGCCGGATGTGTGCCTTTTCGGAAACAGGATCTGCCGAGGAAGAGAGCCATGAGATGTTCCTCCTCTGGGCAAGGCCGGGTCCCAGATCTTGTTGTGCCTGTGAATAGGCTGCAGGGCGACGGTGAAGACCAGCAACAGCTTTCAGGGCTTCCACCTTCCGTGTGGGAGAAGGAGCTGGATGTGTGCCTTTCTGGAAACAGGACGTGCCGGGGACCAGAGCCATGAGATGTTCCTCCTCTGGGCAAGCCCGGGTCCCAGATCCTTTTGTGCCTGTGAATAGGCTGCAGGGGGACGGTGAAGACCAGCAACAGCTTTCAGGGCTGCCACCTTCCGTGTGGGACAAGGAGCCGGACGTGTGCCTTTTCGGAAACAGGCTCTGCCGAGGACGAGAGCCATGAGATGTTCCTCCTCTGGGCAAGCCCGGGTCCTGAATCCTGTTGTGCCTGTGAATAGGCTGCAGGGGGACGGTGAAGACCAGCAACAGCTTTCAGGGCTGCCACCTTCCGTGTGGGACAAGGAGCCTGACGTGTGCCTTTTCGGAAACAAGCTCTGCCGAGGACGAGAGCCATGAGATGTTCCTCCTCTGGGCAAGCCCGGGTCCCAGATCCTGTTGTGCCTGTGAATAGGCTGCAGGGCGACGGTGAAGACCAGCAAGAGCTGTCAGGTCTGCCACCTTCCGTGTGGGACAAGGAGCCGGATGTGTGCCTTTTCGGAAACAGGCTCTGCCGAGGATGAGAGCCAGGAGATGGTCCTCCTCTGGGCAAGCCCGCGTCCAAATCCTGTTGTGCCTGTGAATAGGCTGCAGGGGGACGGTGAAGACCAGCAACAGCTTTCAGGGCTGCCACATTCCGTGTGGGACAAGGAGCCGGACGTGTGCGTTTTCGGAAACAGGCTCTACAGAGGACGAGAGCCATGAGATGTTCCACCTCTGGGCAAGCCCGGGTCCTGAATCCTGTGGTGCCTGTGAATAGGCTGCAGGGGGACGGTGAAGACCAGCAACAGCTTTCAGGGCTGCCACCTTCCGTGTGGGACAAGGAGCCGGACGTGTCTTTCTGGATACAGGCCCTGCCGAGGACGAGAGCCATGAGATGTTCCTCCTCTGGGCAAGCCCGGGTCCCAGATCCTGTTGTGCCTGTGAATAGGCTGCAGGGGGACGGTGAAGACCAGCAACAGCTTTCAGGGCTGCCACCGTCCGTGTGGGACAAGGAGCCGGATGAGTGCCTTTTCGGAAACAGGCTCTGCCGAGGACGAGAGCCATGAGATGTTCCTCCTCTGGGCAAGCCCGGGTCCTAGATCCTGTTGTGCCTGTGAATAGGCTGCAGGGGGACGGTGAAGACCAGCAACAGCTTTCAGGGCTGCCACCTTCAGTGTGGGACAAGGAGCCGGATGTGTGCCGATCCGGAAACAGGCTCTGCCGAGGACGAGAGCCATGAGATGTTCCTCCTCTGGGCAAGCCCGCGTCCAAATCCTGTTGTGCCTGTGAATAGGCTGCAGGGGGACGGTGAGGACCAGCAACAGCTTTCAGGGCTGCCACATTCCGTGTGGGACAAGGAGCCGGACGTGTGCGTTTTCGGAAACAGGCTCTACAGAGGACGAGAGCCATGAGATGTTCCACCTCTGGGCAAGCCCGGGTCCTGAATCCTGTGGTGCCTGTGAATAGGCTGCAGGGGGACGGTGAAGACCAGCAACAGCTTTCTCGGCTGCCACCTTCCGTGTGGGAGAAGGAGCCGGATGTGTGCCTTTCTGGAAATAGGCCGTGCCGGGGACGAGAGCCATGAGATGTTCCTCCTCTGGGCAAGCCCGGGTCCCAGATCCTGTTGTGCCTGTGAATAGGCTGCAGGGGGACGGTGAAGACCAGCAACAGCTTTCAGGGCTGCCACCTTCCGTGTGGGACAAGGAGCCGGATGTGTGCCTTTTCGGAAACAGGATCTGCCGAGGAAGAGAGCCATGAGATGTTCCTCCTCTGGGCAAGGCCGGGTCCCAGATCTTGTTGTGCCTGTGAATAGGCTGCAGGGCGACGGTGAAGACCAGCAACAGCTTTCAGGGCTTCCACCTTCCGTGTGGGAGAAGGAGCTGGATGTGTGCGTTTCTGGAAACAGGACGTGCCGGGGACCAGAGCCATGAGATGTTCCTCCTCTGGGCAAGCCCGGGTCCCAGATCCTTTTGTGCCTGTGAATAGGCTGCAGGGGGACGGTGAAGACCAGCAACAGCTTTCAGGGCTGCCACCTTCCGTGTGGGACAAGGAGCCGGACGTGTGCCTTTTCGGAATCAGGCTCTGCCGAGGACGAGAGCCATGAGATGTTCCTCCTCTGGGCAAGCCCGGGTCCCAGATCCTGTTGTGCCTGTGAATAGGCTGCAGGGGGACGGTGAAGACCAGCAACAGCTTTCAGGGCTGCCACCTTCCGCGTGGGACAAGGAGCCGGACGTGTCTTTCTGGATACAGGCCCTGCCGAGGACGAGAGCCATGAGATGTTCCTCCTCTGGGCAAGCCCGGGTCCCAGATCCTGTTGTGCCTGTGAATAGGCTGCAGGGGGACGGTGAAGACCAGCAACAGCTTTCAGGGCTGCCAACTTCCGTGTGGGACAAGGAGCCGGACGTGTGCCTTCTCGGAAACAGGATCTGCCGAGGACGAGAGCCATGAGATGTTCCTCCTCTGGGCAAGCCCGGGTCCCAGATCCTGTTGTGCCTGTGAATAGGCTGCAGGGGGACGGTGAAGACCAGCAACAGCTTTCAGGGCTGCCACCTTCCGTGTGGGAGAAGGAGCCGGATGTGTGCCTTTCTGGAAACAGGCTCTACAGAGGACGAGAGCCATGAGATGTTCCACCTCTGGGCAAGCCCGGGTCCCAGATCCTGTTGTGCCTGTGAATAGGCTGCAGGGGGACGGTGAAGACCAGCAACAGCTTTCAGGGCTGCCACCTTCCATGTGGGACAAGGAGCCGGATGTGTGCCTTTTCGGAAACAGGATCTGCCGAGGAAGAGAGCCATGAGATGTTCCTCCTCTGGGCAAGGCCGGGTCCCAGATCCTGTTGTGCCTGTGAATAGGCTGCAGGGCGACGGTGAAGACCAGCAACAGCTTTCAGGGCTGCCACCTTCCGTGTGGGACAAGGAGCCGGACGTGTGCCTTTTCGGAATCAGGCTCTGCCGAGGACGAGAGCCATGAGATGTTCCTCCTCTGGGCAAGCCCGGGTCCTGAATCCTGTTGTGCCTGTGAATAGGCTGCAGGGGGACGGTGAAGACCAGCAACAGCTTTCACAGCTGCCACCTTCCGTGTGGGACAAGGAGCCGGATGTGTCTTTCTTGATACAGGCCCTGCCGAGGACGAGAGCCATGAGATGTTCCTCCTCTGGGCAAGCCCGGGTCTCAGATCCTGT
The DNA here is from genome assembly GCF_929443795.1 of Astur gentilis. Classification (NCBI taxonomy): domain Eukaryota; kingdom Metazoa; phylum Chordata; class Aves; order Accipitriformes; family Accipitridae; genus Astur; species Astur gentilis. The sequence goes on along the minus strand of NW_026061080.1, from coordinate 592,128 downwards.
TGTGCCTGTGAATAGGCTGCAGGGGGACGGTGAAGACCAGCAACAGCTTTCAGGGCTGCCAACTTCCGTGTGGGACAAGGAGCCGGACCTGTCTTTCTGGATACAGGCCCTGCCGAGGACGAGAGCCATGAGATGTTCCTCCTCTGGGCAAGCCCGGGTCCCAGATCCTGTTGTGCCTGTGAATAGGCTGCAGGGGGACGGTAAAGACCAGCAACAGCTTTCAGGGCTGCCACCTTCCGTGTGGGAAAAGGAGCCGGATGTGTGCCTTTTCAGAAACAGGCTCTGCCGAGGACGAGAGCCATGAGATGTTCCTCCTCTGGGCAAGCCCGGGTCCCAGATCCTGTTGTGCCTGTGAATAGGCTGCAGGGGGACAGTGAAGACCAGCAACAGCTTTCAGGGCTGCCACCTTCCGTGTGGGACAAGGAGCCGGATGTGTGCCTTTTCGGAAACAGGATCTGCCGAGGAAGAGAGCCATGAGATGTTCCTCCTCTGGGCAAGCCCGGGTCCCAGATCCTGTTGTGCCTGTGAATAGGCTGCAGGGCGACGGTGAAGACCAGCAACAGCTTTCAGGGCTGCCACCTTCCGTGTGGGACAAGGAGCCGGACGTGTGCCTTTTCGGAATCAGGCTCTGCCGAGGACGAGAGCCATGAGATGTTCCTCCTCTGGGCAAGCCCGCGTCCAAATCCTGTTGTGCCTGTGAATAGGCTGCAGGGGGACGGTGAAGACCAGCAACAGCTATCAGGGCTGCCACATTCCGTGTGGGACAAGGAGCCGGACTTTTTCCTATCCGGAAACAGGCTCTGCCGAGGAAGAGAGCCATGAGATGTTCCACCTCTGGGCAAGCCCGGGTCCTGAATCCTGTTGTGCCTGTGAATAGGCTGCAGGGGGACGGTGAAGACCAGCAACAGCTTTCAGGGCTGCCAACTTCCGTGTGGGACAAGGAGCCGGACGTGTCTTTCTTGATACAGGCCCTGCCGAGGACGAGAGCCATGAGATGTTCCTCCTCTGGGCAAGCCCGGCTCCCAGATCCTGTTGTGCCTGTGAATAGGCTGCAGGGGGACGGTGAAGACCAGCAACAGCTTTCAGGGCTGCCACCTTCCATGTGGGACAAGGAGCCGGATGTGTGCCTTTACGGAAAAAGGATCTACCGAGGAAGAGAGCCATGAGATGTTCCTCCTCTGGGCAAGGCCGGGTCCTAGATCCTGTTGTGCCTGTGAATAGGCTGCAGGGCGACGGTGAAGACCAGCAACAGCTTTCAGGGCTGCCACCTTCCGTGTGGGACAAGGAGCCGGACGTGTGCCTTTCTGGAAACAGGCCGTGCCGGGGACGAGAGCCATGAGATGTTCCTCCTCTGGGCAAGCCCGAGTCCCAGATCCTTTTGTGCCTGTGAATAGGCTGCAGGGGGACGGTGAAGACCAGCAACAGCTTTCAGGGCTGCCACCTTCCGTGTGGGACAAGGAGCCGGACGTGTGCCTTTTCGGAAACAGGCTCTGCCGAGGACGAGAGCCATGAGATGTTCCTCCTCTGGGCAAGCCCGGGTCCTGAATCCTGTTGTGCCTGTGAATAGGCTGCAGGGGGACGGTGAAGACCAGCAACAGCTTTCAGGGCTGCCACCTTCCGTGTGGGACAAGGAGCCGGACGTGTGCCTTTTCGGAAACAAGCTCTGCCGAGGACGAGAGCCATGAGATGTTCCTCCTCTGGGCAAGCCCGGGTCCCAGATCCTGTTGTGCCTGTGAATAGGCTGCAGGGCGACGGTGAAGACCAGCAAGAGCTGTCAGGTCTGCCACCTTCCGTGTGGGACAAGGAGCCGGATGTGTGCCTTTTCGGAAACAGGCTCTGCCGAGGACGAGAGCCATGAGATGTTCCTCCTCTGGGCAAGCCCGCGTCCAAATCCTGTTGTGCCTGTGAATAGGCTGCAGGGGGACGGTGAAGACCAGCAACAGCTTTCAGGGCTGCCACCTTCCGTGTGGGACAAGGAGCCGGACGTGTCTTTCTGGATACAGGCCCTGCCGAGGACGAGAGCCATGAGATGTTCCTCCTCTGGGCAAGCCCGGGTCCCAGATCCTGTTGTGCCTGTGAATAGGCTGCAGGGGGACGGTGAAGACCAGCAACAGCTTTCAGGGCTGCCACCTTCCGCGTGGGACAAGGAGCCGGACGTGTCTTTCTGGATACAGGCCCTGCCGAGGACGAGAGCCATGAGATGTTCCTCCTCTGGGCAAGCCCGGGTCCCAGATCCTGTTGTGCCTGTGAATAGGCTGCAGGGGGACGGTGAAGACCAGCAACAGCTTTCAGGGCTGCCAACTTCCGTGTGGGACAAGGAGCCGGACGTGTGCCTTCTCGGAAACAGGATCTGCCGAGGACGAGAGCCATGAGATGTTCCTCCTCTGGGCAAGCCCGGGTCCCAGATCCTGTTGTGCCTGTGAATAGGCTGCAGGGGGACGGTGAAGACCAGCAACAGCTTTCAGGGCTGCCACCTTCCGTGTGGGAGAAGGAGCCGGATGTGTGCCTTTCTGGAAACAGGCCGTGCCGGGGACGAGAGCCATGAGATGTTCCTCCTCTGGGCAAGCCCGGGTCCCAGATCCTTTTGTGCCTGTGAATAGGCTGCAGGGGGACGGTGAAGACCAGCAACAGCTTTCAGGGCTGCCACCTTCCGTGTGGGACAAGGAGCCGGATGTGTGCCTTTTCGGAAACAGGATCTGCCGAGGAAGAGAGCCATGAGATGTTCCTCCTCTGGGCAAGGCCGGGTCCCAGATCCTGTTGTGCCTGTGAATAGGCTGCAGGGCGACGGTGAAGACCAGCAACAGCTTTCAGGGCTGCCACCTTCCGTGTGGGACAAGGAGCCGGACGTGTGCCTTTTCGGAATCAGGCTCTGCCGAGGACGAAAGCCATGAGATGTTCCTCCTCTGGGCAAGCCCGGGTCCTGAATCCTGTTGTGCCTGTGAATAGGCTGCAGGGGGACGGTGAAGACCAGCAACAGCTTTCACAGCTGCCACCTTCCGTGTGGGACAAGGAGCCGGACGTGTCTTTCTTGATACAGGCCCTGCCGAGGACGAGAGCCATGAGATGTTCCTCCTCTGGGCAAGCCCGGGTCCCAGATCCTGTTGTGCCTGTGAATAGGCTGCAGGGCGACGGTGAAGACCAGCAAGAGCTGTCAGGTCTGCCACGTTCCGTGTGGGACAAGGAGCCGGACCTGTCTTTCTGGATACAGGCCCTGACGAGGACGAGAGCCATGAGATGTTCCTCCTCTGGGCAAGCCCGCGTCCAAATCCTGTTGTGCCTGTGAATAGGCTGCAGGGGGACGGTAAAGACCAGCAACAGCTTTCAGGGCTGCCACATTCCGTGTGGGAAAAGGAGCCGGATGTGTGCCTTTTCAGAAACAGGCTCTGCCGAGGACGAGAGCCATGAGATGTTCCTCCTCTGGGCAAGCCCGGGTCCCAGATCCTGTTGTGCCTGTGAATAGGCTGCAGGGGGACAGTGAAGACCAGCAACAGCTTTCAGGGCTGCCACCTTCCGTGTGGGACAAGGAGCCGGATGTGTGCCTTTTCGGAAACAGGATCTGCCGAGGAAGAGAGCCATGAGATGTTCCTCCTCTGGGCAAGCCCGGGTCCCAGATCCTGTTGTGCCTGTGAATAGGCTGCAGGGGGACGGTGAAGACCAGCAACAGCTTTCAGGGCTGCCACCTTCCGTGTGGGACAAGGAGCCGGACGTGTGCCTTTTCGGAATCAGGCTCTGCCGAGGACGAGAGCCATGAGATGTTCCTCCTCTGGGCAAGCCCGCGTCCAAATCCTGTTGTGCCTGTGAATAGGCTGCAGGGGGACGGTGAAGACCAGCAACAGCTATCAGGGCTGCCACATTCCGTGTGGGACAAGGAGCCGGACGTGTCTTTCTTGATACAGGCCCTGCCGAGGACGAGAGCCATGAGATGTTCCTCCTCTGGGCAAGCCCGGCTCCCAGATCCTGTTGTGCCTGTGAATAGGCTGCAGGGGGACGGTGAAGACCAGCAACAGCTTTCAGGGCTGCCACCTTCCATGTGGGACAAGGAGCCGGATGTGTGCCTTTACGGAAAAAGGATCTACCGAGGAAGAGAGCCATGAGATGTTCCTCCTCTGGGCAAGGCCGGGTCCTAGATCCTGTTGTGCCTGTGAATAGGCTGCAGGGCGACGGTGAAGACCAGCAACAGCTTTCAGGACTGCCACCTTCCGTGTGGGACAAGGAGCCGGACGTGTGCCTTTCTGGATACAGGCCCTGCCGAGGACGAGAGCTATGAGATGTTCCTCCTCTGGGCAAGCCCGAGTCCCAGATCTTTTGTGCCTGTGAATAGGCTGCAGGGGGACGGTGAAGACCAGCAACAGCTTTCAGGGCTGCCACCTTCCGTGTGGGACAAGGAGCCGGACGTGTGCCTTTTCAGAAACAGGCTCTGCCGAGGACGAGAGCCATGAGATGTTCCTCCTCTGGGCAAGCCCGGGTCCTGAATCCTGTTGTGCCTGTGAATAGGCTGCAGGGGGACGGTGAAGACCAGCAACAGCTTTCAGGGCTGCCACCTTCCGTGTGGGACAAGGAGCCGGACGTGTGCCTTTTCGGAAACAAGCTCTGCCGAGGACCAGAGCCATGAGATGTTCCTCCTCTGGGCAAGCCCGGGTCCCAGATCCTGTTGTGCCTGTGAATAGGCTGCAGGGCGACGGTGAAGACCAGCAAGAGCTGTCAGGTCTGCCACCTTCCGTGTGGGACAAGGAGCCGGATGTGTGCCTTTTCGGAAACAGGCTCAGACGAGGACGAGAGCCATGAGATGTTCCTCCTCTGGGCAAGCCCGCGTCCAAATCCTGTTGTGCCTGTGAATAGGCTGCAGGGGGACGGTGAAGACCAGCAACAGCTTTCACGGCTGCCACCTTCCGTGTGGGACAAGGAGCCGGACGTGTGCGTTTTCGGAAACAGGCTCTGCCGAGGACGAGAGCCATGAGATGTTCCACCTCTGGGCAAGCCCGGGTCCTGAATCCTGTTGTGCCTTTGAATAGGCTGCAGGGGGACGGTGAAGACCAGCAACAGCTTTCAGGGCTGCCACCTTCCGTGTGGGACAAGGAGCCGGACGTGTGCCTTTTCGGAATCAGGCTCTGCCGAGGACGAGAGCCATGAGATGTTCCTCCTCTGGGCAAGCCCGCGTCCAAATCCTGTTGTGCCTGTGAATAGGCTGCAGGGGGACGGTGAAGACCAGCAACAGCTTTCAGGGCTGCCACCTTCCGTGTGGGACAATGAGCCGGATGTGTGCCTTTCTGGAAACAGGCCCTGCCGAGGACGAGAGCCATGAGATGTTCCTCCTCTGGGCAAGCCCCGGCCCTGAATCCTGTTGTGCCTGTGAATAGGCTGCAGGGGGACGGTGAAGACCAGCAACAGCTTTCAGGGCTGCCACCTTCCGTGTGGGACATGGAGCCGGACGTGTCTTTCTGGATACAGGCCCTGCCGAGGACGAGAGCCATGAGATGTTCCTCCTCTGGGCAAGCCCAGCTCCCAGATCCTGTTGTGCCTGTGAATAGGCTGTAGGGGGATGGTGAAGACCAGCAACAGCTTTCAGGGCTGCCACCTTCCGTGTGGGACAAGGAGCCGGACGTGTGCCTTTTCGGAATCAGGCTCTGCCGAGGACGAGAGCCATGAGATGTTCCTCCTCTGGGCAAGCCCGGGTCCCAGATCCTGTTGTGCCTGTGAATAGGCTGCAGGGCGACGGTGAAGACCAGCAACAGCTTTCAGGGCTGCCACCTTCCGTGTGGGACAAGGAGCCGGATGTGTGCCTTTTCGGAAACAGGCTCTGCCGAGGACGAGAGCCATGAGATGTTCCTCCTCTGGGCAAGCCCGCGTCCAAATCCTGTTGTGCCTGTGAATAGGCTGCAGGGGGACGGTGAACACCAGCAACAGCTTTCAGGGCTGCCACCTTCCGTGTGGGACAAGGAGCCGGATGTGTGCCTTGTCGGAAACAGGCTCTGCCGAGGACGAGAGCCATGAGATGTTCCTCCTCTGGGCAAGCCCGGGTCCTGAATCCTGTTGTGCCTGTGAATAGGCTGCAGGGCGACGGTGAAGACCAGCAACAGCTGTCAGGGCTGCCACCTTCCGTGTGGGACAAGGAGCCGGATGTGCGCCTTTTCGGAAACAGGCTCTGCCGAGGACGAGAGCCATGAGATGTTCCTCCTCTGGGCAAGCCCGCGTCCAAATCCTGTTGTGCCTGTGAATAGGCTGCAGGGGGACGGTGAAGACCAGCAACAGCTTTCACGGCTGCCACCTTCCGTGTGGGACAAGGAGCCGGACGTGTGCGTTTTCGGAAACAGGCTCTGCCGAGGACGAGAGCCATGAGATGTTCCACCTCTGGGCAAGCCCGGGTCCTGAATCCTGTGGTGCCTGTGAATAGGCTGCAGGGGGACGGTGAAGACCAGCAACAGCTTTCAGGGCTGCCACCTTCCGTGTGGGACAAGGAGCCGGATGTGTGCCTTTCTGGAAACAGGCCCTGCCGAGGACGAGAGCCATGAGATGTTCCTCCTCTGGGCAAGCCCCGGCCCTGAATCCTGTTGTGCCTGTGAATAGGCTGCAGGGGGACGGTGAAGACCAGCAACAGCTTTCAGGGCTGCCACCTTCCGTGTGGGACAAGGAGCCGGATGTGTGCCTTTTCGGAAACAGGCTCTGCCGAGGACGAGAGCCATGAGATGTTCCTCCTCTGGGCAAGCCCGCGTCCAAATCCTGTTGTGCCTGTGAATAGGCTGCAGGGGGACGGTGAAGACCAGCAACAGCTTTCACGGCTGCCACATTCCGTGTGGGACAAGGAGCCGGAAGTGTGCGTTTTCGAAAACAGGCTCTGCCGAGGACGAGAGCCATGAGATGTTCCACCTCTGGGCAAGCCCGGGTCCTGAATCTTGTTGTGCCTGTGAATAGGCTGCAGGGGGACGGTGAAGGCCAGCAACAGCTTTCAGGGCTGCCACCTTCCGTGTGGGACAAGGAGCCGGACGTGTCTTTCTGGATACAGGCCCTGCCGAGGACGAGAGCCATGAGATGTTCCTCCTCTGGGCAAGCCCGGGTCCCAGATCCTGTTGTGCCTGTGAATAGGCTGCAGGGGGACGGTGAAGGCCAGCAACAGCTTTCAGGGCTGCCACCTTCCGTGTGGGACAAGGAGCCGGATGTGTGCCTTTTCGGAAACAGGATCTGCCGAGGAAGAGAGCCATGAGATGTTCCTCCTCTGGGCAAGGCCGGGTCCCAGATCTTGTTGTGCCTGTGAATAGGCTGCAGGGCGACGGTGAAGACCAGCAACAGCTTTCAGGGCTGCCACCTTCCGTGTGGGAGAAGGAGCTGGATGTGTGCCTTTCTGGAAACAGGACGTGCCGGGGACCAGAGCCATGAGATGTTCCTCCTCTGGGCAAGCCCGGGTCCCAGATCCTTTTGTGCCTGTGAATAGGCTGCAGGGGGACGGTGAAGACCAGCAACAGCTTTCAGGGCTGCCACCTTCCGTGTGGGACAAGGAGCCTGACCTGTGCCTTTTCGGAAACAAGCTCTGCCGAGGACGAGAGCCATGAGATGTTCCTCCTCTGGGCAAGCCCGGGTCCCAGATCCTGTTGTGCCTGTGAATAGGCTGCAGGGCGACGGTGAAGACCAGCAAGAGCTGTCAGGTCTGCCACCTTCCGTGTGGGACAAGGAGCCGGATGTGTGCCTTTTCGGAAACAGGCTCTGCCGAGGACGAGAGCCATGAGATGTTCCTCCTCTGGGCAAGCCCGCGTCCAAATCCTGTTGTGCCTGTGAATAGGCTGCAGGGGGACGGTGAAGACCAGCAACAGCTTTCAGGGCTGCCACATTCCGTGTGGGACAAGGAGCCGGACGTGTGCGTTTTCGGAAAAAGGCTCTACAGAGGACGAGAGCCATGAGATGTTCCACCTCTGGGCAAGCCCGGGTCCTGAATCCTGTGGTGCCTGTGAATAGGCTGCAGGGGGACGGTGAAGACCAGCAACAGCTTTCAGGGCTGCCACCTTCCGTGTGGGACAAGGAGCCGGACGTGTGCCTTTTCGGAATCAGGCTCTGCCGAGGACGAGAGCCATGAGATGTTCCTCCTCTGGGCAAGCCCGGGTCCTGAATCCTGTTGTGCCTGTGAATAGGCTGCAGGGGGACGGTGAAGACCAGCAACAGCTGTCAGGGCTGCCACCTTCCGTGTGGGACAAGGAGCCGGATGTGTGCCTTTTCGGAAACAGGCTCTGCCGAGGACGAGAGCCATGAGATGTTCCTCCTCTGGGCAAGCCCGCGTCCAAATCCTGTTGTGCCTGTGAATAGGCTGCAGGGGGACGGTGAAGACCAGCAACAGCTTTCACGGCTGCCACCTTCCGTGTGGGACAAGGAGCCGGACGTGTGCGTTTTCGGAAACAGGCTCTGCCGAGGACGAGAGCCATGAGATGTTCCACCTCTGGGCAAGCCCGGGTCCTGAATCCTGTTGTGCCTGTGAATAGGCTGCAGGGGGACGGTGAAGACCAGCAACAGCTTTCAGGGCTGCCACCTTCCGTGTGGGACAAGGAGCCGGACGTGTGCCTTTTCGGAATCAGGCTCTGCCGAGGACGAGAGCCATGAGATGTTCCTCCTCTGGGCAAGCCCGCGTCCAAATCCTGTTGTGCCTGTGAATAGGCTGCAGGGGGACGGTGAAGACCAGCAACAGCTTTCAGGGCTGCCACCTTCCGTGTGGGACAAGGAGCCGGATGTGTGCCTTTCTGGAAACAGGCCCTGCCGAGGACGAGAGCCATGAGATGTTCCTCCTCTGGGCAAGCCCCGGCCCTGAATCCTGTTGTGCCTGTGAATAGGCTGCAGGGGGACGGTGAAGACCAGCAACAGCTTTCAGGGCTGCCACCTTCCGTGTGGGACAAGGAGCCGGACGTGTCTTTCTGGATACAGGCCCTGCCGAGGACGAGAGCCATGAGATGTTCCTCCTCTGGGCAAGCCCGCGTCCAAATCCTGTTGTGCCTGTGAATAGGCTGCAGGGGGACGGTGAACACCAGCAACAGCTTTCAGGGCTGCCACCTTCCGTGTGGGACAAGGAGCCGGATGTGTGCCTTTTCGGAAACAGGCTCTGCCGAGGACGAGAGCCATGAGATGTTCCTCCTCTGGGCAAGCCCGGGTCCTGAATCCTGTTGTGCCTGTGAATAGGCTGCAGGGCGACGGTGAAGACCAGCAACAGCTGTCAGGGCTGCCACCTTCCGTGTGGGACAAGGAGCCGGATGTGTGCCTTTTCGGAAATAGGCCGTGCCGGGGACGAGAGCCATGAGATGTTCCTCCTCTGGGCAAGCCCGGGTCCCAGATCCTGTTGTGCCTGTGAATAGGCTGCAGGGGGACGGTGAAGACCAGCAACAGCTTTCACGGCTGCCACCTTCCGTGTGGGACAAGGAGCCGGACGTGTGCGTTTTCGGAAACAGGCTCTGCCGAGGACGAGAGCCATGAGATGTTCCACCTCTGGGCAAGCCCGGGTCCTGAATCCTGTTGTGCCTGTGAATAGGCTGCAGGGGGACGGTGAAGACCAGCAACAGCTTTCAGGGCTGCCACCTTCCGTGTGGGACAATGAGCCGGATGTGTGCCTTTCTGGAAACAGGCCCTGCCGAGGACGAGAGCCATGAGATGTTCCTCCTCTGGGCAAGCCGCGGCCCTGAATCCTGTTGTGCCTGTGAATAGGCTGCAGGGGGACAGTGAAGACCAGCAACAGCTTTCAGGGCTGCCACCTTCCGTGTGGGACAAGGAGCCGGACCTGTCTTTCTGGATACAGGCCCTGCCGAGGACGAGAGCCATGAGATGTTCCTCCTCTGGGCAAGCCCGGGTCCTGAATCCTGTTGTGCCTGTGAATAGGCTGTAGGGGGATGGTGAAGACCAGCAACAGCTTTCAGGGCTGCCACCTTCCGTGTGGGACAAGGAGCCGGACGTGTGCCTTCTCGGAAAGAGGCTCTGCCGAGGACGAGAGCCATGAGATGTTCCTCCTCTGGGCAAGCCCGGGTCCCAGATCCTGTTGTGCCTGTGAATAGGCTGCAGGGCGACGGTGAAGACCAGCAACAGCTTTCAGGGCTGCCACCTTCCGTGTGGGACAAGGAGCCGGATGTGTGCCTTTTCGGAAACAGGCTCTGCCGAGGACGAGAGCCATGAGATGTTCCTCCTCTGGGCAAGCCCGCGTCCAAATCCTGTTGTGCCTGTGAATAGGCTGCAGGGGGACGGTGAACACCAGCAACAGCTTTCAGGGCTGCCACCTTCCGTGTGGGACAAGGAGCCGGATGTGTGCCTTTTCGGAAACAGGCTCTGCCGAGGACGAGAGCCATGAGATGTTCCTCCTCTGGGCAAGCCCGGGTCCTGAATCCTGTTGTGCCTGTGAATAGGCTGCAGGGCGACGGTGAAGACCAGCAACAGCTGTCAGGGCTGCCACCTTCCGTGTGGGACAAGGAGCCGGATGTGTGCCTTTTCGGAAATAGGCCGTGCCGGGGACGAGAGCCATGAGATGTTCCTCCTCTGGGCAAGCCCGGGTCCCAGATCCTGTTGTGCCTGTGAATAGGCTGCAGGGGGACGGTGAAGACCAGCAACAGCTTTCACGGCTGCCACCTTCCGTGTGGGACAAGGAGCCGGACGTGTGCGTTTTCGGAAACAGGCTCTGCCGAGGACGAGAGCCATGAGATGTTCCACCTCTGGGCAAGCCCGGGTCCTGAATCCTGTTGTGCCTGTGAATAGGCTGCAGGGGGACGGTGAAGACCAGCAACAGCTGTCAGGGCTGCCACCTTCCGTGTGGGACAATGAGCCGGATGTGTGCCTTTCTGGAAACAGGCCCTGCCGAGGACGAGAGCCATGAGATGTTCCTCCTCTGGGCAAGCCCCGGCCGTGAATCCTGTTGTGCCTGTGAATAGGCTGCAGGGGGACGGTGAAGACCAGCAACAGCTTTCAGGGCTGCCACCTTCCGTGTGGGACAAGGAGCCGGATGTGTGCCTTTTCGGAAACAGGCTCTGCCGAGGACGAGAGCCATGAGATGTTCCTCCTCTGGGCAAGCCCCGGTCCTGAATCCTGTTGTGCCTGTGAATAGGCTGCAGGGGGACGGTGAAGACCAACAACAGCTTTCAGGGCTGCCACCTTCCGTGTGGGACAAGGAGCCGGACGTGTCTTTCTGGATACAGGCCCTGCCGAGGACGAGAGCCATGAGATGTTCCTCCTCTGGGCAAGCCCGTGTCCTGAATCCTGTTGTGCCTGTGAATAGGCTGCAGGGGGACGGTGAAGACCAGCAACAGCTTTCAGGGCTGCCACCTTCCGTGTGGGACAAGGAGCCGGATGTGTGCCTTTTCGGAAACAGGCTCTGCCGAGGACGAGAGCCATGAGATGTTCCTCCTCTGGGCAAGCCCGCGTCCAAATCCTGTTGTGCCTGTGAATAGGCTGCAGGGGGACGGTGAAGACCAGCAACAGCTTTCACGGCTGCCACATTCCGTGTGGGACAAGGAGCCGGAAGTGTGCGTTTTCGAAAACAGGCTCTGCCGAGGACGAGAGCCATGAGATGTTCCACCTCTGGGCAAGCCCGGGTCCTGAATCCTGTTGTGCCTGTGAATAGGCTGCAGGGGGAGGGTGAAGACCAGCAACAGCTTTCAGGGCTGCCACCTTCCGTGTGGGACAAGGAGCCTGACGTGTGCCTTTTCGGAAACAAGCTCTGCCGAGGACGAGAGCCATGAGATGTTCCTCCTCTGGGCAAGCCCGGGTCCCAGATCCTGTTGTGCCTGTGAATAGGCTGCAGGGGGACGGTGAAGACCAGCAACAGCTTTCAGGGCTGCCACCTTCCGTGTGGGACAAGGAGCCGGATGTGTGCCTTTTCGGAAACAGGATCTGCCGAGGAAGAGAGCCATGAGATGTTCCTCCTCTGGGCAAGCCCGGGTCCTAGATCCTGTTGTGCCTGTGAATAGGCTGCAGGGCGACGGTGAAGACCAGCAACAGCTGTCAGGGCTGCCACCTTCCGTGTGGGACAAGGAGCCGGATGTGTGCCTTTTCGGAAACAGGCTCTGCCGAGGACGAGAGCCATGAGATGTTCCTCCTCTGGGCAAGCCCGCGTCCAAATCCTGTTGTGCCTGTGAATAGGCTGCAGGGGGACGGTGAAGACCAGCAACAGCTTTCACGGCTGCCACCTTCCGTGTGGGACAAGGAGCCGGACGTGTGCGTTTTCGGAAACAGGCTCTGCCGAGGACGAGAGCCATGAGATGTTCCACCTCTGGGCAAGCCCGGGTCCTGAATCCTGTTGTGCCTGTGAATAGGCTGCAGGGGGACGGTGAAGACCAGCAACAGCTTTCAGGGCTGCCACCTTCCGTGTGGGACAAGGAGCCGGACGTGTGCCTTTTCGGAATCAGGCTCTGCCGAGGACGAGAGCCATGAGATGTTCCTCCTCTGGGCAAGCCCGCGTCCAAATCCTGTTGTGCCTGTGAATAGGCTGCAGGGGGACGGTGAAGACCAGCAACAGCTTTCAGGGCTGCCACCTTCCGTGTGGGACAATGAGCCGGATGTGTGCCTTTCTGGAAACAGGCCCTGCCGAGGACGAGAGCCATGAGATGTTCCTCCTCTGGGCAAGCCCCGGCCCTGAATCCTGTTGTGCCTGTGAATAGGCTGCAGGGGGACGGTGAAGACCAGCAACAGCTTTCAGGGCTGCCACCTTCCGTGTGGGACAAGGAGCCGGACATGTCTTTCTGGATACAGGCCCTGCCGAGGACGAGAGCCATGAGATGTTCCTCCTCTGGGCAAGCCCAGCTCCCAGATCCTGTTGTGCCTGTGAATAGGCTGCAGGGGGATGGTGAAGACCAGCAACAGCTTTCAGGGCTGCCACCTTCCGTGTGGGACAAGGAGCCGGACGTGTGCCTTCTCGGAAAGAGGCTCTGCCGAGGACGAGAGCCATGAGATGTTCCTCCTCTGGGCAAGCCCGGGTCCCAGATCCTGTTGTGCCTGTGAATAGGCTGCAGGGCGACGGTGAAGACCAGCAACAGCTTTCAGGGCTGCCACCTTCCGTGTGGGACAAGGAGCCGGATGTGTGCCTTTTCGGAAACAGGCTCTGCCGAGGACGAGAGCCATGAGATGTTCCTCCTCTGGGCAAGCCCGCGTCCAAATCCTGTTGTGCCTGTGAATAGGCTGCAGGGGGACGGTGAAGACCAGCAACAGCTTTCAGGGCTGCCACCTTCCGTGTGGGACAAGGAGCCGGATGTGTGCCTTTTTGGAAACAGGCTCTGCCGAGTACGAGAGCCATGAGATGTTCCTCCTCTGGGCAAGCCCGGGTCCTGAATCCTGTTGTGCCTGTGAATAGGCTGCAGGGCGACGGTGAAGACCAGCAACAGCTGTCAGGGCTGCCACCTTCCGTGTGGGACAAGGAGCCGGATGTGTGCCTTTTCGGAAACAGGCTCTGCCGAGGACGAGAGCCATGAGATGTTCCTCCTCTGGGCAAGCCCGCGTCCAAATCCTGTTGTGCCTGTGAATAGGCTGCAGGGGGACGGTGAAGACCAGCAACAGCTTTCACGGCTGCCACCTTCCGTGTGGGACAAGGAGCCGGACGTGTGCGTTTTCGGAAACAGGCTCTGCCGAGGACGAGAGCCATGAGATGTTCCACCTCTGGGCAAGCCCGGGTCCTGAATCCTGTTGTGCCTGTGAATAGGCTGCAGGGGGACGGTGAAGACCAGCAACAGCTTTCAGGGCTGCCACCTTCCGTGTGGGACAAGGAGCCGGATGTGTGCCTTTCTGGAAACAGGCCCTGCCGAGGACGAGAGCCATGAGATGTTCCTCCTCTGGGCAAGCCCCGGCCCTGAATCCTGTTGTGCCTGTGAATAGGCTGCAGGGCGACGGTGAAGACCAGCAAGAGCTGTCAGGTCTGCCACCTTCCGTGTGGGACAAGGAGCCGGATGTGTGCCTTTTCGGAAACAGGCTCTGCCGAGGACGAGAGCCATGAGATGTTCCTCCTCTGGGCAAGCCCGGGTCCCAGATGCTGTTGTGCCTGTGAATAGGCTGTAGGGGGATGGTGAAGACCAGCAACAGCTTTCAGGGCTGCCACCTTCCGTGTGGGACAAGTAGCCGGACGTGTGCCTTTTCGGAAACAGGCTCTGCCGAGGACGAGAGCCATGAGATGTTCCTCCTCTGGGCAAGCCCGGGTCCTGAATCCTGTTGTGCCTGTGAATAGGCTGCAGGGGGACGGTGAAGACCAGCAACAGCTTTCAGGGCTACCACCTTCCGTGTGGGACAAGGAGCCGGATGTGTGCCTTTTCGGAAACAGGCTCTGCCGAGGACGAGAGCCATGAGATGTTCCTCCTCTGGGCAAGCCCGCGTCCAAATCCTGTTGTGCCTGTGAATAGGCTGCAGGGGGACGGTGAAGACCAGCAACAGCTTTCACGGCTGCCACCTTCCGTGTGGGACAAGGAGCCGGAAGTGTGCGTTTTCGAAAATAGGCTCTGCCGAGGACGAGAGCCATGAGATGTTCCACCTCTGGGCAATCCCGGGTCCTGAATCCTGTTGTGCCTGTGAATAGGCTGCAGGGGGACGGTGAAGGCCAGCAACAGCTTTCAGGGCTGCCACCTTCCGTGTGGGACAAGGAGCCGGACGTGTCTTTCTGGATACAGGCTCTGCCGAGGACGAGAGCCATGAGATGTTCCTCCTCTGGGCAAGCCCGGGTCCCAGATCCTGTTGTGCCTGTGAATAGGCTGCAGGGGGACGGTGAAGGCCAGCAACAGCTTTCAGGGCTGCCACCTTCCGTGTGGGACAAGGAGCCGGATGTGTGCCTTTTCGGAAACAGGATCTGCCGAGGAAGAGAGCCATGAGATGTTCCTCCTCTGGGCAAGGCCGGGTCCCAGATCTTGTTGTGCCTGTGAATAGGCTGCAGGGCGACGGTGAAGACCAGCAACAGCTTTCAGGGCTGCCACCTTCCGTGTGGGAGAAGGAGCTGGATGTGTGCCTTTCTGGAAACAGGACGTGCCGGGGACCAGAGCCATGAGATGTTCCTCCTCTGGGCAAGCCCGGGTCCCAGATCCTTTTGTGCCTGTGAATAGGCTGCAGGGGGACGGTGAAGACCAGCAACAGCTTTCAGGGCTGCCACCTTCCGTGTGGGACAAGGAGCCGGACGTGTGCCTTTTCGGAAACAGGCTCTGCCGAGGAAGAGAGCCATGAGATGTTCCTCCTCTGGGCAAGCCCGGGTCCTGAATCCTGTTGTGCCTGTGAATAGGCTGCAGGGGGACGGTGAAGACCAGCAACAGCTTTCAGGGCTGCCACCTTCCGTGTGGGACAAGGAGCCTGACGTGTGCCTTTTCGGAAACAAGCTCTGCCGAGGACGAGAGCCATGAGATGTTCCTCCTCTGGGCAAGCCCGGGTCCCAGATCCTGTTGTGCCTGTGAATAGGCTGCAGGGGGACGGTGAAGACCAGCAAGAGCTGTCAGGTCTGCCACCTTCCGTGTGGGACAAGGAGCCGGATGTGTGCCTTTTCGGAAACAGGCTCTGCCGAGGACGAGAGCCATGAGATGTTCCTCCTCTGGGCAAGCCCGCGTCCAAATCCTGTTGTGCCTGTGAATAGGCTGCAGGGGGACGGTGAAGACCAGCAACAGCTTTCAGGGCTGCCACCTTCCGTGTGGGACAAGGAGCCGGACGTGTGCGTTTTCGGAAACAGGCTCTACAGAGGACGAGAGCCATGAGATGTTCCACCTCTGGGCAAGCCCGGGTCCTGAATCCTGTGGTGCCTGTGAATAGGCTGCAGGGGGACGGTGAAGACCAGCAACAGCTTTCTCGGCTGCCACCTTCCGTGTGGGAGAAGGAGCAGGATGTGTGCCTTTCTGGAAATAGGCCGTGACGGGGACGAGAGCCATGAGATGTTCCTCCTCTGGGCAAGCCCGGGTCCCAGATCCTGTTGTGCCTGTGAATAGGCTGCAGGGGGACGGTGAAGACCAGCAACAGCTTTCAGGGCTGCCACCTTCCGTGTGGGACAAGGAGCCGGATGTGTGCCTTTTCGGAAACAGGATCTGCCGAGGAAGAGAGCCATGAGATGTTCCTCCTCTGGGCAAGGCCGGGTCCCAGATCTTGTTGTGCCTGTGAATAGGCTGCAGGGCGACGGTGAAGACCAGCAACAGCTTTCAGGGCTGCCACCTTCCGTGTGGGAGAAGGAGCTGGATGTGTGCCTTTCTGGAAACAGGACGTGCCGGGGACCAGAGCCATGAGATGTTCCTCCTCTGGGCAAGCCCGGGTCCCAGATCCTTTTGTGCCTGTGAATAGGCTGCAGGGGGACGGTGAAGACCAGCAACAGCTTTCAGGGCTGCCACCTTCCGTGTGGGACAAGGAGCCGGACGTGTGCCTTTTCGTAATCAGGCTCTGCCGAGGACGAGAGCCATGAGATGTTCCTCCTCTGGGCAAGCCCGGGTCCCAGATCCTGTTGTGCCTGTGAATAGGCTGCAGGGCGACGGTGAAGACCAGCAAGAGCTGTCAGGTCTGCCACCTTCCGTGTGGGACAAGGAGCCGGATGTGTGCCTTTTCGGGAACAGGCTCTGCCGAGGACGAGAGCCATGAGATGTTCCTCCTCTGGGCAAGCCCGCGTCCAAATCCTGTTGTGCCTGTGAATAGGCTGCAGGGGGACGGTGAAGACCAGCAACAGCTTTCAGGGCTGCCACCTTCCGTGTGGGACAAGGAGCCGGACGTGTGCGTTTTCGGAAACAGGCTCTACAGAGGACGAGAGCCATGAGATGTTCCACCTCTGGGCAAGCCCGGGTCCTGAATCCTGTTGTGCCTGTGAATAGGCTGCAGGGCGACGGTGAAGACCAGCAAGAGCTGTCAGGTCTGCCACCTTCCGTGTGGGACAAGGAGCCGGATGTGTGCCTTTTCGGAAACAGGCTCTGCCGAGGACGAGAGCCATGAGATGTTCCTCCTCTGGGCAAGCCCGCGTCCAAATCCTGTTGTGCCTGTGAATAGGCTGCAGGGGGACGGTGAAGACCAGCAACAGCTTTCAGGGCTGCCACATTCCGTGTGGGACAAGGAGCCGGACGTGTGCGTTTTCGGAAACAGGCTCTACAGAGGACGAGAGCCATGAGATGTTCCACCTCTGGGCAAGCCCGGGTCCTGAATCCTGTGGTGCCTGTGAATAGGCTGCAGGGGGACGGTGAAGACCAGCAACAGCTTTCAGGGCTGCCACCTTCCGTGTGGGACAAGGAGCCGGACGTGTCTTTCTGGATACAGGCCCTGCCGAGGACGAGAGCCATGAGATGTTCCTCCTCTGGGCAAGCCCGGGTCCCAGATCCTGTTGTGCCTGTGAATAGGCTGCAGGGGGACGGTGAAGACCAGCAACAGCTTTCAGGGCTGCCACCTTCCGTGTGGGACAAGGAGCCGGATGAGTGCCTTTTCGGAAACAGGCCCTGCCGAGGACGAGAGCCATGAGATGTTCCTCCTCTGGGCAAGCCCGGGTCCTAGATCCTGTTGTGCCTGTGAATAGGCTGCAGGGGGACGGTGAAGACCAGCAACAGGTTTCAGGGCTGCCACCTTCAGTGTGGGACAAGGAGCCGGATGTGTGCCGATCCGGAAACAGGCTCTGCCGAGGACGAGAGCCATGAGATGTTCCTCCTCTGGGCAAGCCCGCGTCCAAATCCTGTTGTGCCTGTGAATAGGCTGCAGGGGGACGGTGAAGACCAGCAACAGCTTTCAGGGCTGCCACATTCCGTGTGGGACAAGGAGCCGGACGTGTGCGTTTTCGGAAACAGGCTCTACAGAGGACGAGAGCCATGAGATGTTCCACCTCTGGGCAAGCCCGGGTCCTGAATCCTGTGGTGCCTGTGAATAGGCTGCAGGGGGACGGTGAAGACCAGCAACAGCTTTCTCGGCTGCCACCTTCCGTGTGGGAGAAGGAGCCGGATGTGTGCCTTTCTGGAAATAGGCCGTGCCGGGGACGAGAGCCATGAGATGTTCCTCCTCTGGGCAAGCCCGGGTCCCAGATCCTGTTGTGCCTGTGAATAGGCTGCAGGGGGACGGTGAAGACCAGCAACAGCTTTCAGGGCTGCCACCTTCCGTGTGGGACAAGGAGCCGGATGTGTGCCTTTTCGGAAACAGGATCTGCCGAGGAAGAGAGCCATGAGATGTTCCTCCTCTGGGCAAGGCCGGGTCCCAGATCTTGTTGTGCCTGTGAATAGGCTGCAGGGCGACGGTGAAGACCAGCAACAGCTTTCAGGGCTGCCACCTTCCGTGTGGGAGAAGGAGCTGGATGTGTGCCTTTCTGGAAACAGGACGTGCCGGGGACCAGAGCCATGAGATGTTCCTCCTCTGGGCAAGCCCGGGTCCCAGATCCTTTTGTGCCTGTGAATAGGCTGCAGGGGGACGGTGAAGACCAGCAATAGCTTTCAGGGCTGCCACCTTCCGTGTGGGACAAGGAGCCGGACGTGTGCCTTTTCGGAATCAGGCTCTGCCGAGGACGAGAGCCATGAGATGTTCCTCCTCTGGGCAAGCCCGGGTCCCAGATCCTGTTGTGCCTGTGAATAGGCTGCAGGGCGACGGTGAAGACCAGCAAGAGCTGTCAGGTCTGCCACCTTCCGTGTGGGACAAGGAGCCGGATGTGTGCCTTTTCGGGAACAGGCTCTGCCGAGGACGAGAGCCATGAGATGTTCCTCCTCTGGGCAAGCCCGCGTCCAAATCCTGTTGTGCCTGTGAATAGGCTGCAGGGGGACGGTGAAGACCAGCAACAGCTTTCAGGGCTGCCACATTCCGTGTGGGACAAGGAGCCGGACGTGTGCGTTTTCGGAAACAGGCTCTACAGAGGACGAGAGCCATGAGATGTTCCACCTCTGGGCAAGCCCGGGTCCTGAATCCTGTGGTGCCTGTGAATAGGCTGCAGGGGGACGGTGAAGACCAGCAACAGCTTTCAGGGCTGCCACCTTCCGTGTGGGACAAGGAGCCGGATGTGTGCCTTTTCGGAAACAGGCTCTGCCGAGGACGAGAGCCATGAGATGTTCCTCCTCTGGGCAAGCCCGGGTCCTGAATCCTGTTGTGCCTGTGAATAGGCTGCAGGGCGACGGTGAAGACCAGCAACAGCTGTCAGGGCTGCCACCTTCCGTGTGGGACAAGGAGCCGGATGTGTGCCTTTTCGGAAACAGGCTCTGCCGAGGACGAGAGCCATGAGATGTTCCTCCTCTGGGCAAGCCCGCGTCCAAATCCTGTTGTGCCTGTGAATAGGCTGCAGGGGGACGGTGAAGACCAGCAACAGCTTTCACGGCTGCCACCTTCCGTGTGGGACAAGGAGCCGGACGTGTGCGTTTTCGGAAACAGGCTCTGCCGAGGACGAGAGCCATGAGATGTTCCACCTCTGGGCAAGCCCGGGTCCTGAATCCTGTTGTGCCTGTGAATAGGCTGCAGGGGGACGGTGAAGACCAGCAACAGCTTTCAGGGCTGCCACCTTCCGTGTGGGACAAGGAGCCGGACGTGTGCCTTTTCGGAATCAGGCTCTGCCGAGGACGAGAGCCATGAGATGTTCCTCCTCTGGGCAAGCCCGCGTCCAAATCCTGTTGTGCCTGTGAATAGGCTGCAGGGGGACGGTGAAGACCAGCAACAGCTTTCAGGGCTGCCACCTTCCGTGTGGGACAAGGAGCCGGATGTGTGCCTTTCTGGAAACAGGCCCTGCCGAGGACGAGAGCCATGAGATGTTCCTCCTCTGGGCAAGCCCCGGCCCTGAATCCTGTTGTGCCTGTGAATAGGCTGCAGGGGGACGGTGAAGACCAGCAACAGCTTTCAGGGCTGCCACCTTCCGTGTGGGACAAGGAGCCGGACGTGTCTTTCTGGATACAGGCCCTGCCGAGGACGAGAGCCATGAGATGTTCCTCCTCTGGGCAAGCCCAGCTCCCAGATCCTGTTGTGCCTGTGAATAGGCTGTAGGGGGATGGTGAAGACCAGCAACAGCTTTCAGGGCTGCCACCTTCCGTGTGGGACAAGGAGCCGGACGTGTGCCTTCTCGGAAAGAGGCTCTGCCGAGGACGAGAGCCATGAGATGTTCCTCCTCTGGGCAAGCCCGCGTCCAAATCCTGTTGTGCCTGTGAATAGGCTGCAGGGCGACGGTGAAGACCAGCAACAGCTGTCAGGGCTGCCACCTTCCGTGTGGGACAAGGAGCCGGATGTGTGCCTTTTCGGAAATAGGCCGTGCCGGGGACGAGAGCCATGAGATGTTCCTCCTCTGGGCAAGCCCGGGTCCCAGATCCTGTTGTGCCTGTGAATAGGCTGCAGGGGGACGGTGAAGACCAGCAACAGCTTTCACGGCTGCCACCTTCCGTGTGGGACAAGGAGCCGGACGTGTGCGTTTTCGGAAACAGGCTCTGCCGAGGACGAGAGCCATGAGATGTTCCACCTCTGGGCAAGCCCGGGTCCTGAATCCTGTTGTGCCTGTGAATAGGCTGCAGGGGGACGGTGAAGACCAGCAACAGCTTTCAGGGCTGCCACCTTCCGTGTGGGAGAAGGAGCCGGATGTGTGCCTTTCTGGAAACAGGCCCTGCCGAGGACGAGAGCCATGAGATGTTCCTCCTCTGGGCAAGCCCCGGCCCTGAATCCTGTTGTGCCTGTGAATAGGCTGCAGGGGGACGGTGAAGACCAGCAACAGCTTTCAGGGCTGCCACCTTCCGTGTGGGACAAGGAGCCGGACGTGTCTTTCTGGATACAGGCCCTGCCGAGGACGAGAGCCATGAGATGTTCCTCCTCTGGGCAAGCCCGGGTCCTGAATCCTGTTGTGCCTGTGAATAGGCTGTAGGGGGATGGTGAAGACCAGCAACAGCTTTCAGGGCTGCCACCTTCCGTGTGGGACAAGGAGCCGGACGTGTGCCTTCTCGGAAAGAGGCTCTGCCGAGGACGAGAGCCATGAGATGTTCCTCCTCTGGGCAAGCCCGGGTCCCAGATCCTGTTGTGCCTGTGAATAGGCTGCAGGGCGACGGTGAAGACCAGCAACAGCTTTCAGGGCTGCCACCTTCCGTGTGGGACAAGGAGCCGGATGTGTGCCTTTTCGGAAACAGGCTCTGCCGAGGACGAGAGCCATGAGATGTTCCTCCTCTGGGCAAGCCCGGGTCCCAGATCCTGTTGTGCCTGTGAATAGGCTGCAGGGGGACGGTGAAGACCAGCAACAGCTTTCACGGCTGCCACCTTCCGTGTGGGACAAGGAGCCGGACGTGTGCGTTTTCGGAAACAGGCTCTGCCGAGGACGAGAGCCATGAGATGTTCCACCTCTGGGCAAGCCCGGGTCCTGAATCCTGTTGTGCCTGTGAATAGGCTGCAGGGGGACGGTGAAGACCAGCAACAGCTTTCAGGGCTGCCACCTTCCGTGTGGGACAATGAGCCGGATGTGTGCCTTTCTGGAAACAGGATCTGCCGAGGACGAGAGCCATGAGATGTTCCTCCTCTGGGCAAGCCCCGGCCGTGAATCCTGTTGTGCCTGTGAATAGGCTGCAGGGGGACGGTGAAGACCAGCAACAGCTTTCAGGGCTGCCACCTTCCGTGTGGGACAAGGAGCCGGACGTGTCTTTCTGGATACAGGCTCTGCCGAGGACGAGAGCCATGAGATGTTCCTCCTCTGGGCAAGCCCGGGTCCTGAATCCTGTTGTGCCTGTGAATAGGCTGCAGGGGGACGGTGAAGACCAGCAACAGCTTTCAGGGCTGCCACCTTCCGTGTGGGACAAGGAGCCGGATGTGTGCCTTTTCGGAAACAGGCTCTGCCGAGGACGAGAGCCATGAGATGTTCCTCCTCTGGGCAAGCCCCGGTCCTGAATCCTGTTGTGCCTGTGAATAGGCTGCAGGGGGACGGTGAAGACCAGCAACAGCTTTCAGGGCTGCCACCTTCCGTGTGGGACAAGGAGCCGGACGTGTCTTTCTGGATACAGGCCCTGCCGAGGACGAGAGCCATGAGATGTTCCTCCTCTGGGCAAGCCCGGGTCCTGAATCCTGTTGTGCCTGTGAATAGGCTGCAGGGGGACGGTGAAGACCAGCAACAGCTTTCAGGGCTGCCACCTTCCGTGTGGGACAAGGAGCCGGATGTGTGCCTTTTCGGAAACAGGCTCTGCCGAGGACGAGAGCCATGAGATGTTCCTCCTCTGGGCAAGCCCGGGTCGTGAATCCTGTTGTGCCTGTGAATAGGCTGCAGGGGGACGGTGAAGACCAGCAACAGCTTTCAGGGCTGCCACCTTCCGTGTGGGACAAGGAGCCGGACGTGTGCCTTTTCGGAAACAAGCTCTGCCGAGGACGAGAGCCATGAGATGTTCCTCCTCTGGGCAAGCCCGCGTCCAAATCCTGTTGTGCCTGTGAATAGGCTGCAGGGGGACGGTGAAGACCAGCAACAGCTTTCAGGGCTGCCACATTCCGTGTGGGAGAAGGAGCCGGACGTGTGCGTTTTCGGAAACAGGCTCTACAGAGGACGAGAGCCATGAGATGTTCCACCTCTGGGCAAGCCCGGGTCCTGAATCCTGTTGTGCCTGTGAATAGGCTGCAGGGGGACGGTGAAGACCAGCAACAGCTTTCAGGGCTGCAACCTTCCGTGTGAGACAAGGAGCCGGATGAGTGCCTTTTCGGAAACAGGCTCTGCCGAGGACGAGAGCCATGAGATGTTCCTCCTCTGGGCAAGCCCGGGTCCTAGGTCCTGTTGTGCCTGTGAATAGGCTGCAGGGGGACGGTGAACACCAGCAACAGCTTTCAGGGCTGCCACCTTCCGTGTGGGACAAGGAGCCGGATGTGTGCCTTTTCGGAAACAGGCTCTGCCGAGGACGAGAGCCATGAGATGTTCCTCCTCTGGGCAAGCCCGGGTCCTGAATCCTGTTGTGCCTGTGAATAGGCTGCAGGGCGACGGTGAAGACCAGCAACAGCTGTCAGGGCTGCCACCTTCCGTGTGGGACAAGGAGCCGGATGTGTGCCTTTTCGGAAACAGGCTCTGCCGAGGACGAGAGCCATGAGATGTTCCTCCTCTGGGCAAGCCCGCGTCCAAATCCTGTTGTGCCTGTGAATAGGCTGCAGGGGGACGGTGAAGACCAGCAACAGCTTTCACGGCTGCCACCTTCAGTGTGGGACAAGGAGCCGGACGTGTGCGTTTTCGGAAACAGGCTCTGCCGAGGACGAGAGCCATGAGATGTTCCACCTCTGGGCAAGCCCGGGTCCTAGATCCTGTTGTGCCTGTGAATAGGCTGCAGGGGGACGGTGAAGACCAGCAACAGCTTTCAGGGCTGCCACCTTCCGTGTGGGACAAGGAGCCGGACGTGTGCCTTTTCGGAATCAGGCTCTGCCGAGGACGAGAGCCATGAGATGTTCCTCCTCTGGGCAAGCCCGGGTCCTAGATCCTGTTGTGCCTGTGAATAGGCTGCAGGGGGACGGTGAAGACCAGCAACAGCTTTCAGGGCTGCCACCTTCCGTGTGGGACAAGGAGCCGGATGTGTGCCTTTCTGGAAACAGGCCCTGCCGAGGACGAGAGCCATGAGATGTTCCTCCTCTGGGCAAGCCCCGGCCCTGAATCCTGTTGTGCCTGTGAATAGGCTGCAGGGGGACGGTGAAGACCAGCAACAGCTTTCAGGGCTGCCACCTTCCGTGTGGGACAAGGAGCCGGACGTGTGCCTTCTCGGAAAGAGGCTCTGCCGAGGACGAGAGCCATGAGATGTTCCTCCTCTGGGCAAGCCCGGGTCCCAGATCCTGTTGTGCCTGTGAATAGGCTGCAGGGCGACGGTGAAGACCAGCAACAGCTTTCAGGGCTGCCACCTTCCGTGTGGGACAAGGAGCCGGATGTGTGCCTTTTCGGAAACAGGCTCTGCCGAGGACGAGAGCCATGAGATGTTCCTCCTCTGGGCAAGCCCGCGTCCAAATCCTGTTGTGCCTGTGAATAGGCTGCAGGGGGACGGTGAACACCAGCAACAGCTTTCAGGGCTGCCACCTTCCGTGTGGGACAAGGAGCCGGATGTGTGCCTTTTCGGAAACAGGCTCTGCCGAGGACGAGAGCCATGAGATGTTTCTCCTCTGGGCAAGCCCGGGTCCTGAATCCTGTTGTGCCTGTGAATAGGCTGCAGGGCGACGGTGAAGACCAGCAACAGCTGTCAGGGCTGCCACCTTCCGTGTGGGACAAGGAGCCGGATGTGTGCCTTTTCGGAAACAGGCTCTGCCGAGGACGAGAGCCATGAGATGTTCCTCCGCTGGGCAAGCCCGCGTCCAAATCCTGTTGTGCCTGTGAATAGGCTGCAGGGGGACGGTGAAGACCAGCAACAGCTTGCACGGCTGCCACCTTCCGTGTGGGACAAGGAGCCGGATGAGTGCCTTTTCGGAAACAGGCTCTGCCGAGGACGAGAGCCATGAGATGTTCCACCTCTGGGCAAGCCCGGGTCCCAGATCCTGTTGTGCCTGTGAATAGGCTGCAGGGGGACGGTGAAGACCAGCAACAGCTTTCAGGGCTGCCACCTTCCGTGTGGGACAAGGAGCCGGATGTGTGCCTTTTCGGAAACAGGATCTGCCGAGGAAGAGAGCCATGAGATGTTCCTCCTCTGGGCAAGCCCGGGTCCCAGATCCTGTTGTGCCTGTGAATAGGCTGCAGGGCGACGGTGAAGACCAGCAACAGCTTTCAGGGCAGCCACCTTCCGTGTGGGACAAGGAGCCGGACGTGTGCCTTTTCGGAATCAGGCTCTGCCGAGGACGACAGCCATGAGATGTTCCTCCTCTGGGCAAGCCCGCGTCCAAATCCTGTTGTGCCTGTGAATAGGCTGCAGGGGGACGGTGAAGACCAGCAACAGCTTTCAGGGCTGCCACCTTCCGTGTGGGACAAGGAGCCGGACGTGTCTTTCTTGATACAGGCCCTGCCGAGGACGAGAGCCATGAGATGTTCCTCCTCTGGGCAAGCCCGGCTCCCAGATCCTGTTGTGCCTGTGAATAGGCTGCAGGGGGACGGTGAAGATCAGCAACAGCTTTCAGGGCTGCCACCTTCCATGTGGGACAAGGAGCCGGATGTGTGCCTTTACGGAAAAAGGATCTACCGAGGAAGAGAGCCATGAGATGTTCCTCCTCTGGGCAAGGCCGGGTCCTAGATCCTGTTGTGCCTGTGAATAGGCTGCAGGGGGACGGTGAAGACCAGCAACAGCTTTCAGGGCTGCCACCTTCCGTGTGGGACAAGGAGCCGGACGTGTGCCTTTCTGGAAACAGGCCATGCCGGGGACGAGAGCCATGGGATGTTCCTCCTCTGGGCAAGCCCGAGTCCCAGATCCTTTTGTGCCTGTGAATAGGCTGCAGGGGGACGGTGAAGACCAGCAACAGCTTTCAGGGCTGCCACCTTCCGTGTGGGACAAGGAGCCGGACGTGTGCCTTTTCGGAAACAGGCTCTGCCGAGGACGAGAGCCATGAGATGTTCCTCCTCTGGGCAAGCCCGGGTCGTGAATCCTGTTGTGCCTGTGAATAGGCTGCAGGGGGACGGTGAAGACCAGCAACAGCTTTCAGGGCTGCCACCTTCCGTGTGGGACAAGGAGCCGGACGTGTGCCTTTTCGGAAACAAGCTCTGCCGAGGACGAGAGCCATGAGATGTTCCTCCTCTGGGCAAGCCCGGGTCCCAGATCCTGTTGTGCCTGTGAATAGGCTGCAGGGCGACGGTGAAGACCAGCAAGAGCTGTCAGGTCTGCCACCTTCCGTGTGGAACAAGGAGCCGGATGTGTGCCTTTTCGGAAACAGGCTCTGCCGAGGACGAGAGCCATGAGATGTTCCTCCTCTGGGCAAGCCCGCGTCCAAATCCTGTTGTGCCTGTGAATAGGCTGCAGGGGGACGGTGAAGACCAGCAACAGCTTTCAGGGCTGCCACATTCCGTGTGGGAGAAGGAGCCGGACGTGTGCGTTTTCGGAAACAGGCTCTACAGAGGACGAGAGCCATGAGATGTTCCACCTCTGGGCAAGCCCGGGTCCTGAATCCTGTTGTGCCTGTGAATAGGCTGCAGGGGGACGGTGAAGACCAGCAACAGCTTTCAGGGCTGCCACCTTCCGTGTGGGACAAGGAGCCGGACGTGTCTTTCTGGATACAGGCCCTGCCGAGGACGAGAGCCATGAGATGTTCCTCCTCTGGGCAAGCCCGTGTCCCAGATCCTGTTGTGCCTGTGAATAGGCTGCAGGGGGACGGTGAAGACCAGCAACAGCTTTCAGGGCTGCCACCTTCCGTGTGAGACAAGGAGCCGGATGAGTGCCTTTTCGGAAACAGGCTCTGCCGAGGACGAGAGCCATGAGATGTTCCTCCTCTGGGCAAGCCCGGGTCCTAGGTCCTGTTGTGCCTGTGAATAGGCTGCAGGGGGACGGTGAACACCAGCAACAGCTTTCAGGGCTGCCACCTTCCGTGTGGGACAAGGAGCCGGATGTGTGCCTTTTCGGAAACAGGCTCTGCCGAGGACGAGAGCCATGAGATGTTCCTCCTCTGGGCAAGCCCGGGTCCTGAATCCTGTTGTGCCTGTGAATAGGCTGCAGGGCGACGGTGAAGACCAGCAACAGCTGTCAGGGCTGCCACCTTCCGTGTGGGACAAGGAGCCGGATGTGTGCCTTTTCGGAAACAGGCTCTGCCGAGGACGAGAGCCATGAGATGTTCCTCCTCTGGGCAAGCCCGCGTCCAAATCCTGTTGTGCCTGTGAATAGGCTGCAGGGGGACGGTGAAGACCAGCAACAGCTTTCACGGCTGCCACCTTCCGTGTGGGATAAGGAGCCGGACGTGTGCGTTTTCGGAAACAGGCTCTGCCGAGGACGAGAGCCATGAGATGTTCCACCTCTGGGCAAGCCCGGGTCCTAGATCCTGTTGTGCCTGTGAATAGGCTGCAGGGGGACGGTGAAGACCAGCAACAGCTTTCAGGGCTGCCACCTTCCGTGTGGGACAAGGAGCCGGACGTGTGCCTTTTCGGAATCAGGCTCTGCCGAGGACGAGAGCCATGAGATGTTCCTCCTCTGGGCAAGCCCGGGTCCTAGATCCTGTTGTGCCTGTGAATAGGCTGCAGGGGGACGGTGAAGACCAGCAACAGCTTTCAGGGCTGCCACCTTCCGTGTGGGACAATGAGCCGGATGTGTGCCTTTCTGGAAACAGGCCCTGCCGAGGACGAGAGCCATGAGATGTTCCTCCTCTGGGCAAGCCCCGGCCCTGAATCCTGTTGTGCCTGTGAATAGGCTGCAGGGGGACGGTGAAGACCAGCAACAGCTTTCAGGGCTGCCACCTTCCGTGTGGGACAAGGAGCCGGACGTGTCTTTCTGGATACAGGCCCTGCCAAGGACGAGAGCCATGAGATGTTCCTCCTCTGGGCAAACCCAGCTCCCAGATCCTGTTGTGCCTGTGAATAGGCTGTAGGGGGATGGTGAAGACCAGCAACAGCTTTCAGGGCTGCCACCTTCCGTGTGGGACAAGGAGCCGGACGTGTGCCTTCTCGGAAAGAGGCTCTGCCGAGGACGAGAGCCATGAGATGTTCCTCCTCTGGGCAAGCCCGGGTCCCAGATCCTGTTGTGCCTGTGAATAGGCTGCAGGGCGACGGTGAAGACCAGCAACAGCTTTCAGGGCTGCCACCTTCCGTGTGGGACAAGGAGCCGGATGTGTGCCTTTTCGGAAACAGGCTCTGCCGAGGACGAGAGCCATGAGATGTTCCTCCTCTGGGCAAGCCCGCGTCCAAATCCTGTTGTGCCTGTGAATAGGCTGCAGGGGGACGGTGAAGACCAGCAACAGCTTTCAGGGCTGCCACCTTCCGTGTGGGACAAGGAGCCGGATGTGTGCCTTTTCGGAAACAGGCTCTGCCGAGGACGAGAGCCATGAGATGTTTCTCCTCTGGGCAAGCCCGGGTCCTGAATCCTGTTGTGCCTGTGAATAGGCTGCAGGGCGACGGTGAAGACCAGCAACAGCTGTCAGGGCTGCCACCTTCCGTGTGGGACAAGGAGCCGGATGTGTGCCTTTTCGGAAACAGGCTCTGCCGAGGACGAGAGCCATGAGATGTTCCTCCTCTGGGCAAGCCCGCGTCCAAATCCTGTTGTGCCTGTGAATAGGCTGCAGGGGGACGGTGAAGACCAGCAACAGCTTTCACGGCTGCCACCTTCCGTGTGGGACAAGGAGCCGGACGTGTCTTTCTGGATACAGGCCCTGCCGAGGACGAGAGCCATGAGATGTTCCTCCTCTGGGCAAGCCCGGGTCCCAGATCCTGTTGTGCCTGTGAATAGGCTGTAGGGGGATGGTGAAGACCAGCAACAGCTTTCAGGGCTGCCACCATCCGTGTGGGACAAGTAGCCGGACGTGTGCCTTTTCGGAAACAGGCTCTGCCGAGGACGAGAGCCATGAGATGTTCCTCCTCTGGGCAAGCCCGGGTCCTGAATCCTGTTGTGCCTGTGAATAGGCTGCAGGGGGACGGTGAAGACCAGCAACAGCTTTCAGGGCTGCCACCTTCCGTGTGGGACAAGGAGCCGGATGTGTGCCTTTTCGGAAACAGGCCCTGCCGAGGACGAGAGCCATGAGATGTTCCTCCTCTGGGCAAGCCCGCGTCCAAATCCTGTTGTGCCTGTGAATAGGCTGCAGGGGGACGGTGAAGACCAGCAACAGCTTTCACGGCTGCCACATTCCGTGTGGGACAAGGAGCCGGAAGTGTGCGTTTTCGAAAACAGGCTCTGCCGAGGACGAGAGCCATGAGATGTTCCACCTCTGGGCAAGCCCGGGTCCTGAATCCTGTTGTGCCTGTGAATAGGCTGCAGGGGGACGGTGAAGGCCAGCAACAGCTTTCAGGGCTGCCACCTTCCGTGTGGGACAAGGAGCCGGACGTGTCTTTCTGGATACAGGCTCTGCCGAGGACGAGAGCCATGAGATGTTCCTCCTCTGGGCAAGCCCGGGTCCTGAATCCTGTTGTGCCTGTGAATAGGCTGCAGGGGGACGGTGAAGACCAGCAACAGCTATCAGGGCTGCCACCTTCCGTGTGGGACAAGGAGCCGGACGTGTGCCTTTTCGGAATCAGGCTCTGCCGAGGACGAGAGCCATGAGATGTTCCTCCTCTGGGCAAGCCCGCGTCCGAATCCTGTTGTGCCTGTGAATAGGCTGCAGGGGGACGGTGAAGACCAGCAACAGCTTTCAGGGCTGCCACCTTCCGTGTGGGACAAGGAGCCGGACGTGTCTTTCTGGATACAGGCCCTGCCGAGGACGAGAGCCATGAGATGTTCCTCCTCTGGGCAAGCCCAGCTCCCAGATCCTGTTGTGCCTGTGAATAGGCTGTAGGGGGATGGTGAAGACCAGCAACAGCTTTCAGGGCTGCCACCTTCCGTGTGGGACAATGAGCCGGATGTGTGCCTTTCTGGAAACAGGCCCTGCCGAGGACGAGAGCCATGAGATGTTCCTCCTCTGGGCAAGCCCCGGCCCTGAATCCTGTTGTGCCTGTGAATAGGCTGCAGGGGGACGGTGAAGACCAGCAACAGCTTTCAGGGCTGCCACCTTCCGTGTGGGACAAGGAGCCGGACGTGTCTTTCTGGATACAGGCCCTGCCGAGGACGAGAGCCATGAGATGTTCCTCCTCTGGGCAAGCCCGCGTCCAAATCCTGTTGTGCCTGTGAATAGGCTGCAGGGGGACGGTGAAGACCAGCAACAGCTTTCACGGCTGCCACCTTCCGTGTGGGACAAGGAGCCGGATGAGTGCCTTTTCGGAAACAGGCTCTGCCGAGGACGAGAGCCATGAGATGTTCCACCTCTGGGCAAGCCCGGGTCCTGAATCCTGTTGTGCCTGTGAATAGGCTGCAGGGGGACGGTGAAGACCAGCAACAGCTTTCAGGGCTGCCACCTTCCGTGTGGGACAATGAGCCGGATGTGTGCCTTTCTGGAAACAGGCCCTGCCGAGGACGAGAGCCATGAGATGTTCCTCCTCTGGGCAAGCCCCGGCCCTGAATCCTGTTGTGCCTGTGAATAGGCTGCAGGGGGACGGTGAAGACCAGCAACAGCTTTCAGGGCTGCCACCTTCCGTGTGGGACAAGGAGCCGGACGTGTCTTTCTGGATACAGGCCCTGCCGAGGACGAGAGCCATGAGATGTTCCTCCTCTGGGCAAGCCCGGGTCCCAGATCCTGTTGTGCCTGTGAATAGGCTGTAGGGGGATGGTGAAGACCAGCAACAGCTTTCAGGGCTGCCACCATCCGTGTGGGACAAGTAGCCGGACGTGTGCCTTTTCGGAAACAGGCTCTGCCGAGGACGAGAGCCATGAGATGTTCCTCCTCTGGGCAAGCCCGGGTCCTGAATCCTGTTGTGCCTGTGAATAGGCTGCAGGGGGACGGTGAAGACCAGCAACAGCTTTCAGGGCTGCCACCTTCCGTGTGGGACAAGGAGCCGGATGTGTGCCTTTTCGGAAACAGGCCCTGCCGAGGACGAGAGCCATGAGATGTTCCTCCTCTGGGCAAGCCCGCGTCCAAATCCTGTTGTGCCTGTGAATAGGCTGCAGGGGGACGGTGAAGACCAGCAACAGCTTTCACGGCTGCCACATTCCGTGTGGGACAAGGAGCCGGAAGTGTGCGTTTTCGAAAACAGGCTCTGCCGAGGACGAGAGCCATGAGATGTTCCACCTCTGGGCAAGCCCGGGTCCTGAATCCTGTTGTGCCTGTGAATAGGCTGCAGGGGGACGGTGAAGGCCAGCAACAGCTTTCAGGGCTGCCACCTTCCGTGTGGGACAAGGAGCCGGACGTGTCTTTCTGGATACAGGCTCTGCCGAGGACGAGAGCCATGAGATGTTCCTCCTCTGGGCAAGCCCGGGTCCTGAATCCTGTTGTGCCTGTGAATAGGCTGCAGGGGGACGGTGAAGACCAGCAACAGCTATCAGGGCTGCCACCTTCCGTGTGGGACAAGGAGCTGGACGTGTGCCTTTTCGGAATCAGGCTCTGCCGAGGACGAGAGCCATGAGATGTTCCTCCTCTGGGCAAGCCCGCGTCCGAATCCTGTTGTGCCTGTGAATAGGCTGCAGGGGGACGGTGAAGACCAGCAACAGCTTTCAGGGCTGCCACCTTCCGTGTGGGACAAGGAGCCGGACGTGTCTTTCTGGATACAGGCCCTGCCGAGGACGAGAGCCATGAGATGTTCCTCCTCTGGGCAAGCCCAGCTCCCAGATCCTGTTGTGCCTGTGAATAGGCTGTAGGGGGATGGTGAAGACCAGCAACAGCTTTCAGGGCTGCCACCTTCCGTGTGGGACAAGGAGCCGGACGTGTGCCTTTTCGGAAACCGGCTCTGCCGAGGACGAGAGCCATGAGATGTTCCTCCTCTGGGCAAGCCCGGGTCCTGAATCCTGTTGTGCCTGTGAATAGGCTGCAGGGGGACGGTGAAGACCAGCAACAGCTTTCAGGGCTGCCACCTTCCGTGTGGGACAAGGAGCCGGACGTGTCTTTCTGGATACAGGCCCTGCCGAGGACGAGAGCCATGAGATGTTCCTCCTCTGGGCAAGCCCGGGTCCCAGATCCTGTTGTGCCTGTGAATAGGCTGCAGGGGGACGGTGAAGACCAGCAACAGCTTTCAGGGCTGCCACCTTCCGTGTGGGAGAAGGAGCCGGATGAGTGCCTTTTCGGAAACAGGCTCTGCCGAGGACGAGAGCCATGAGATGTTCCTCCTCTGGGCAAGCCCGGGTCCCAGATCCTGTTGTGCCTGTGAATAGGCTGCAGGGGGACGGTGAAGACCAGCAACAGCTTTCAGGGCTGCCACCTTCCGTGTGGGACAAGGAGCCGGATGTGTGCCTTTTCGGAAAGAGGATCTGCCGAGGACGAGAGCCATGAGATGTTCCTCCTCTGGGCAAGCCCGGGTCCTGAATCCTGTTGTGCCTGTGAATAGGCTGCAGGGGGACGGTGAAGACCAGCAACAGCTTTCACGGCTGCCACATTCCGTTTGGGACAAGGAGCCGGACGTGTGCCTTTCTGGAAACAGGCCGTGCCGAGGAAGAGAGCCATGAGATGTTCCTCCTCTGGCCAAGCCCGGGTCCCAGATCCTGTTGTGCCTGTGAATAGGCTGCAGGGGGACGGTGAAGACCAGCAACAGCTTTCAGGGCTGCCACCTTCCGTGTGGGACAAGGAGCCGGACGTGTGCCTTTTCGGAATCAGGCTCTGCCGAGGACGAGAGCCATGAGATGTTCCACCTCTGGGCAAGCCCGGGTCCTGAATCCTGTTGTGCCTGTGAATAGGCTGCAGGGGGACGGTGAAGACCAGCAACAGCTTTCAGGGCTGCCACCTTCCGTGTGGGACAAGGAGCCGGATGTGTGCCTTTTCGGAATCAGGCTCTGCCGAGGACGAGAGCCATGAGATGTTCCTCCTCTGGGCAAGCCCGCGTCCAAATCCTGTTGTGCCTGCGAATAGGCTGCAGGGGGACGGTGAAGACCAGCAACAGCTGTCAGGGCTGCCACCTTCCGTGTGGGACAAGGAGCCGGAAGTGTGCGTTTTCGAAAACGGGCTCTGCCGAGGACGAGAGCCATGAGATGTTCCTCCTCTGGGCAAGCCCGGGTCCTAGATCCTGTTGTGCCTGTGAATAGGCTGCAGGGGGACGGTGAAGACCAGCAACAGCTTTCAGGGCTGCCACCTTCCGTGTGGGACAAGGAGCCGGACGTGTCTTTCTGGATACAGGCCCTGCCGAGGACGAGAGCCATGAGATGTTCCTCCTCTGGGCAAGCCCGGGTCCCAGATCCTGTTGTGCCTGTGAATAGGCTGCAGGGGGACGGTGAAGACCAGCAACAGCTTTCAGGGCTGCCACCTTCCGTGTCAGACAAGGAGCCGGATGAGTGCCTTTTCGGAAACAGGCTCTGCCGAGGACGAGAGCCATGAGATGTTCCTCCTCTGGGCAAGCCCGGGTCCTAGATCCTGTTGTGCCTGTGAATAGGCTGCAGGGGGACGGTGTACACCAGAAACAGCTTTCAGGGCTGCCACCTTCCGTGTGGGACAAGGAGCCGGATGTGTGCCTTTTCGGAAACAGGCTCTGCCGAGGACGAGAGCCATGAGATGTTCCTCCTCTGGGCAAGCCCGGGTCCTGAATCCTGTTGTGCCTGTGAATAGGCTGCAGGGCGACGGTGAAGACCAGCAACAGCTGTCAGGGCTGCCACCTTCCGTGTGGGACAAGGAGCCGGATGTGTGCCTTTTCGGAAACAGGCTCTGCCGAGGACGAGAGCCATGAGATGTTCCTCCTCTGGGCAAGCCCGCGTCCAAATCCTGTTGTGCCTGTGAATAGGCTGCAGGGGGACGGTGAAGACCAGCAACAGCTGTCAGGGCTGCCACCTTCCGTGTGGGACAAGGAGCCGGACGTGTGCCTTTTCGGAAACAGGATCTGCCGAGGACGAGAGCCATGAGATGTTCCACCTCTGGGCAAGCCCGGGTCCTGAATCCTGTTGTGCCTGTGAATAGGCTGCAGGGGGACGGTGAAGACCAGCAACAGCTTTCAGGGCTGCCACCTTCCGTGTGGGACAAGGAGCCGGACGTGTCTTTCTGGATACAGGCTCTGCCGAGGACGAGAGCCATGAGATGTTCCACCTCTGGGCAAGCCCGGGTCCTGAATCCTGTTGTGCCTGTGAATAGGCTGCAGGGGGACGGTGAAGACCAGCAACAGCTTTCAGGGCTGCCACCTTCCGTGTGGGACAAGGAGCTGGACGTGTGCCTTTTCGGAAACAGGCTCTGCCGAGGACGAGAGCCATGAGATGTTCCTCCTCTGGGCAAGCCCGGGTCCTAGATCCTGTTGTGCCTGTGAATAGGCTGCAGGGGGACGGTGAACACCAGCAACAGCTTTCAGGGCTGCCACCTTCCGTGTGGGACAAGGAGCCGGATGTGTGCCTTTTCGGAAACAGGCTCTGCCGAGGACGAGAGCCATGAGATGTTCCTCCTCTGGGCAAGCCCGGGTCCTGAATCCTGTTGTGCCTGTGAATAGGCTGCAGGGCGACGGTGAAGACCAGCAACAGCTGTCAGGGCTGCCACCTTCCGTGTGGGACAAGGAGCCGGATGTGTGCCTTTTCGGAAACAGGCTCTGCCGAGGACGAGAGCCATGAGATGTTCCACCTCTGGGCAAGCCCGGGTCCTGAATCCTGTTGTGCCTGCGAATAGGCTGCAGGGGGACGGTGAAGACCAGCAACAGCTTTCAGGGCTGCCACCTTCCGTGTGGGACAAGGAGCCGGACGTGTGCCTTTTCGGAATCAGGCTCTGCCGAGGACGAGAGCCATGAGATGTTCCTCCTCTGGGCAAGCCCGCGTCCAAATCCTGTTGTGCCTGTGAATAGGCTGCAGGGGGACGGTGAAGACCAGCAACAGCTTTCAGGGCTGCCACATTCCTTGTGGGACAATGAGCCGGATGTGTGCCTTTATGGAAACAGGCCCTGCCGAGGACGAGAGCCATGAGATGTTCCTCCTCTGGGCAAGCCCCGGCCCTGAATCCTGTTGTGCCTGTGAATAGGCTGCAGGGGGACGGTGAAGACCAGCAACAGCTTTCAGGGCTGCCACCTTCCGTGTGGGACAAGGAGCCGGACGTGTGCCTTTTCGGAATCAGGCTCTGCCGAGGACGAGAGCCATGAGATGTTCCTCCTCTGGGCAAGCCCGCGTCCGAATCCTGTTGTGCCTGTGAATAGGCTGCAGGGGGACGGTGAAGACCAGCAACAGCTTTCAGGGCTGCCACCTTCCGTGTATGAAAAGGAGCCGGACGTGTCTTTCTGGATACAGGCCCTGCCGAGGACGAGAGCCATGAGATGTTCCTCCTCTGGGCAAGCCCGGGTCCCAGATCCTGTTGTGCCTGTGAATAGGCTGTAGGGGGATGGTGAAGACCAGCAACAGCTTTCAGGGCTGCCACCTTCCGTGTGGGACAAGGAGCCGGACGTGTGCCTTTTCGGAAACCGGCTCTGCCGAGGACGAGAGCCATGAGATGTTCCTCCTCTGGGCAAGCCCGGGTCCCGAATCCTGTTGTGCCTGTGAATAGGCTGCAGGGGGACGGTGAAGACCAGCAACAGCTTTCAGGGCTGCCACCTTCCGTGTGGGACAAGGAGCCGGACGTGTCTTTCTGGATACAGGCCCTGCCGAGGACGAGAGCCATGAGATGTTCCTCCTCTGGGCAAGCCCGGGTCCCAGATCCTGTTGTGCCTGTGAATAGGCTGCAGGGGGACGGTGAAGACCAGCAACAGCTTTCAGGGCTGCCACCTTCCGTGTGGGAGAAGGAGCCGGATGAGTGCCTTTTCGGAAACAGGCTCTGCCGAGGACGAGAGCCATGAGATGTTCCTCCTCTGGGCAAGCCCGGGTCCTGAATCCTGTTGTGCCTGTGAATAGGCTGCAGGGGGACGGTGAAGACCAGCAACAGCTTTCACGGCTGCCACATTCCGTTTGGGACAAGGAGCCGGACGTGTGCCTTTCTGGAAACAGGCCGTGCCGAGGAAGAGAGCCATGAGATGTTCCTCCTCTGGCCAAGCCCGGGTCCCAGATCCTGTTGTGCCTGTGAATAGGCTGCAGGGGGACGGTGAAGACCAGCAACAGCTTTCAGGGCTGCCACCTTCCGTGTGGGACAAGGAGCCGGACGTCTGCCTTTTCGGAATCAGGCTCTGCCGAGGACGAGAGCCATGAGATGTTCCACCTCTGGGCAAGCCCGGGTCCTGAATCCTGTTGTACCTGTGAATAGGCTGCAGGGGGACGGTGAAGACCAGCAACAGCTTTCAGGGCTGCCACCTTCCGTGTGGGACAAGGAGCCGGAAGTGTGCGTTTTCGAAAACAGGCTCTGCCGAGGACGAGAGCCATGAGATGTTCCTCCTCTGGGCAAGCCCGGGTCCTAGATCCTGTTGTGCCTGTGAATAGGCTGCAGGGGGACGGTGAAGACCAGCAACAGCTTTCAGGGCTGCCACCTTCCGTGTGGGACAAGGAGCCGGACATGTCTTTCTGGATACAGGCCCTGCCGAGGACGAGAGCCATGAGATGTTCCTCCTCTGGGCAAGCCCGGGTCCCAGATCCTGTTGTGCCTGTGAATAGGCTGCAGGGGGACGGTGAAGACAAGCAACAGCTTTCAGGGCTGCCACCTTCCGTGTGGGACAAGGAGCCGGATGGGTGCCTTTTCGGAAACAGGCTCTGCCGAGGACGAGAGCCATGAGATGTTCCTCCTCTGGGCAAGCCCGGGTCCTAGATCCTGTTGTGCCTGTGAATAGGCTGCAGGGGGACGGTGTACACCAGAAACAGCTTTCAGGGCTGCTACCTTCCGTGTGGGACAAGGAGCCGGATGTGTGCCTTTTCGGAAACAGGCTCTGCCGAGGACGAGAGCCATGAGATGTTCCTCCTCTGGGCAAGCCCGGGTCCTGAATCCTGTTGTGCCTGTGAATAGGCTGCAGGGCGACGGTGAAGACCAGCAACAGCTGTCAGGGCTGCCACCTTCCGTGTGGGACAAGGAGCCGGATGTGTGCCTTTTCGGAAACAGGCTCTGCCGAGGACGAGAGCCATGAGATGTTCCTCCTCTGGGCAAGCCCGCGTCCAAATCCTGTTGTGCCTGTGAATAGGCTGCAGGGGGACGGTGAAGACCAGCAACAGCTGTCAGGGCTGCCACCTTCCGTGTGGGACAAGGAGCCGGACGTGTGCCTTTTCGGAATCAGGCTCTGCCGAGGACGAGAGCCATGAGATGTTCCACCTCTGGGCAAGCCCGGGTCCTGAATCCTGTTGTGCCTGTGAATAGGCTGCAGGGGGACGGTGAAGACCAGCAACAGCTTTCAGGGCTGCCACCTTCCGTGTGGGACAAGGAGCCGGACGTGTCTTTCTGGATACAGGCTCTGCCGAGGACGAGAGCCATTAGATGTTCCACCTCTGGGCAAGCCCGGGTCCTGAATCCTGTTGTGCCTGTGAATAGGCTGCAGGGGGACGGTGAAGACCAGCAACAGCTTTCAGGGCTGCCACCTTCCGTGTGGGACAAGGAGCTGGACGTGTGCCTTTTCGGAATCAGGCTCTGCCGAGGATGAGAGCCATGAGATGTTCCTCCTCTGGGCAAGCCCGGGTCCTAGATCCTGTTGTGCCTGTGAATAGGCTGCAGGGGGACGGTGAACACCAGCAACAGCTTTCAGGGCTGCCACCTTCCGTGTGGGACAAGGAGCCGGATGTGTGCCTTTTCGGAAACAGGCTCTGCCGAGGACGAGAGCCATGAGATGTTCCTCCTCTGGGCAAGCCCGGGTCCTGAATCCTGTTGTGCCTGTGAATAGGCTGCAGGGCGACGGTGAAGACCAGCAACAGCTTTCAGGGCTGCCACCTTCCGTGTGGGACAAGGAGCCGGATGTGTGCCTTTTCGGAAACAGGCTCTGCCGAGGACGAGAGCCATGAGATGTTCCACCTCTGGGCAAGCCCGGGTCCTGAATCCTGTTGTGCCTGCGAATAGGCTGCAGGGGGACGGTGAAGACCAGCAACAGCTTTCAGGGCTGCCACCTTCCGTGTGGGACAAGGAGCCGGACGTGTGCCTTTTCGGAATCAGGCTCTGCCGAGGACGAGAGCCATGAGATGTTCCTCCTCTGGGCAAGCCCGCGTCCAAATCCTGTTGTGCCTGTGAATAGGCTGCAGGGGGACGGTGAAGACCAGCAACAGCTTTCAGGGCTGCCACATTCCTTGTGGGACAATGAGCCGGATGTGTGCCTTTATGGAAACAGGCCCTGCCGAGGACGAGAGCCATGAGATGTTCCTCCTCTGGGCAAGCCCCGGCCCTGAATCCTGTTGTGCCTGTGAATAGGCTGCAGGGGGACGGTGAAGACCAGCAACAGCTTTCAGGGCTGCCACCTTCCGTGTGGCACAAGGAGCCACACGTGTCCTTCTGGATACAGGCCCTGCCGAGGACGAGAGCCATGAGATGTTCCTCCTCTGGCAAGCCCGGGTCCCAGATCCTGTTGTGCCTGTGAATAGGCTGCAGGGGGACGGTGAAGACCAGCAACAGCTTTCAGGGCTGCCACCTTCCGTGTGGGACAAGTAGCCGGACGTGTGCCTTTTCGGAAACAGGCTCTGCCGAGGACGAGAGCCATGAGATGTTCCTCCTCTGGGCAAGCCCGCGTCCAAATCCTGTTGTGCCTGTGAATAGGCTGCAGGGGGACGGTGTACACCAGAAACAGCTTTCAGGGCTGCCACCTTCCGTGTGGGACAAGGAGCCGGATGTGTGCCTTTTCGGAAACAGGCTCTGCCGAGGACGAGAGCCATGAGATGTTCCTCCTCTGGGCAAGCCCGGGTCCTGAATCCTGTTGTGCCTGTGAATAGGCTGCAGGGCGACGGTGAAGACCAGCAACAGCTGTCAGGGCTGCCACCTTCCGTGTGGGACAAGGAGCCGGATGTGTGCCTTTTCGGAAACAGGCTCTGCCGAGGACGAGAGCCATGAGATGTTCCTCCTCTGGGCAAGCCCGCGTCCAAATCCTGTTGTGCCTGTGAATAGGCTGCAGGGGGACGGTGAAGACCAGCAACAGCTTTCACGGCTGCCACCTTCCGTGTGGGACAAGGAGCCGGACGTGTGCGTTTTCGGAAACAGGCTCTGCCGAGGACGAGAGCCATGAGATGTTCCACCTCTGGGCAAGCCCGCGTCCAAATCCTGTTGTGCCTGTGAATAGGCTGCAGGGGGACGGTGAAGACCAGCAACAGCTGTCAGGGCTGCCACCTTCCGTGTGGGACAAGGAGCCGGACGTGTGCCTTTTCGGAAACAGGATCTGCCGAGGACGAGAGCCATGAGATGTTCCACCCCTGGGCAAGCCCGGGTTCTGAATCCTGTTGTGCCTGTGAATAGGCTGCAGGGGGACGGTGAAGACCAGCAACAGCTTTCAGGGCTGCCACCTTCCGTGTGGGACAAGGAGCCGGACGTGTCATTATGGATACAGGCTCTGCCGAGGACGAGAGCCATGAGATGTTCCACCTCTGGGCAAGCCCGGGTCCTGAATCCTGTTGTGCCTGTGAATAGGCTGCAGGGGGACGGTGAAGACCAGCAACAGCTTTCAGGGCTGCCAACTTCCGTGTGGGACAAGGAGCTGGACGTGTGCCTTTTCGGAATCAGGCTCTGCCGAGGACGAGAGCCATGAGATGTTCCTCCTCTGGGCAAGCCCGGGTCCTAGATCCTGTTGTGCCTGTGAATAGGCTGCAGGGGGACGGTGAACACCAGCAACAGCTTTCAGGGCTGCCACCTTCCGTGTGGGACAAGGAGCCGGATGTGTGCCTTTTCGGAAACAGGCTCTGCCGAGGACGAGAGCCATGAGATGTTCCTCCTCTGGGCAAGCCCGGGTCCTGAATCCTGTTGTGCCTGTGAATAGGCTGCAGGGCGACGGTGAAGACCAGCAACAGCTGTCAGGGCTGCCACCTTCCGTGTGGGACAAGGAGCCGGATGTGTGCCTTTTCGGAAACAGGCTCTGCCGAGGACGAGAGCCATGAGATGTTCCACCTCTGGGCAAGCCCGGGTCCTGAATCCTGTTGTGCCTGCGAATAGGCTGCAGGGGGACGGTGAAGACCAGCAACAGCTTTCAGGGCTGCCACCTTCCGTGTGGGACAAGGAGCCGGACGTGTGCCTTTTCGGAATCAGGCTCTGCCGAGGACGAGAGCCATGAGATGTTCCTCCTCTGGGCAAGCCCGCGTCCAAATCCTGTTGTGCCTGTGAATAGGCTGCAGGGGGACGGTGAAGACCAGCAACAGCTTTCAGGGCTGCCACATTCCTTGTGGGACAATGAGCCGGATGTGTGCCTTTATGGAAACAGGCCCTGCCGAGGACGAGAGCCATGAGATGTTCCTCCTCTGGGCAAGCCCCGGCCCTGAATCCTGTTGTGCCTGTGAATAGGCTGCAGGGGGACGGTGAAGACCAGCAACAGCTTTCAGGGCTGCCACCTTCCGTGTGGCACAAGGAGCCGGACGTGTCCTTCTGGATACAGGCTCCGACGAGGACGAGAGCCATGAGATGTTCCTCCTCTGGGCAAGCCCGGGTCCCAGATCCTGTTGTGCCTGTGAATAGGCTGTAGGGGGATGGTGAAGACCAGCAACAGCTTTCAGGGCTGCCACCTTCCGTGTGGGACAAGTAGCCGGACGTGTGCCTTTTCGGAAACAGGCTCTGCCGGGACGAGAGCCATGAGATGTTCCTCCTCTGGGCAAGCCCGCGTCCAAATCCTGTTGTGCCTGTGAATAGGCTGCAGGGGGACGGTGAAGACCAGCAACAGCTTTCAGGGCTGCCACCTTCCGTGTGGGACAAGGAGCCGGATGTGTGCCTTTTCGGAAACAGGCTCTGCCGAGGACGAGAGCCATGAGATGTTCCTCCTCTGGGCAAGCCCGCGTCCAAATCCTGTTGTGCCTGTGAATAGGCTGCAGGGGGACGGTGAAGACCAGCAACAGCTTTCACGGCTGCCACATTCCGTGTGGGACAAGGAGCCGGAAGTGTGCGTTTTCGAAAACAGGCTCTGCCGAGGACGAGAGCCATGAGATGTTCCACCTCTGGGCAAGCCCGGGTTCTGAATCCTGTTGTGCCTGTGAATAGGCTGCAGGGGGACGGTGAAGGCCAGCAACAGCTTTCAGGGCTGCCACCTTCCGTGTGGGACAAGGAGCCGGACGTGTCTTTCTGGATACATGCTCTGCCGAGGACGAGAGCCATGAGATGTTCCTCCTCTGGGCAAGCCCGGGTCCCAGATCCTGTTGTGCCTGTGAATAGGCTGCAGGGGGACGGTGAAGACCAGCAACAGCTTTCAGGGCTGCCACCTTCCGTGTGAGACAAGGAGCCGGATGAGTGCCTTTTCGGAAACAGGCTCTGCCGAGGACGAGAGCCATGAGATGTTCCTCCTCTGGGCAAGCCCGGGTCCCAGATCCTGTTGTGCCTGTGAATAGGCTGCAGGGGGACGGTGAACACCAGCAACAGCTTTCAGGGCTGCCACCTTCCGTGTGGGACAAGGAGCCGGATGTGTGCCTTTTCGGAA
Source organism: Astur gentilis (assembly GCF_929443795.1). NCBI lineage: Eukaryota > Metazoa > Chordata > Aves > Accipitriformes > Accipitridae > Astur > Astur gentilis. The sequence continues at coordinate 551,333 of NW_026061080.1, read as the reverse complement.
ACAGGCTCTGCCGAGGACGAGAGCCATGAGATGTTCCTCCTCTGGGCAAGCCCGGGTCCTGAATCCTGTTGTGCCTGTGAATAGGCTGCAGGGGGACGGTGAAGACCAGCAACAGCTGTCAGGGCTGCCACCTTCCGTGTGGGACAAGGAGCCGGATGTGTGCCTTTTCGGAAACAGGCTCTGCCGAGGACGAGAGCCATGAGATGTTCCTCCTCTGGGCAAGCCCGCGTCCAAATCCTGTTGTGCCTGTGAATAGGCTGCAGGGGGACGGTGAAGACCAGCAACAGCTTTCACGGCTGCCACCTTCCGTGTGGGACAAGGAGCCGGACGTGTGCGTTTTCGGAAACAGGCTCTGCCGAGGACGAGAGCCATGAGATGTTCCACCTCTGGGCAAGCCCGGGTCCTGAATCCTGTTGTGCCTGTGAATAGGCTGCAGGGGGACGGTGAAGACCAGCAACAGCTTTCAGGGCTGCCACCTTCCGTGTGGGACAATGAGCCGGATGTGTGCCTTTCTGGAAACAGGCCCTGCCGAGGACGAGAGCCATGAGATGTTCCTCCTCTTTGCAAGCCCCGGCCCTGAATCCTGTTGTGCCTGTGAATAGGCTGCAGGGGGACGGTGAAGACCAGCAACAGCTTTCAGGGCTGCCACCTTCCGTGTGGGACAAGGAGCCGGACGTGTCTTTCTGGATACAGGCCCTGCCGAGGACGAGAGCCATGAGATGTTCCTCCTCTGGGCAAGCCCGGGTCTCAGATCCTGTTGTGCCTGTGAATAGGCTGCAGGGGGACGGTGAAGACCAGCAACAGCTTTCAGGGCTGCCACCTTCCGTGTGGGACAAGGAGCCGGATGAGTGCCTTTTCGGAATCAGGCTCTGCCGAGGACGAGAGCCATGAGATGTTCCTCCTCTGGGCAAGCCCGGGTCCCAGATCCTGTTGTGCCTGTGAATAGGCTGCAGGGGGACGGTGAAGACCAGCAACAGCTTTCAGGGCTGCCACCTTCCGTGTGGGACAAGGAGCCGGATGTGTGCCTTTTCGGAAAGAGGATCTGCCGAGGACGAGAGCCATGAGATGTTCCTCCTCTGGGCAAGCCCGGGTCCTGAATCCTGTTGTGCCTGTGAATAGGCTGCAGGGGGACGGTGAAGACCAGCAACAGCTTTCACGGCTGCCACATTCCGTTTGGGACAAGGAGCCGGACGTGTGCCTTTCTGGAAACAGGCCGTGCCGAGGAAGAGAGCCATGAGATGTTCCTCCTCTGGCCAAGCCCGGGTCCCAGATCCTGTTGTGCCTGTGAATAGGCTGCAGGGGGACGGTGAAGACCAGCAACAGCTTTCAGGGCTGCCACCTTCCGTGTGGGACAAGGAGCCGGACGTCTGCCTTTTCGGAATCAGGCTCTGCCGAGGACGAGAGCCATGAGATGTTCCACCTCTGGGCAAGCCCGGGTCCTGAATCCTGTTGTGCCTGTGAATAGGCTGCAGGGGGACGGTGAAGACCAGCAACAGCTTTCAGGGCTGCCACCTTCCGTGTGGGACAAGGAGCCGGAAGTGTGCGTTTTCGAAAACAGGCTCTGCCGAGGACGAGAGCCATGAGATGTTCCTCCTCTGGGCAAGCCCGGGTCCTAGATCCTGTTGTGCCTGTGAATAGGCTGCAGGGGGACGGTGAAGACCAGCAACAGCTTTCAGGGCTGCCACCTTCCGTGTGGGACAAGGAGCCGGACATGTCTTTCTGGATACAGGCCCTGCCGAGGACGAGAGCCATGAGATGTTCCTCCTCTGGGCAAGCCCGGGTCCCAGATCCTGTTGTGCCTGTGAATAGGCTGCAGGGGGACGGTGAAGACCAGCAACAGCTTTCAGGGCTGCCACCTTCCGTGTGGGACAAGGAGCCGGATGGGTGCCTTTTCGGAAACAGGCTCTGCCGAGGACGAGAGCCATGAGATGTTCCTCCTCTGGGCAAGCCCGGGTCCTAGATCCTGTTGTGCCTGTGAATAGGCTGCAGGGGGACGGTGTACACCAGAAACAGCTTTCAGGGCTGCCACCTTCCGTGTGGGACAAGGAGCCGGATGTGTGCCTTTTCGGAAACAGGCTCTGCCGAGGACGAGAGCCATGAGATGTTCCTCCTCTGGGCAAGCCCGGGTCCTGAATCCTGTTGTGCCTGTGAATAGGCTGCAGGGCGACGGTGAAGACCAGCAACAGCTGTCAGGGCTGCCACCTTCCGTGTGGGACAAGGAGCCGGATGTGTGCCTTTTCGGAAACAGGCTCTGCCGAGGACGAGAGCCATGAGATGTTCCTCCTCTGGGCAAGCCCGCGTCCAAATCCTGTTGTGCCTGTGAATAGGCTGCAGGGGGACGGTGAAGACCAGCAACAGCTTTCAGGGCTGCCACCTTCCGTGTGGGACAAGGAGCCGGACGTGTGCGTTTTCGGAAACAGGCTCTGCCGAGGACGAGAGCCATGAGATGTTCCACCTCTGGGCAAGCCCGCGTCCAAATCCTGTTGTGCCTGTGAATAGGCTGCAGGGGGACGGTGAAGACCAGCAACAGCTGTCAGGGCTGCCACCTTCCGTGTGGGACAAGGAGCCGGACGTGTGCCTTTTCGGAATCAGGCTCTGCCGAGGACGAGAGCCATGAGATGTTCCACCTCTGGGCAAGCCCGGGTCCTGAATCCTGTTGTGCCTGTGAATAGGCTGCAGGGGGACGGTGAAGACCAGCAACAGCTTTCAGGGCTGCCACCTTCCGTGTGGGACAAGGAGCCGGACGTGTCTTTCTGGATACAGGCTCTGCCGAGGACGAGAGCCATGAGATGTTCCACCTCTGGGCAAGCCCGGGTCCTGAATCCTGTGGTGCCTGTGAATAGGCTGCAGGGGGACGGTGAAGACCAGCAACAGCTTTCAGGGCTGCCACCTTCCGTGTGGGACAAGGAGCTGGACGTGTGCCTTTTCGGAATCAGGCTCTGCCGAGGACGAGAGCCATGAGATGTTCCTCCTCTGGGCAAGCCCGGGTCCTAGATCCTGTTGTGCCTGTGAATAGGCTGCAGGGGGACGGTGAACACCAGCAACAGCTTTCAGGGCTGCCACCTTCCGTGTGGGACAAGGAGCCGGATGTGTGCCTTTTCGGAAACAGGCTCTGCCGAGGACGAGAGCCATGAGATGTTCCTCCTCTGGGCAAGCCCGGGTCCTGAATCCTGTTGTGCCTGTGAATAGGCTGCAGGGCGACGGTGAAGACCAGCAACAGCTTTCAGGGCTGCCACCTTCCGTGTGGGACAAGGAGCCGGATGTGTGCCTTTTCGGAAACAGGCTCTGCCGAGGACGAGAGCCATGAGATGTTCCACCTCTGGGCAAGCCCGGGTCCTGAATCCTGTTGTGCCTGCGAATAGGCTGCAGGGGGACGGTGAAGACCAGCAACAGCTTTCAGGGCTGCCACCTTCCGTGTGGGACAAGGAGCCGGACGTGTGCCTTTTCGGAATCAGGCTCTGCCGAGGACGAGAGCCATGAGATGTTCCTCCTCTGGGCAAGCCCGCGTCCAAATCCTGTTGTGCCTGTGAATAGGCTGCAGGGGGACGGTGAAGACCAGCAACAGCTTTCAGGGCTGCCACATTCCTTGTGGGACAATGAGCCGGATGTGTGCCTTTATGGAAACAGGCCCTGCCGAGGACGAGAGCCATGAGATGTTCCTCCTCTGGGCAAGCCCCGGCCCTGAATCCTGTTGTGCCTGTGAATAGGCTGCAGGGGGACGGTGAAGACCAGCAACAGCTTTCTGGGCTGCCACCTTCCGTGTGGCACAAGGAGCCAGACGTGTCCTTCTGGATACAGGCCCTGCCGAGGACGAGAGCCATGAGATGTTCCTCCTCTGGCAAGCCCGGGTCCCAGATCCTGTTGTGCCTGTGAATAGGCTGCAGGGGGACGGTGAAGACCAGCAACAGCTTTCAGGGCTGCCACCTTCCGTGTGGGACAAGTAGCCGGACGTGTGCCTTTTCGGAAACAGGCTCTGCCGAGGACGAGAGCCATGAGATGTTCCTCCTCTGGGCAAGCCCGCGTCCAAATCCTGTTGTGCCTGTGAATAGGCTGCAGGGGGACGGTGTACACCAGAAACAGCTTTCAGGGCTGCCACCTTCCGTGTGGGACAAGGAGCCGGATGTGTGCCTTTTCGGAAACAGGCTCTGCCGAGGACGAGAGCCATGAGATGTTCCTCCTCTGGGCAAGCCCGGGTCCTGAATCCTGTTGTGCCTGTGAATAGGCTGCAGGGCGACGGTGAAGACCAGCAACAGCTGTCAGGGCTGCCACCTTCCGTGTGGGACAAGGAGCCGGATGTGTGCCTTTTCGGAAACAGGCTCTGCCGAGGACGAGAGCCATGAGATGTTCCTCCTCTGGGCAAGCCCGGGTCCCAGATCCTGTTGTGCCTGTGAATAGGCTGCAGGGGGACGGTGAACACCAGCAACAGCTTTCACGGCTGCCACCTTCCGTGTGGGACAAGGAGCCGGACGTGTGCGTTTTCGGAAACAGGCTCTGCCGAGGACGAGAGCCATGAGATGTTCCACCTCTGGGCAAGCCCGGGTCCAAATCCTGTTGTGCCTGTGAATAGGCTGCAGGGGGACGGTGAAGACCAGCAACAGCTGTCAGGGCTGCCACCTTCCGTGTGGGACAAGGAGCCGGACGTGTGCCTTTTCGGAAACAGGATCTGCCGAGGACGAGAGCCATGAGATGTTCCACCCCTGGGCAAGCCCGGGTTCTGAATCCTGTTGTGCCTGTGAATAGGCTGCAGGGGGACGGTGAAGACCAGCAACAGCTTTCAGGGCTGCCACCTTCCGTGTGGGACAAGGAGCCGGACGTGTCTTTATGGATACAGGCTCTGCCGAGGACGAGAGCCATGAGATGTTCCACCTCTGGGCAAGCCCGGGTCCTGAATCCTGTTGTGCCTGTGAATAGGCTGCAGGGGGACGGTGAAGACCAGCAACAGCTTTCAGGGCTGCCAACTTCCGTGTGGGACAAGGAGCTGGACGTGTGCCTTTTCGGAATCAGGCTCTGCCGAGGACGAGAGCCATGAGATGTTCCTCCTCTGGGCAAGCCCGGGTCCTAGATCCTGTTGTGCCTGTGAATAGGCTGCAGGGGGACGGTGAACACCAGCAACAGCTTTCAGGGCTGCCACCTTCCGTGTGGGACAAGGAGCCGGATGTGTGCCTTTTCGGAAACAGGCTCTGCCGAGGACGAGAGCCATGAGATGTTCCTCCTCTGGGCAAGCCCGGGTCCTGAATCCTGTTGTGCCTGTGAATAGGCTGCAGGGCGACGGTGAAGACCAGCAACAGCTGTCAGGGCTGCCACCTTCCGTGTGGGACAAGGAGCCGGATGTGTGCCTTTTCGGAAACAGGCTCTGCCGAGGACGAGAGCCATGAGATGTTCCACCTCTGGGCAAGCCCGGGTCCTGAATCCTGTTGTGCCTGCGAATAGGCTGCAGGGGGACGGTGAAGACCAGCAACAGCTTTCAGGGCTGCCACCTTCCGTGTGGGACAAGGAGCCGGACGTGTGCCTTTTCGGAATCAGGCTCTGCCGAGGACGAGAGCCATGAGATGTTCCTCCTCTGGGCAAGCCCGCGTCCAAATCCTGTTGTGCCTGTGAATAGGCTGCAGGGGGACGGTGAAGACCAGCAACAGCTTTCAGGGCTGCCACATTCCTTGTGGGACAATGAGCCGGATGTGTGCCTTTATGGAAACAGGCCCTGCCGAGGACGAGAGCCATGAGATGTTCCTCCTCTGGGCAAGCCCCGGCCCTGAATCCTGTTGTGCCTGTGAATAGGCTGCAGGGGGACGGTGAAGACCAGCAACAGCTTTCAGGGCTGCCACCTTCCGTGTGGCACAAGGAGCCGGACGTGTCCTTCTGGATACAGGCTCCGACGAGGACGAGAGCCATGAGATGTTCCTCCTCTGGGCAAGCCCGGGTCCCAGATCCTGTTGTGCCTGTGAATAGGCTGTAGGGGGATGGTGAAGACCAGCAACAGCTTTCAGGGCTGCCACCTTCCGTGTGGGACAAGTAGCCGGACGTGTGCCTTTTCGGAAACAGGCTCTGCCGAGGACGAGAGCCATGAGATGTTCCTCCTCTGGGCAAGCCCGCGTCCAAATCCTGTTGTGCCTGTGAATAGGCTGCAGGGGGACGGTGAAGACCAGCAACAGCTTTCAGGGCTGCCACCTTCCGTGTGGGACAAGGAGCCGGATGTGTGCCTTTTCGGAAACAGGCTCTGCCGAGGACGAGAGCCATGAGATGTTCCTCCTCTGGGCAAGCCCGCGTCCAAATCCTGTTGTGCCTGTGAATAGGCTGCAGGGGGACGGTGAAGACCAGCAACAGCTTTCACGGCTGCCACATTCCGTGTGGGACAAGGAGCCGGAAGTGTGCGTTTTCGAAAACAGGCTCTGCCGAGGACGAGAGCCATGAGATGTTCCACCTCTGGGCAAGCCCGGGTTCTGAATCCTGTTGTGCCTGTGAATAGGCTGCAGGGGGACGGTGAAGGCCAGCAACAGCTTTCAGGGCTGCCACCTTCCGTGTGGGACAAGGAGCCGGACGTGTCTTTCTGGATACATGCTCTGCCGAGGACGAGAGCCATGAGATGTTCCTCCTCTGGGCAAGCCCGGGTCCCAGATCCTGTTGTGCCTGTGAATAGGCTGCAGGGGGACGGTGAAGACCAGCAACAGCTTTCAGGGCTGCCACCTTCCGTGTGAGACAAGGAGCCGGATGAGTGCCTTTTCGGAAACAGGCTCTGCCGAGGACGAGAGCCATGAGATGTTCCTCCTCTGGGCAAGCCCGGGTCCCAGATCCTGTTGTGCCTGTGAATAGGCTGCAGGGGGACGGTGAACACCAGCAACAGCTTTCAGGGCTGCCACCTTCCGTGTGGGACAAGGAGCCGGATGTGTGCCTTTTCGGAAACAGGCTCTGCCGAGGACGAGAGCCATGAGATGTTCCTCCTCTGGGCAAGCCCGGGTCCTGAATCCTGTTGTGCCTGTGAATAGGCTGCAGGGGGACGGTGAAGACCAGCAACAGCTGTCAGGGCTGCCACCTTCCGTGTGGGACAAGGAGCCGGATGTGTGCCTTTTCGGAAACAGGCTCTGCCGAGGACGAGAGCCATGAGATGTTCCTCCTCTGGGCAAGCCCGCGTCCAAATCCTGTTGTGCCTGTGAATAGGCTGCAGGGGGACGGTGAAGACCAGCAACAGCTTTCAGGGCTGCCACCTTCCGTGTGGGACAAGGAGCCGGACGTGTGCGTTTTCGGAAACAGGCTCTGCCGAGGACGAGAGCCATGAGATGTTCCACCTCTGGGCAAGCCCGCGTCCAAATCCTGTTGTGCCTGTGAATAGGCTGCAGGGGGACGGTGAAGACCAGCAACAGCTGTCAGGGCTGCCACCTTCCGTGTGGGACAAGGAGCCGGACGTGTGCCTTTTCGGAATCAGGCTCTGCCGAGGACGAGAGCCATGAGATGTTCCACCTCTGGGCAAGCCCGGGTCCTGAATCCTGTTGTGCCTGTGAATAGGCTGCAGGGGGACGGTGAAGACCAGCAACAGCTTTCAGGGCTGCCACCTTCCGTGTGGGACAAGGAGCCGGACGTGTCTTTCTGGATACAGGCTCTGCCGAGGACGAGAGCCATGAGATGTTCCACCTCTGGGCAAGCCCGGGTCCTGAATCCTGTTGTGCCTGTGAATAGGCTGCAGGGGGACGGTGAAGACCAGCAACAGCTTTCAGGGCTGCCACCTTCCGTGTGGGACAAGGAGCTGGACGTGTGCCTTTTCGGAATCAGGCTCTGCCGAGGACGAGAGCCATGAGATGTTCCTCCTCTGGGCAAGCCCGGGTCCTAGATCCTGTTGTGCCTGTGAATAGGCTGCAGGGGGACGGTGAACACCAGCAACAGCTTTCAGGGCTGCCACCTTCCGTGTGGGACAAGGAGCCGGATGTGTGCCTTTTCGGAAACAGGCTCTGCCGAGGACGAGAGCCATGAGATGTTCCTCCTCTGGGCAAGCCCGGGTCCTGAATCCTGTTGTGCCTGTGAATAGGCTGCAGGGCGACGGTGAAGACCAGCAACAGCTTTCAGGGCTGCCACCTTCCGTGTGGGACAAGGAGCCGGATGTGTGCCTTTTCGGAAACAGGCTCTGCCGAGGACGAGAGCCATGAGATGTTCCACCTCTGGGCAAGCCCGGGTCCTGAATCCTGTTGTGCCTGCGAATAGGCTGCAGGGGGACGGTGAAGACCAGCAACAGCTTTCAGGGCTGCCACCTTCCGTGTGGGACAAGGAGCCGGACGTGTGCCTTTTCGGAATCAGGCTCTGCCGAGGACGAGAGCCATGAGATGTTCCTCCTCTGGGCAAGCCCGCGTCCAAATCCTGTTGTGCCTGTGAATAGGCTGCAGGGGGACGGTGAAGACCAGCAACAGCTTTCAGGGCTGCCACATTCCTTGTGGGACAATGAGCCGGATGTGTGCCTTTATGGAAACAGGCCCTGCCGAGGACGAGAGCCATGAGATGTTCCTCCTCTGGGCAAGCCCCGGCCCTGAATCCTGTTGTGCCTGTGAATAGGCTGCAGGGGGACGGTGAAGACCAGCAACAGCTTTCAGGGCTGCCACCTTCCGTGTGGCACAAGGAGCCAGACGTGTCCTTCTGGATACAGGCCCTGCCGAGGACGAGAGCCATGAGATGTTCCTCCTCTGGCAAGCCCGGGTCCCAGATCCTGTTGTGCCTGTGAATAGGCTGCAGGGGGACGGTGAAGACCAGCAACAGCTTTCAGGGCTGCCACCTTCCGTGTGGGACAAGTAGCCGGACGTGTGCCTTTTCGGAAACAGGCTCTGCCGAGGACGAGAGCCATGAGATGTTCCTCCTCTGGGCAAGCCCGCGTCCAAATCCTGTTGTGCCTGTGAATAGGCTGCAGGGGGACGGTGTACACCAGAAACAGCTTTCAGGGCTGCCACCTTCCGTGTGGGACAAGGAGCCGGATGTGTGCCTTTTCGGAAACAGGCTCTGCCGAGGACGAGAGCCATGAGATGTTCCTCCTCTGGGCAAGCCCGGGTCCTGAATCCTGTTGTGCCTGTGAATAGGCTGCAGGGCGACGGTGAAGACCAGCAACAGCTGTCAGGGCTGCCACCTTCCGTGTGGGACAAGGAGCCGGATGTGTGCCTTTTCGGAAACAGGCTCTGCCGAGGACGAGAGCCATGAGATGTTCCTCCTCTGGGCAAGCCCGGGTCCCAGATCCTGTTGTGCCTGTGAATAGGCTGCAGGGGGACGGTGAACACCAGCAACAGCTTTCACGGCTGCCACCTTCCGTGTGGGACAAGGAGCCGGACGTGTGCGTTTTCGGAAACAGGCTCTGCCGAGGACGAGAGCCATGAGATGTTCCACCTCTGGGCAAGCCCGCGTCCAAATCCTGTTGTGCCTGTGAATAGGCTGCAGGGGGACGGTGAAGACCAGCAACAGCTGTCAGGGCTGCCACCTTCCGTGTGGGACAAGGAGCCGGACGTGTGCCTTTTCGGAAACAGGATCTGCCGAGGACGAGAGCCATGAGATGTTCCACCCCTGGGCAAGCCCGGGTTCTGAATCCTGTTGTGCCTGTGAATAGGCTGCAGGGGGACGGTGAAGACCAGCAACAGCTTTCAGGGCTGCCACCTTCCGTGTGGGACAAGGAGCCGGACGTGTCTTTATGGATACAGGCTCTGCCGAGGACGAGAGCCATGAGATGTTCCACCTCTGGGCAAGCCCGGGTCCTGAATCCTGTTGTGCCTGTGAATAGGCTGCAGGGGGACGGTGAAGACCAGCAACAGCTTTCAGGGCTGCCAACTTCCGTGTGGGACAAGGAGCTGGACGTGTGCCTTTTCGGAATCAGGCTCTGCCGAGGACGAGAGCCATGAGATGTTCCTCCTCTGGGCAAGCCCGGGTCCTAGATCCTGTTGTGCCTGTGAATAGGCTGCAGGGGGACGGTGAACACCAGCAACAGCTTTCAGGGCTGCCACCTTCCGTGTGGGACAAGGAGCCGGATGTGTGCCTTTTCGGAAACAGGCTCTGCCGAGGACGAGAGCCATGAGATGTTCCTCCTCTGGGCAAGCCCGGGTCCTGAATCCTGTTGTGCCTGTGAATAGGCTGCAGGGCGACGGTGAAGACCAGCAACAGCTGTCAGGGCTGCCACCTTCCGTGTGGGACAAGGAGCCGGATGTGTGCCTTTTCGGAAACAGGCTCTGCCGAGGACGAGAGCCATGAGATGTTCCACCTCTGGGCAAGCCCGGGTCCTGAATCCTGTTGTGCCTGCGAATAGGCTGCAGGGGGACGGTGAAGACCAGCAACAGCTTTCAGGGCTGCCACCTTCCGTGTGGGACAAGGAGCCGGACGTGTGCCTTTTCGGAATCAGGCTCTGCCGAGGACGAGAGCCATGAGATGTTCCTCCTCTGGGCAAGCCCGCGTCCAAATCCTGTTGTGCCTGTGAATAGGCTGCAGGGGGACGGTGAAGACCAGCAACAGCTTTCAGGGCTGCCACATTCCTTGTGGGACAATGAGCCGGATGTGTGCCTTTATGGAAACAGGCCCTGCCGAGGACGAGAGCCATGAGATGTTCCTCCTCTGGGCAAGCCCCGGCCCTGAATCCTGTTGTGCCTGTGAATAGGCTGCAGGGGGACGGTGAAGACCAGCAACAGCTTTCAGGGCTGCCACCTTCCGTGTGGCACAAGGAGCCGGACGTGTCCTTCTGGATACAGGCTCCGACGAGGACGAGAGCCATGAGATGTTCCTCCTCTGGGCAAGCCCGGGTCCCAGATCCTGTTGTGCCTGTGAATAGGCTGTAGGGGGATGGTGAAGACCAGCAACAGCTTTCAGGGCTGCCACCTTCCGTGTGGGACAAGTAGCCGGACGTGTGCCTTTTCGGAAACAGGCTCTGCCGAGGACGAGAGCCATGAGATGTTCCTCCTCTGGGCAAGCCCGCGTCCAAATCCGGTTGTGCCTGTGAATAGGCTGCAGGGGGACGGTGAAGACCAGCAACAGCTTTCAGGGCTGCCACCTTCCGTGTGGGACAAGGAGCCGGATGTGTGCCTTTTCGGAAACAGGCTCTGCCGAGGACGAGAGCCATGAGATGTTCCTCCTCTGGGCAAGCCCGCGTCCAAATCCTGTTGTGCCTGTGAATAGGCTGCAGGGGGACGGTGAAGACCAGCAACAGCTTTCACGGCTGCCACATTCCGTGTGGGACAAGGAGCCGGAAGTGTGCGTTTTCGAAAACAGGCTCTGCCGAGGACGAGAGCCATGAGATGTTCCACCTCTGGGCAAGCCCGGGTTCTGAATCCTGTTGTGCCTGTGAATAGGCTGCAGGGGGACGGTGAAGGCCAGCAACAGCTTTCAGGGCTGCCACCTTCCGTGTGGGACAAGGAGCCGGACGTGTCTTTCTGGATACATGCTCTGCCGAGGACGAGAGCCATGAGATGTTCCTCCTCTGGGCAAGCCCGGGTCCCAGATCCTGTTGTGCCTGTGAATAGGCTGCAGGGGGACGGTGAAGACCAGCAACAGCTTTCAGGGCTGCCACCTTCCGTGTGAGACAAGGAGCCGGATGAGTGCCTTTTCGGAAACAGGCTCTGCCGAGGACGAGAGCCATGAGATGTTCCTCCTCTGGGCAAGCCCGGGTCCCAGATCCTGTTGTGCCTGTGAATAGGCTGCAGGGGGACGGTGAACACCAGCAACAGCTTTCAGGGCTGCCACCTTCCGTGTGGGACAAGGAGCCGGATGTGTGCCTTTTCGGAAACAGGCTCTGCCGAGGACGAGAGCCATGAGATGTTCCTCCTCTGGGCAAGCCCGGGTCCTGAATCCTGTTGTGCCTGTGAATAGGCTGCAGGGGGACGGTGAAGACCAGCAACAGCTGTCAGGGCTGCCACCTTCCGTGTGGGACAAGGAGCCTGATGTGTGCCTTTTCGGAAACAGGCTCTGCCGAGGACGAGAGCCATGAGATGTTCCTCCTCTGGGCAAGCCCGCGTCCAAATCCTGTTGTGCCTGTGAATAGGCTGCAGGGGGACGGTGAAGACCAGCAACAGCTTTCACGGCTGCCACCTTCCGTGTGGGACAAGGAGCCGGACGTGTGCGTTTTCGGAAACAGGCTCTGACGAGGACGAGAGCCATGAGATGTTCCACCTCTGGGCAAGCCCGGGTCCTGAATCCTGTTGTGCCTGTGAATAGGCTGCAGGGGGACGGTGAAGACCAGCAACAGCTTTCAGGGCTGCCACCTTCCGTGTGGGACAATGAGCCGGATGTGTGCCTTTATGGAAACAGGCCCTGCCGAGGACGAGAGCCATGAGATGTTCCTCCTCTTTGCAAGCCCCGGCCCTGAATCCTGTTGTGCCTGTGAATAGGCTGCAGGGGGACGGTGAAGACCAGCAACAGCTTTCAGGGCTGCCACCTTCCGTGTGGGACAAGGAGCCGGACGTGTCTTTCTGGATACAGGCCCTGCCGAGGACGAGAGCCATGAGATGTTCCTCCTCTGGGCAAGCCCGGGTCTCAGATCCTGTTGTGCCTGTGAATAGGCTGCAGGGGGACGGTGAACACCAGCAACAGCTTTCAGGGCTGCCACCTTCCGTGTGAGACAAGGAGCCGGATGTGTGCCTTTTCGGAAACAGGCTCTGCCGAGGACGAGAGCCATGAGATGTTCCTCCTCTGGGCAAGCCCGGGTCCTGAATCCTGTTGTGCCTGTGAATAGGCTGCAGGGGGACGGTGAAGACCAGCAACAGCTGTCAGGGCTGCCACCTTCCGTGTGGGACAAGGAGCCGGATGTGTGCCTTTTCGGAAACAGGCTCTGCCGAGGACGAGAGCCATGAGATGTTCCTCCTCTGGGCAAGCCCGCGTCCAAATCCTGTTGTGCCTGTGAATAGGCTGCAGGGGGACGGTGAAGACCAGCAACAGCTTTCACGGCTGCCACCTTCCGTGTGGGACAAGGAGCCGGACGTGTGCGTTTTCGGAAACAGGCTCTGCTGAGGACGAGAGCCATGAGATGTTCCACCTCTGGGCAAGCCCGGGTCCTGAATCCTGTTGTGCCTGTGAATAGGCTGCAGGGGGACGGTGAAGACCAGCAACAGCTTTCAGGGCTGCCACCTTCCGTGTGGGACAATGAGCCGGATGTGTGCCTTTCTGGAAACAGGCCCTGCCGAGGACGAGAGCCATGAGATGTTCCTCCTCTTTGCAAGCCCCGGCCCTGAATCCTGTTGTGCCTGTGAATAGGCTGCAGGGGGACGGTGAAGACCAGCAACAGCTTTCAGGGCTGCCACCTTCCGTGTGGGACAAGGAGCCGGACGTGTCTTTCTGGATACAGGCCCTGCCGAGGACGAGAGCCATGAGATGTTCCTCCTCTGGGCAAGCCCGGGTCTCAGATCCTGTTGTGCCTGTGAATAGGCTGCAGGGGGACGGTGAAGACCAGCAACAGCTTTCAGGGCTGCCACCTTCCGTGTGGGACAAGGAGCCGGATGAGTGCCTTTTCGGAATCAGGCTCTGCCGAGGACGAGAGCCATGAGATGTTCCTCCTCTGGGCAAGCCCGGGTCCCAGATCCTGTTGTGCCTGTGAATAGGCTGCAGGGGGACGGTGAAGACCAGCAACAGCTTTCAGGGCTGCCACCTTCCGTGTGGGACAAGGAGCCGGATGTGTGCCTTTTCGGAAACAGGCTCTGCCGAGGACGAGAGCCATGAGATGTTCCTCCTCTGGGCAAGCCCGGGTCCCAGATCCTGTTGTACCTGTGAATAGGCTGCAGGGGGACGGTGAAGACCAGCAACAGCTTTCAGGGCTGCCACCTTCCGTGTGGGACAATGAGCCGGTCTTGTGCCTTTATGGAAACAGGCCCTGCCGAGGACGAGAGCCATGAGATGTTCCTCCTCTGGGCAAGCCCGGGTCCCAGATCCTGTTGTGCCTGTGAATAGGCTGAAGGGGGACGGTGAAGACCAGCAACAGCTTTCAGGGCTGCCACCTTCCGTGTGGGACAAGGAGCCGGACGTGTGCCTTTTAGGAAACAAGCTCTGCCGAGGACGAGAGCCATGAGATGTTCCTCCTCTGGGCAAGCCCGTGTCCCAGGTCCTGTTGTGCCTGTGAATAGGCTGCAGGGCGACGGTGAAGACCAGCAACAGCTTTCACGGCTGCCACATTCCGTTTGGGACAAGGAGCCGGACGTGTGCCTTTCTGGAAACAGGCCGTGCCGAGGAAGAGAGCCATGAGATGTTCCACCTCTGGGCAAGCCCGGGTCCTGAATCCTGTTGTGCCTGTGAATAGGCTGCAGGGGGACGGTGAAGACCAGCAACAGCTTTCAGGGCTGCCACCTTCCGTGTGGGACAAGGAGCCGGACGTGTGCGTTTTCGGAAACAGGCTCTGCCGAGGACGAGAGCCATGAGATGTTCCACCTCTGGGCAAGCCCGCGTCCAAATCCTGTTGTGCCTGTGAATAGGCTGCAGGGGGACGGTGAAGACCAGCAACAGCTGTCAGGGCTGCCACCTTCCGTGTGGGACAAGGAGCCGGACGTGTGCCTTTTCGGAATCAGGCTCTGCCGAGGACGAGAGCCATGAGATGTTCCACCTCTGGGCAAACCCGGGTCCTGAATCCTGTTGTGCCTGTGAATAGGCTGCAGGGGGACGGTGAAGACCAGCAACAGCTTTCAGGGCTGCCACCTTCCGTGTGGGACAAGGAGCCGGACGTGTCTTTCTGGATACAGGCTCTGCCGAGGACGAGAGCCATGAGATGTTCCACCTCTGGGCAAGCCCGGGTCCTGAATCCTGTTGTGCCTGTGAATAGGCTGCAGGGGGACGGTGAAGACCAGCAACAGCTTTCAGGGCTGCCACCTTCCGTGTGGGACAAGGAGCTGGACGTGTGCCTTTTCGGAATCAGGCTCTGCCGAGGACGAGAGCCATGAGATGTTCCTCCTCTGGGCAAGCCCGGGTCCTAGATCCTGTTGTGCCTGTGAATAGGCTGCAGGGGGACGGTGAACACCAGCAACAGCTTTCAGGGCTGCCACCTTCCGTGTGGGACAAGGAGCCGGATGTTTGCCTTTTCGGAAACAGGCTCTGCCGAGGACGAGAGCCATGAGATGTTCCTCCTCTGGGCAAGCCCGGGTCCTGAATCCTGTTGTGCCTGTGAATAGGCTGCAGGGCGACGGTGAAGACCAGCAACAGCTTTCAGGGCTGCCACCTTCCGTGTGGGACAAGGAGCCGGATGTGTGCGTTTTCGGAAACAGGCTCTGCCGAGGACGAGAGCCATGAGATGTTCCACCTCTGGGCAAGCCCGCGTCCAAATCCTGTTGTGCCTGTGAATAGGCTGCAGGGGGACGGTGAAGACCAGCAACAGCTGTCAGGGCTGCCACCTTCCGTGTGGGACAAGGAGCCGGACGTGTGCCTTTTCGGAATCAGGCTCTGCCGAGGACGAGAGCCATGAGATGTTCCACCTCTGGGCAAGCCCGGGTCCTGAATCCTGTTGTGCCTGTGAATAGGCTGCAGGGGGACGGTGAAGACCAGCAACAGCTTTCAGGGCTGCCACCTTCCGTGTGGGACAAGGAGCCGGACGTGTCTTTCTGGATACAGGCTCTGCCGAGGACGAGAGCCATGAGATGTTCCACCTCTGGGCAAGCCCGGGTCCTGAATCCTGTTGTGCCTGTGAATAGGCTGCAGGGGGACGGTGAAGACCAGCAACAGCTTTCAGGGCTGCCACCTTCCGTGTGGGACAAGGAGCTGGACGTGTGCCTTTTCGGAATCAGGCTCTGCCGAGGACGAGAGCCATGAGATGTTCCTCCTCTGGGCAAGCCCGGGTCCTAGATCCTGTTGTGCCTGTGAATAGGCTGCAGGGGGACGGTGAACACCAGCAACAGCTTTCAGGGCTGCCACCTTCCGTGTGGGACAAGGAGCCGGATGTGTGCCTTTTCGGAAACAGGCTCTGCCGAGGACGAGAGCCATGAGATGTTCCTCCTCTGGGCAAGCCCGGGTCCTGAATCCTGTTGTGCCTGTGAATAGGCTGCAGGGCGACGGTGAAGACCAGCAACAGCTTTCAGGGCTGCCACCTTCCGTGTGGGACAAGGAGCCGGATGTGTGCCTTTTCGGAAACAGGCTCTGCCGAGGACGAGAGCCATGAGATGTTCCACCTCTGGGCAAGCCCGGGTCCTGAATCCTGTTGTGCCTGCGAATAGGCTGCAGGGGGACGGTGAAGACCAGCAACAGCTTTCAGGGCTGCCACCTTCCGTGTGGGACAAGGAGCCGGACGTGTGCCTTTTCGGAATCAGGCTCTGCCGAGGACGAGAGCCATGAGATGTTCCTCCTCTGGGCAAGCCCGCGTCCAAATCCTATTGTGCCTGTGAATAGGCTGCAGGGGGACGGTGAAGACCAGCAACAGCTTTCAGGGCTGCCACATTCCTTGTGGGACAATGAGCCGGATGTGTGCCTTTATGGAAACAGGCCCTGCCGAGGACGAGAGCCATGAGATGTTCCTCCTCTGGGCAAGCCCCGGCCCTGAATCCTGTTGTGCCTGTGAATAGGCTGCAGGGGGACGGTGAAGACCAGCAACAGCTTTCAGGGCTGCCACCTTCCGTGTGGCACAAGGAGCCAGACGTGTCCTTCTGGATACAGGCCCTGCCGAGGACGAGAGCCATGAGATGTTCCTCCTCTGGCAAGCCCGGGTCCCAGATCCTGTTGTGCCTGTGAATAGGCTGCAGGGGGACGGTGAAGACCAGCAACAGCTTTCAGGGCTTCCACCTTCCGTGTGGGACAAGTAGCCGGACGTGTGCCTTTTCGGAAACAGGCTCTGCCGAGGACGAGAGCCATGAGATGTTCCTCCTCTGGGCAAGCCCGCGTCCAAATCCTGTTGTGCCTGTGAATAGGCTGCAGGGGGACGGTGTACACCAGAAACAGCTTTCAGGGCTGCCACCTTCCATGTGGGACAAGGAGCCGGATGTGTGCCTTTTCGGAAACAGGCTCTGCCGAGGACGAGAGCCATGAGATGTTCCTCCTCTGGGCAAGCCCGGGTCCTGAATCCTGTTGTGCCTGTGAATAGGCTGCAGGGCGACGGTGAAGACCAGCAACAGCTGTCAGGGCTGCCACCTTCCGTGTGGGACAAGGAGCCGGATGTGTGCCTTTTCGGAAACAGGCTCTGCCGAGGACGAGAGCCATGAGATGTTCCTCCTCTGGGCAAGCCCGCGTCCAAATCCTGTTGTGCCTGTGAATAGGCTGCAGGGGGACGGTGAAGACCAGCAACAGCTTTCACGGCTGCCACCTTCCGTGTGGGACAAGGAGCCGGACGTGTGCGTTTTCGGAAACAGGCTCTGCCGAGGACGAGAGCCATGAGATGTTCCACCTCTGGGCAAGCCCGCGTCCAAATCCTGTTGTGCCTGTGAATAGGCTGCAGGGGGACGGTGAAGACCAGCAACAGCTGTCAGGGCTGCCACCTTCCGTGTGGGACAAGGAGCCGGACGTGTGCCTTTTCGGAAACAGGATCTGCCGAGGACGAGAGCCATGAGATGTTCCACCTCTGGGCAAGCCCGGGTCCTGAATCCTGTTGTGCCTGTGAATAGGCTGCAGGGGGACGGTGAAGACCAGCAACAGCTTTCAGGGCTGCCACCTTCCGTGTGGGACAAGGAGCCGGACGTGTCTTTATGGATACAGGCTCTGCCGAGGACGAGAGCCATGAGATGTTCCACCTCTGGGCAAGCCCGGGTCCTGAATCCTGTTGTGCCTGTGAATAGGCTGCAGGGGGACGGTGAAGACCAGCAACAGCTTTCAGGGCTGCCACCTTCCGTGTGGGACAAGGAGCTGGACGTGTGCCTTTTCGGAATCAGGCTCTGCCGAGGACGAGAGCCATGAGATGTTCCTCCTCTGGGCAAGCCCGGGTCCTAGATCCTGTTGTGCCTGTGAATAGGCTGCAGGGGGACGGTGAACACCAGCAACAGCTTTCAGGGCTGCCACCTTCCGTGTGGGACAAGGAGCCGGATGTGTGCCTTTTCGGAAACAGGCACTGCCGAGGACGAGAGCCATGAGATGTTCCTCCTCTGGGCAAGCCCGGGTCCTGAATCCTGTTGTGCCTGTGAATAGGCTGCAGGGCGACGGTGAAGACCAGCAACAGCTGTCAGGGCTGCCACCTTCCGTGTGGGACAAGGAGCCGGATGTGTGCCTTTTCGGAAACAGGCTCTGCCGAGGACGAGAGCCATGAGATGTTCCACCTCTGGGCAAGCCCGGGTCCTGAATCCTGTTGTGCCTGCGAATAGGCTGCAGGGGGACGGTGAAGACCAGCAACAGCTTTCAGGGCTGCCACCTTCCGTGTGGGACAAGGAGCCGGACGTGTGCCTTTTCGGAATCAGGCTCTGCCGAGGACGAGAGCCATGAGATGTTCCTCCTCTGGGCAAGCCCGCGTCCAAATCCTGTTGTGCCTGTGAATAGGCTGCAGGGGGACGGTGAAGACCAGCAACAGCTTTCAGGGCTGCCACATTCCTTGTGGGACAATGAGCCGGATGTGTGCCTTTATGGAAACAGGCCCTGCCGAGGACGAGAGCCATGAGATGTTCCTCCTCTGGGCAAGCCCCGGCCCTGAATCCTGTTGTGCCTGTGAATAGGCTGCAGGGGGACGGTGAAGACCAGCAACAGCTTTCAGGGCTGCCACCTTCCGTGTGGCACAAGGAGCCGGACGTGTCCTTCTGGATACAGGCTCCGACGAGGACGAGAGCCATGAGATGTTCCTCCTCTGGGCAAGCCCGGGTCCCAGATCCTGTTGTGCCTGTGAATAGGCTGTAGGGGGATGGTGAAGACCAGCAACAGCTTTCAGGGCTGCCACCTTCCGTGTGGGACAAGTAGCCGGACGTGTGCCTTTTCGGAAACAGGCTCTGCCGAGGACGAGAGCCATGAGATGTTCCTCCTCTGGGCAAGCCCGCGTCCAAATCCTGTTGTGCCTGTGAATAGGCTGCAGGGGGACGGTGAAGACCAGCAACAGCTTTCAGGGCTGCCACCTTCCGTGTGGGACAAGGAGCCGGATGTGTGCCTTTTCGGAAACAGGCTCTGCCGAGGACGAGAGCCATGAGATGTTCCTCCTCTGGGCAAGCCCGCGTCCAAATCCTGTTGTGCCTGTGAATAGGCTGCAGGGGGACGGTGAAGACCAGCAACAGCTTTCACGGCTGCCACATTCCGTGTGGGACAAGGAGCCGGAAGTGTGCGTTTTCGAAAACAGGCTCTGCCGAGGACGAGAGCCATGAGATGTTCCACCTCTGGGCAAGCCCGGGTTCTGAATCCTGTTGTGCCTGTGAATAGGCTGCAGGGGGACGGTGAAGGCCAGCAACAGCTTTCAGGGCTGCCACCTTCCGTGTGGGACAAGGAGCCGGACGTGTCTTTTTGGATACATGCTCTGCCGAGGACGAGAGCCATGAGATGTTCCTCCTCTGGGCAAGCCCGGGTCCCAGATCCTGTTGTGCCTGTGAATAGGCTGCAGGGGGACGGTGAAGACCAGCAACAGCTTTCAGGGCTGCCACCTTCCGTGTGAGACAAGGAGCCGGATGAGTGCCTTTTCGGAAACAGGCTCTGCCGAGGACGAGAGCCATGAGATGTTCCTCCTCTGGGCAAGCCCGGGTCCCAGATCCTGTTGTGCCTGTGAATAGGCTGCAGGGGGACGGTGAACACCAGCAACAGCTTTCAGGGCTGCCACCTTCCGTGTGGGACAAGGAGCCGGATGTGTGCCTTTTCGGAAACAGGCTCTGCCGAGGACGAGAGCCATGAGATGTTCCTCCTCTGGGCAAGCCCGGGTCCTGAATCCTGTTGTGCCTGTGAATAGGCTGCAGGGGGACGGTGAAGACCAGCAACAGCTGTCAGGGCTGCCACCTTCCGTGTGGGACAAGGAGCCGGATGTGTGCCTTTTCGGAAACAGGCTCTGCCGAGGACGAGAGCCATGAGATGTTCCTCCTCTGGGCAAGCCCGCGTCCAAATCCTGTTGTGCCTGTGAATAGGCTGCAGGGGGACGGTGAAGACCAGCAACAGCTTTCACGGCTGCCACCTTCCGTGTGGGACAAGGAGCCGGACGTGTGCGTTTTCGGAAACAGGCTCTGCCGAGGACGAGAGCCATGAGATGTTCCACCTCTGGGCAAGCCCGGGTCCTGAATCCTGTTGTGCCTGTGAATAGGCTGCAGGGGGACGGTGAAGACCAGCAACAGCTTTCAGGGCTGCCACCTTCCGTGTGGGACAATGAGCCGGATGTGTGCCTTTCTGGAAACAGGCCCTGCCGAGGACGAGAGCCATGAGATGTTCCTCCTCTGGGCAAGCCCCGGCCCTGAATCCTGTTGTGCCTGTGAATAGGCTGCAGGGGGACGGTGAAGACCAGCAACAGCTTTCAGGGCTGCCACCTTCCGTGTGGGACAAGGAGCCGGACGTGTCTTTCTGGATACAGGCCCTGCCGAGGACGAGAGCCATGAGATGTTCCTCCTCTGGGCAAGCCCGGGTCTCAGATCCTGTTGTGCCTGTGAATAGGCTGCAGGGGGACGGTGAAGACCAGCAACAGCTTTCAGGGCTGCCACCTTCCGTGTGGGACAAGGAGCCGGATGAGTGCCTTTTCGGAATCAGGCTCTGCCGAGGACGAGAGCCATGAGATGTTCCTCCTCTGGGCAAGCCCGGGTCCCAGATCCTGTTGTGCCTGTGAATAGGCTGCAGGGGGACGGTGAAGACCAGCAACAGCTTTCAGGGCTGCCACCTTCCGTGTGGGACAACGAGCCGGATGTGTGCCTTTTCGGAAACAGGCTCTGCCGAGGACGAGACCATGAGATGTTCCTCCTCTGGGCAAGCCCGGGTCCCAGATCCTGTTGTGCCTGTGAATAGGCTGCAGGGGGACGGTGAAGACCAGCAACAGCTTTCAGGGCTGCCACCTTCCGTGTGGGACAATGAGCCGGTCTTGTGCCTTTATGGAAACAGGCCCTGCCGAGGACGAGAGCCATGAGATGTTCCTCCTCTGGGCAAGCCCGGGTCCCAGATCCTGTTGTGCCTGTGAATAGGCTGAAGGGGGACGGTGAAGACCAGCAACAGCTTCCAGGGCTGCCACCTTCCGTGTGGGACAAGGAGCCGGACGTGTGCCTTCTAGGAAACAAGCTCTGCCGAGGACGAGAGCCATGAGATGTTCCTCCTCTGGGCAAGCCCGGGTCCCAGATCCTGTTGTGCCTGTGAATAGGCTGCAGGGGGACGGTGAAGACCAGCAACAGCTTTCAGGGCTGCCACCTTCCGTGTGGGACAAGGAGCCGGACGTGTCTTTCTGGATACAGGCCCTGCCGAGGACGAGAGCCATGAGATGTTCCTCCTCTGGGCAAGCCCAGCTCCCAGATCCTGTTGTGCCTGTGAATAGGCTGTAGGGGGATGGTGAAGACCAGCAACAGCTTTCAGGGCTGCCACCTTCCGTGTGGGACAAGGAGCCGGACGTGTGCCTTTTCGGAAACAGGCTCTGCCGAGGACGAGAGCCATGAGATGTTCCTCCTCTGGGCAAGCCCGGCTCCCGAATCCTGTGGTGCCTGTGAATAGGCTGCAGGGGGACGGTGAAGACCAGCAACAGCTTTCAGGGCTGCCACCTTCCGTGTGGGACAAGGAGCCGGACGTGTCTTTCTGGATACAGGCCCTGTCGAGGACGAGAGCCATGAGATGTTCCTCCTCTGGGCAAGCCCGGGTCCCAGATCCTGTTGTGCCTGTGAATAGGCTGCAGGGGGACGGTGAAGACCAGCAACAGCTTTCAGGGCTGCCACCTTCCGTGTGGGACAAGGAGCCGGATGAGTGCCTTTTCGGAAACAGGCTCTGCCGAGGACGAGAGCCATGAGATGTTCCTCCTCTGGGCAAGCCCGGGTCCTGAATCCTGTTGTGCCTGTGAATAGCCTGCAGGGGGACGGTGAAGACCAGCAACAGCTTTCAGGGTTGCCACCTTCCGTGTGGGACAAGGAGCCGGACGTGTGCCTTTTCAGAAACAGGCTCTGCCGAGGACGAGAGCCATGAGATGTTCCTCCTCTGGGCAAGCCCGGGTCCTGAATCCTGTTGTGCCTGTGAATAGGCTGAAGGGGGGCGGTGAAGACCAGCAACAGCTTTCAGGGCTGCCACCTTCCGTGTGGGACAATGAGCCGGTCTTGTGCCTTTATGGAAACAGGCCCTGCCGAGGACGAGAGCCATGAGATGTTCCTCCTCTGGGCAAGCCCGGGTCCCAGATCCTGTTGTGCCTGTGAATAGGCTGCAGGGGGACGGTGAAGACCAGCAACAGCTTTCAGGGCTGCCACCTTCCGTGTGGGACAAGGAGCCGGACGTGTGCCTTTTAGGAAACAAGCTCTGCCGAGGACGAGAGCCATGAGATGTTCCTCCTCTGGGCAAGCCCGTGTCCCAGGTCCTGTTGTGCCTGTGAATAGGCTGCAGGGCGACGGTGAAGACCAGCAACAGCTTTCACGGCTGCCACATTCCGTTTGGGACAAGGAGCCGGACGTGTGCCTTTCTGGAAACAGGCCGTGCCGAGGAAGAGAGCCATGAGATGTTCCTCCTCTGGCCAAGCCCGGGTCCCAGATCCTTTTGTGCCTGTGAATAGGCTGCAGGGGGACGGTGAAGACCAGCAACAGCTTTCAGGGCTGCCACCTTCCGTGTGGGACAAGGAGCCGGACGTCTGCCTTTTCGGAATCAGGCTCTGCCGAGGACGAGAGCCATGAGATGTTCCACCTCTGGGCAAGCCCGGGTCCTGAATCCTGTTGTGCCTGTGAATAGGCTGCAGGGGGACGGTGAAGACCAGCAACAGCTTTCAGGGCTGCCACCTTCCGTGTGGGACAAGGAGCCGGACGTGTGCCTTTTCGGAATCAGGCTCTGCCGAGGACGAGAGCCATGAGATGTTCCTCCTCTGGGCAAGCCCGCGTCCAAATCCTGTTGTGCCTGTGAATAGGCTGCAGGGGGACGGTGAAGACCAGCAACAGCTTTCAGGGCTGCCACCTTCCGTGTGGGACAATGAGCCGGATGTGTGCCTTTCTGGAAACAGGCCCTGCCGAGGACGAGAGCCATGAGATGTTCCTCCACTGGGCAAGCCCCGGCCCTGAATCCTGTTGTGCCAGTGAATAGGCTGCAGGGGGACGGTGAAGACCAGCAACAGCTTTCAGGGCTGCCACCTTCCGTGTGGGAAAAGGAGCCGGACGTGTCTTTCTGGATACAGGCCCTGCCGAGGACGAGAGCCATGAGATGTTCCTCCTCTGGGCAAGCCCAGCTCCCAGATCCTGTTGTGCCTGTGAATAGGCTGTAGGGGGATGGTGAAGACCAGCAACAGCTTTCAGGGCTGCCACCTTCCGTGTGGGACAAGGAGCCGGACGTGTGCCTTTTCGGAAACAGGCTCTGCCGAGGACGAGAGCCATGAGATGTTCCTCCTCTGGGCAAGCCCGGGTCCCAGATCCTGTTGTGCCTGTGAATAGGCTGCAGGGCGACGGTGAAGACCAGCAACAGCTTTCAGGGCTGCCACCTTCCGTGTGGGACAAGGAGCCGGATGTGTGCCTTTTCGGAAACAGGCTCTGCCGAGGACGAGAGCCATGAGATGTTCCTCCTCTGGGCAAGCCCGCGTCTAAATCCTGTTGTGCCTGTGAATAGGCTGCAGGGGGACGGTGAGGACCAGCAACAGCTGTCAGGGCTGCCACCTTCCGTGTGGGACAAGGAGCCGGAAGTGTGCGTTTTCGAAAACAGGCTCTGCCGAGGACGAGAGCCATGAGATGTTCCACCTCTGGGCAAGCCCAGGTCCTCAATCCTGTTGTGCCTGTGAATAGGCTGCAGGGGGACGGTGAAGACCAGCAACAGCTTTCAGGGCTGCCACCTTCCGTGTGGGACAAGGAGCCTGACGTGTCTTTCTGGATACAGGCCCTGCCGACGACGAGAGCCATGAGATGTTCCTCCTCTGGGCAAGCCCGGGTCCCAGATCCTGTTGTGCCTGTGAATAGGCTGCAGGGGGACGGTGAAGACCAGCAACAGCTTTCAGGGCTGCCACCTTCCGTGTCAGACAAGGAGGCGGATGAGTGCCTTTTCGGAAACAGGCTCTGCCGAGGACGAGAGCCATGAGATGTTCCTCCTCTGGGCAAGCCCGGGTCCTAGATCCTGTTGTGCCTGTGAATAGGCTGCAGGGGGACGGTGAACACCAGCAACAGCTTTCAGGGCTGCCACCTTCCGTGTGAGACAAGGAGCCGGATGTGTGCCTTTTCGGAAACAGGCTCTGCCGAGGACGAGAGCCATGAGATGTTCCTCCTCTGGGCAAGCCCGGGTCCTGAATCCTGTTGTGCCTGTGAATAGGCTGCAGGGCGACGGTGAAGACCAGCAACAGCTGTCAGGGCTGCCACCTTCCGTGTGGGACAAGGAGCCGGATGTGTGCCTTTTCGGAAACAGGTTCTGCCGAGGACGAGAGCCATGAGATGTTCCTCCTCTGGGCAAGCCCGCGTCCAAATCCTGTTGTGCCTGTGAATAGGCTGCAGGGGGACGGTGAAGACCAGCAACAGCTTTCACGGCTGCCACCTTCCGTGTGGGACAAGGAGCCGGACGTGTGCGTTTTCAGAAACAGGCTCTGTCGAGGACGAGAGCCATGAGATGTTCCACCTCTGGGCAAGCCCGGGTCCTGAATCCTGTTGTGCCTGTGAATAGGCTGCAGGGGGACGATGAAGACCAGCAACAGCTTTCAGGGCTGCCACCTTCCGTGTGGGACAATGAGCCGGATGTGTGCCTTTCTGGAAACAGGCCCTGCCGAGGACGAGAGCCATGAGATGTTCCTCCTCTGGGCAAGCCCCGGCCCTGAATCCTGTTGTGCCTGTGAATAGGCTGCAGGGGGACGGTGAAGACCAGCAACAGCTTTCAGGGCTGCCACCTTCCGTGTGGGACAAGGAGCCGGACGTGTCCTTCTGGATACAGGCCCTGCCGAGGACGAGAGCCATGAGATGTTCCTCCTCTGGGCAAGCCCGGGTCCCAGATCCTGTTGTGCCTGTGAATAGGCTGTAGGGGGATGGTGAAGACCAGCAACAGCTTTCAGGGCTGCCACCTTCCGTGTGGGACAAGTAGCCGGACGTGTGCGTTTTCGTAAACAGGCTCTGCCGAGGACGAGAGCCATGAGATGTTCCTCCTCTGGGCAAGCCCGTGTCCTGAATCCTGTTGTGCCTGTGAATAGGCTGCAGGGGGACGGTGAAGACCAGCAACAGCTTTCAGGGCTGCCACCTTCCGTGTGGGACAAGGAACCGGACGTGTGCCTTTTCGGAAACAAGCTCTGCCGAGGACGAGAGCCATTATATGTTCCTCCTCTGGGCAAGCCCGTGTCCCAGATCCTGTTGTGCCTGTGAATAGGCTGCAGGGGGACGGTGAAGACCAGCAACAGCTTTCAGGGCTGCCACCTTCCGTGTGGGACAAGGAGCCGGATGTGTGCCTTTTCGGAAACAGGCTCTGCCGAGGACGAGAGCCATGAGATGTTCCTCCTCTGGGCAAGCCCGCGCCCAAATCCTGTTGTGCCTGTGAATAGGCTGCAGGGGGACGGTGAAGACCAGCAACAGCTTTCAGGGCTGCCACATTCCGTGTGGGACAAGGAGCCGGAAGTGTGCGTTTTCGAAAACAGGCTCTGCCGAGGACGAGAGCCATGAGATGTTCCTCCTCTGGGCAAGCCCGGGTCCCAGATCCTGTTGTGCCTGTGAATAGGCTGCAGGGGGACGGTGAAGACCAGCAACAGCTTTCAGGACTGCCACCTTCCGTGTGGGACAAGGAGCCGGACGTTCTTTCTGGATACAGGCTCTGCCGAGGACGAGAGCCATGAGATGTTCCTCCTCTGGGCAAGCCCGGGTCCCAGATCCTGTTGTGCCTGTGAATAGGCTGCAGGGGGACGGTGAAGACCAGCAACAGCTTTCAGGGCTGCCACCTTCCGTGTGGGACAAGGAGCCGGATGAGTGCCTTTTCGGAAACAGACTCTGCCGAGGACGAGAGCCATGAGATGTTCCTCCTCTGGGCAAGCCCGGGTCCCAGATCCTGTTGTGCCTGTGAATAGGCTGCAGGGGGACGGTGAAGACCAGCAACAGCTTTCAGGGCTGCCACCTTCCGTGTGGGACAAGGAGCCGGATGTGTGCCTTTTCGGAAACAGGCTCTGCCGAGGACGAGAGCCATGAGATGTTCCTCCTCTGGGCAAGCCCGGGTCCCAGATCCTGTTGTGCCTGTGAATAGGCTGCAGGGGGACGGTGAAGACCAGCAACAGCTTTCAGGGCTGCCACCTTCCGTGTGGGACAATGAGCCTGTCTTGTGCCTTTATGGAAACAGGCCCTGCCGAGGACGAGAGCCATGAGATGTTCCTCCTCTGGGCAAGCCCGGGTCCCAGATCCTGTTGTGCCTGTGAATAGGCTGAAGGGGGACGGTGAAGACCAGCAACAGCTTCCAGGGCTGCCACCTTCCGTGTGGGACAAGGAGCCGGACGTGTGCCTTTTAGGAAACAAGCTCTGCCGAGGACGAGAGCCATGAGATGTTCCTCCTCTGGGCAAGCCCGGGTCCCAGATCCTGTTGTGCCTGTGAATAGGCTGCAGGGGGACGGTGAACACCAGCAACAGCTTTCACGGCTGCCACCTTCCGTTTGGGACAAGGAGCCGGATGTGTGCCTTTTCGGAAACAGGCTCTGCCGAGGACGAGAGCCATGAGATGTTCCTCCTCTGGGCAAGCCCGGGTCCTGAATCCTGTTGTGCCTGTGAATAGGCTGCAGGGCGACGGTGAAGACCAGCAACAGCTGTCAGGGCTGCCACATTCCGTGTGGGACAAGGAGCCGGATGTGTGCCTTTTCGGAAACAGGCTCTGCCGAGGACGAGAGCCATGAGATGTTCCTCCTCTGGGCAAGCCCGCGTCCAAATCCTGTTGTGCCTGTGAATAGGCTGCAGGGGGGCGGTGAAGACCAGCAACAGCTTTCAGGGCTGCCACCTTCCGTGTGGGACAAGGAGCTGGACGTGTGCCTTTTCGGAATCAGGCTCTGCCGAGGACGAGAGCCATGAGATGTTCCTCCTCTGGGCAAGCCCGCGTCCAAATCCTGTTGTGCCTGTGAATAGGCTGCAGGGGGACGGTGAAGACCAGCAACAGCTTTCAGGGCTGCCACCTTCCGTGTGGGACAAGGAGCCGGACGTGTCTTTCTGGATACAGGCCCTGCCGAGGACGAGAGCCATGAGATGTTCCTCCTCTGGGCAAGCCCGGGTCCCAGATCCTGTTGTGCCTGTGAATAGGCTGTAGGGGGATGGTGAAGACCAGCAACAGCTTTCAGGGCTGCCACCTTCCCTGTGGGACAAGTAGCCGGACGTGTTCCGTTTCGGAAACAGGCTCTGCCGAGGACGAGAGCCATGAGATGTTCCTCCTCTGGGCAAGCCCGGCTCCCGAATCCTGTTGTGCCTGTGAATAGGCTGCAGGGGGACGGTGAAGACCAGCAACAGCTTTCAGGGCTGCCACCTTCCGTGTGGGACAAGGAGCCGGACGTGTCTTTCTGGATACAGGCCCTGCCGAGGACGAGAGCCATGAGATGTTCCTCCTCTGGGCAAGCCCGTGTCCCAGATCCTGTTGTGCCTGTGAATAGGCTGCAGGGGGACGGTGAAGACCAGCAACAGCTTTCAGGGCTGCCACCTTCCGTGTGGGACAAGGAGCCGGACGTGTGCCTTTCTGGAAACAGGCTGTGCCGAGGACGAGAGCCATGAGATGTTCCTCCTCTGGGCAAGCCCCGGTCCTGAATCCTGTTGTGCCTGTGAATAGGCTGCAGGGGGACGGTGAAGACCAGCAACAGCTTTCAGGGCTGCGACCTTCCGTGTGGGACAAGGAGCCGGTCTTGTGCCTTTATGGAAACAGGCCCTGCCGAGGACGAGAGCCATGAGATGTTCCTCCTCTGGGCAAGCCCGGGTCCCAGATCCTGTTGTGCCTGTGAATAGGCTGCAGGGGGACGGTGAAGACCAGCAACAGCTTCCAGGGCTGCCACCTTCCGTGTGGGACAAGGAGCCGGACGTGTGCCTTTTCGGAAACAAGCTCTGCCGAGGACGAGAGCCATGAGATGTTCCTCCTCTGGGCAAGCCCGTGTCCCAGGTCCTGTTGTGCCTGTGAATAGGCTGCAGGGGGACGGTGAAGACCAGCAACAGCTTTCACGGCTGCCACCTTCCGTTTGGGACAAGGAGCCGGACGTGTGCCTTTCTGGAAACAGGCCGTGCCGAGGAAGAGAGCCATGAGATGTTCCTCCTCTGGGCAAGCCCGGGTCCTGAATCCTGTTGTGCCTGTGAATAGGCTGCAGGGGGACGGTGAAGACCAGCAACAGCTTTCAGGGCTGCCACCTTCCGTGTGGGACAAGGAGCCGGACGTCTGCCTTTTCGGAATCAGGCTCTGCCGAGGACGAGAGCCATGAGATGTTCCTCCTCTGGGCAAGCCCGGGTCCCAGATCCTGTTGTGCCTGTGAATAGGCTGCAGGGGGACGGTGAAGACCAGCAACAGCTTTCAGGGCTGCCACCTTCCGTGTGGGACAAGGAGCCGGACGTGTCTTTCAGGATACAGGCCCTGCCGAGGACGAGAGCCATGAGATGTTCCTCCTCTGGGCAAGCCCGGCTCCCAGATCCTGTTGTGCCTGTGAATAGGCTGCAGGGGGACGGTGAAGACCAGCAACAGCTTTCAGGGCTGCCACCTTCCGTGTGGGACAAGGAGCCGGATGAGTGCCTTTTCGGAAACAGGCTCTGCCGAGGACGAGAGCCATGAGATGTTCCTCCTCTGGGCAAGCCCGGGTCCCAGATCCTGTTGTGCCTGTGAATAGGCTGCAGGGGGACGGTGAAGACCAGCAACAGCTTTCAGGGCTGCCACCTTCCGTGTGGGACAAGGAGCCGGATGTGTGCCTTTTCGGAAACAGGCTCTGCCGAGGACGAGAGCCATGAGATGACCCTCCTCTGGGCAAGCCCGGGTCCTCAATCCTGTTGTGCCTGTGAATAGGCTGCAGGGGGACGGTGAAGACCAGCAACAGCTTTCAGGGCTGCCACCTTCCGTGTGGGACAATGAGCCGGTATTGTGCCTTTATGGAAACAGGCCCTGCCGAGGACGAGAGCCATGAGATGTTCCTCCTCTGGGCAAGCCCGGGTCCCAGATCCTGTTGTTCCTGTGAATAGGCTGAAGGGGGACGGTGAAGACCAGCAACAGCTTCCAGGGCTGCCACCTTCCGTGTGGGACAAGGAGCCGGACGTGTGCCTTTTAGGAAACAAGCTCTGCCGAGGACGAGAGCCATGAGATGTTCCTCCTCTGGGCAAGCCCGGGTCCCAGATCCTGTTGTGCCTGTGAATAGGCTGCAGGGGGACGGTGAACACCAGCAACAGCTTTCACGGCTGCCACCTTCCGTTTGGGACAAGGAGCCGGATGTGTGCCTTTTAGGAAACAGGCTCTGCCGAGGACGAGAGCCATGAGATGTTCCTCCTCTGGGCAAGCCCGGGTCCTGAATCCTGTTGTGCCTGTGAATAGGCTGCAGGGCGACGGTGAAGACCAGCAACAGCTGTCAGGGCTGCCACATTCCGTGTGGGACAAGGAGCCGGATGTGTGCCTTTTCGGAAACAGGCTCTGCCGAGGACGAGAGCCATGAGATGTTCCTCCTCTGGGCAAGCCCGCGTCCAAATCCTGTTGTGCCTGTGAATAGGCTGCAGGGGGACGGTGAAGACCAGCAACAGCTTTCAGGGCTGCCACCTTCCGTGTGGGACAAGGAGCCGGACGTGTGCGTTTTCGGAAACAGGCTCTGCCGAGGACGAGAGCCATGAGATGTTCCTCCTCTGTGCAAGCCCGGGTCCTGAATCCTGTTGTGCCTGTGAATAGGCTGCAGGGGGACGGTGAAGACCAGCAACAGCTTTCAGGGCTGCCACCTTCCGTGTGGGACAAGGAGCCGGACGTGTCTTTCTGGATACAGGCCCTGCCGAGGACGAGAGCCATGAGATGTTCCTCCTCTGGGCAAGCCCAGCTCCCAGATCCTGTTGTGCCTGTGAATAGGCTGTAGGGGGATGGTGAAGACCAGCAACAGCTTTCAGGGCTGCCACCTTCCGTGTGGGACAAGTAGCCGGACGTGTGCCGTTTCGGAAACAGGCTCTGCCGAGGACGAGAGCCATGAGATGTTCCTCCTCTGGGCAAGCCCGGCTCCCGAATGCTGTTGTGCCTGTGAATAGGCTGCAGGGGGACGGTGAAGACCAGCAACAGCTTTCAGGGCTGCCACCTTCCGTGTGGGAAAAGGAGCCGGACGTGTCTTTCTGGATACAGGCCCTGCCGAGGACGAGAGCCATGAGATGTTCCTCCTCTGGGCAAGCCCGGGTCCCAGATCCTGTTGTGCCTGTGAATAGGCTGCAGGGGGACGGTGAAGACCAGCAACAGCTTTCAGGGCTGCCACCTTCCGTGTGGGACAAGGAGCCGGATGTGTGCCTTTTCGGAAACAGGCTCTGCCGAGGACGAGAGCCATGAGATGTTCCTCCTCTGGGCAAGCCCGGGTCCCAGATCCTGTTGTGCCTGTGAATAGGCTGCAGGGGGACGGTGAACACCAGCAACAGCTTTCAGGGCTGCCACCTTCCGTGTGGGACAAGGAGCCGGTCTTGTGCCTTTATGGAAACAGGCCCTGCCGAGGACGAGAGCCATGAGATGTTCCTCCTCTGGGCAAGCCCGGGTCCCAGATCCTGTTGTGCCTGTGAATAGGCTGCAGGGGGACGGTGAAGACCAGCAACAGCTTCCAGGGCTGCCACCTTCCGTGTGGGACAAGGAGCCGGACGTGTGCCTTTTAGGAAACAAGCTCTGCCGAGGACGAGAGCCATGAGATGTTCCTCCTCTGGGCAAGCCCGTGTCCCAGGTCCTGTTGTGCCTGTGAATAGGCTGCAGGGGGACGGTGAAGACCAGCAACAGCTTTCACGGCTGCCACCTTCCGTTTGGGACAAGGAGCCGGACGTGTGCCTTTCTGGAAACAGGCCGTGCCGAGGAAGAGAGCCATGAGATGTTCCTCCTCTGGCCAAGCCCGGGTTCCAGATCCTTTTGTGCCTGTGAATAGGCTGCAGGGGGACGGTGAAGACCAGCAACAGTTTTCAGGGCTGCCACCTTCCGAGTGGGACAAGGAGCCGGACGTCTGCCTTTTCGGAATCAGGGTCTGCCGAGGACGAGAGCCATGAGATGTTCCTCCTCTGGGCAAGCCCGCGTCCAAATCCTGTTGTGCCTGTGAATAGGCTGCAGGGGGACGGTGAAGACCAGCAACAGCTTTCAGGGCTGCCACCTTCCGTGTGGGACAAGGAGCCGGACGTGTCTTTCTGGATACAGGCCCTGCCGAGGACGAGAGCCATGAGATGTTCCTCCTCTGGGCAAGCCCGGCTCCCAGATCCTGTTGTGCCTGTGAATAGGCTGCAGGGGGACGGTGAAGACCAGCAACAGCTTTCAGGGCTGCCACCTTCCGTGTGGGACAAGGAGCCGGATGTGTGCCTTTTCGGAAACAGGATCTGCCGAGGAAGAGAGCCATGAGATGTTCCTCCTCTGGGCAAGGCCGGGTCCTAGATCCTGTTGTGCCTGTGAATAGTCTGCAGGGCGATGGTGAAGACCAGCAACAGCTGTCAGGGCTGCCACCTTCCGTGTGGGACAAGAAGCCGGATGTGTGCCTTTCTGGAAACAGGCCGTGCCGGGGACGAGAGCCATGAGATGTTCCTCCTCTGGGCAAGCCAGGGTCCCAGATCCTTTTGTTCCTGTGAATAGGCTGCAGGGGGACGGTGAAGACCAGCAACAGCTTTCAGGGCTGCCACCTTCCTTGTGGGACAAGGAGCCGGACGTGTGCCTTTTCGGAATCAGGCTCTGCCGAGGACGAGAGCCATGAGATGTTCCTCCTCTGGGCAAGCCCGGGTCCCAGATCCTGTTGTGCCTGTGAATAGGCTGCAGGGGGACGGTGAAGACCAGCAACAGCTTTCAGGGCTGCCACCTTCCGTGTGGGACAAGGAGCCGGACGTGTTCCTTTCTGGAAACAGCCTCCGACGAGGACGAGAGCCATGAGATGTTCCTCCTCTGGGCAAGCCCGGGTCCCAGATCCTGTTGTGCCTGTGAATAGGCTGCAGGGGGACGGTGAAGACCAGCAACAGCTTTCAGGGCTGCCACCTTCCGTGTGGGACAATGAGCTGGTCTTGTGCCTTTTTGGAAACAGGCCCTGCCGAGGACGAGAGCCATGAGATGTTCCTCCTCTGGGCAAGCCCGGCTCCCAGATCCTGTTGTGCCTGTGAATAGGCTGCAGGGGGACGGTGAACACCAGCAACAGCTTTCACGGCTGCCACCTTCAGTGTGGGACAAGGAGCCGGATGTGTTCCTTTCTGGAAACAGGCCCTGCCGAGGACGAGAGCCATGAGATGTTCCTCCTCTGGGCAAGCCCGGGTCCTGAATCCTGTTGTGCCTGTGAATAGGCTGCAGGGGGACGGTGAAGACCAGCAACAGCTTTCAGGGCTGCCACCTTCCGTGTGGGACAAGGAGCCGGACGTGTGCCTTTTCGGAATCAGGCTCTGCCGAGGACGAGAGCCATGAGATGTTCCTTCTCTGGGCAAGCCCGGGTCCCAGATCCTGTTGTGCCTGTGAATAGGCTGCAGGGGGACGGTGAAGACCAGCAACAGCTTTCAGGGCTGCCACCTTCCGTGTGGGACAAGGAGCCGGACGTGTTCCTTTCTGGAAACAGGCTCCGACGAGGACGAGAGCCATGAGATGTTCCTCCTCTGGGCAAGCCCGGGTCCTGAATCCTGTTGTGCCTGTGAATAGGCTGCAGGGGGACGGTGAAGACCAGCAACAGCTTTCAGGGCTGCCACCTTCCGTGTGGGACAATGAGCTGGTCTTGTGCCTTTTTGGAAACAGGCCCTGCCGAGGACGAGAGCCATGAGATGTTCCTCCTCTGGGCAAGCCCGGGTCCCAGATCCTGTTGTGCCTGTGAATAGGCTGCAGGGGGACGGTGAACACCAGCAACAGCTTTCACGGCTGCCACCTTCAGTGTGGGACAAGGAGCCGGATGTGTTCCTTACTGGAAACAGGCCCTGCCGAGGACGAGAGCCATGAGATGTTCCTCCTCTGGCCAAGCCCGGGTCCCAGATCCTGTTGTGCCTGTGAATAGGCTGCAGGGGGACGGTGAAGACCAGCAACAGCTTTCAGGGCTGCCACCTTCCGTGTGGGACAAGGAGCCGGACGTGTGCCTTTTCGGAATCAGGCTCTGCCGAGGACGAGAGCCATGAGATGTTCCTCCTCTGGGCAAGCCCGGGTCCAAATCCTGTTGTGCCTGTGAATAGGCTGCAGGGGTACGGTGAAGACCAGAAACAGCTTTCAGGGCTGCCACCTTCCGTGTGGGACAAGGAGCCGGACGTGTCTTTCTGGATACAGGCCCTGCCGAGGACGAGAGCCATGAGATGTTCCTCCTCTGGGCAAGCCCGGGTCCCAGATCCTGTTGTGCCTGTGAATAGGCTGCAGGGCGACGGTGAAGACCAGCAACAGCTTTCATGGCTGCCACCTTCCGTGTGGGACAAGGAGCCGGACGTGTGCCTTTCTGTAAACAGGCCGTGCCGGGGACGAGAGCCATGAGATGTTCCTCCTCTGGGCAAGCCCGGGTCCTGAATCCTGTTGTGCCTGTGAATAGGCTGCAGGGGGACAGTGAAGACCAGCAACAGCTTTCAGGGCTGCCACCTTCCGTGTGGGACAATGAGCTGGTCTTGTGCCTTTTTGGAAACAGGCCCTGCCGTGGACGAGAGCCATGAGATGTTCCTCCTCTGGGCAAGCCCGGGTCCCAGATCCTGTTGTGCCTGTGAATAGGCTGCAGGGGGACGGTGAAGACCAGCAACAGCTTTCAGGGCTGCCACCTTCCGTGTGGGACAAGGAGCCGGACGTCTGCCTTCTCGGAAACAGGATCTGCCGAGGACGAGAGCCATGAGATGTTCCTCCTCTGGGCAAGGCCGGGTCCCAGATCCTGTTGTGCCTGTGAATAGGCTGCAGGGGGATGGTGAAGACCAGCAACAGCTTTCAGGGCTGCCACCTTCCGTGTGGGAGAAGGAGCCGGATGTGTGCCTTTCTGGAAACAGGCCGTGCCGGGGACGAGAGCCATGAGATGTTCCTCCTCTGGCCAAGCCCGGGTCCCAGATCCTGTTGTGCCTGTGAATAGGCTGCAGGGGGACGGTGAAGACCAGCAACAGCTTTCAGGGCTGACACCTTCCGTGTGGGACAAGGAGCCGGACGTGTGCCTTTTCGGAAACAGGATCTGCCGAGGACGAGAGCCATGAGATGTTCCTCCTCTGGGCAAGCCCGGGTCCCAGATCCTGTTGTGCCTGTGAATAGGCTGCAGGGGGACGGTGAAGACCAGCAACAGCTTTCAGGGCTGCCACCTTCCGTGTGGGACAAGGAGCCGGACTTTTGCCTATCAGGAAACAGGCTATGCCGTTGACGAGAGCCATGAGATGTTCCACCTCTGGGCAAGCCCGGGTCCTGAATCCTGTTGTGCCTGTGAATAGGCTGCAGAGGGACGGTGAAGACCAGCAACAGCTTTCAGGGCTGCCACCTTCCGTGTGGGACAAGGAGCCGGACGTGTCTTTCTGGATACAGGCCCTGCCGAGGACGAGAGCCATGAGATGTTCCTCCTCTGGGCAAGCCCGGGTCCCAGATCCTGTTGTGCCTGTGAATAGGCTGCAGGGGGACGGTGAAGACCAGCAACAGCTTTCAGGGCTGCCAACTTCCGTGTGGGACAAGGATCCGGATGTGTGACTTTTCAGAAACAGGCTCTGCCGAGGACGAGAGCCATGAGATGTTCCTCCTCTGGGCAAGCCCGGGTCCCAGATCCTGTTGTGCCTGTGAATAGGCTGCAGGGGGACGGTGAAGACCAGCAACATCTTTCATGGCTGCAACCTTCCTTGTGGGACAAGGAGCCGGATGTGTGCCTTTTAGGAAACAGGCTCTGCCGAGGACGAGAGCCATGAGATGTTCCACCTCTGGGCAAGCCCGGGTCCTGAATCCTGTTGTGCCTGTGAATAGGCTGCAGGGGGACGGTGAAGACCAGCAACAGCTTTCAGGGCTGCCACCTTCCGTGTGGGACAAGTAGCCGGACGTGTGCCTTTTCGGAAACAGGCCGTGCCGAGGACGAGAGCCATGAGATGTTCCTCCTCTGGGCAAACCCGCGTCCAAATCCTGTTGTGCCTGTGAATAGGCTGCAGGGGGACGGTGAAGACCAGCAACAGCTTTCAGGGCTGCCACCTTCCGTGTGGGACAAGGAGCCGGACGTCTGCCTTTTCGGAATCAGGCTCTGCCGAGGACGAGAGCCATGAGATGTTCCTCCTCTGGGCAAGCCCGGGTCCCAGATCCTGTTGTGCCTGTGAATAGGCTGCAGGGGGACGGTGAAGACCAGCAACAGCTTTCAGGGCTGCCACCTTCCGTGTGGGACAAGGAGCCGGACGTGTCTTTCAGGATACAGGCCCTGCCGAGGACGAGAGCCATGAGATGTTCCTCCTCTGGGCAAGCCCGGCTCCCAGATCCTGTTGTGCCTGTGAATAGGCTGCAGGGGGACGGTGAAGACCAGCAACAGCTTTCAGGGCTGCCACCTTCCGTGTGGGACAAGGAGCCGGATGAGTGCCTTTTCGGAAACAGGCTCTGCCGAGGACGAGAGCCATGAGATGTTCCTCCTCTGGGCAAGCCCGGGTCCCAGATCCTGTTGTGCCTGTGAATAGGCTGCAGGGGGACGGTGAAGACCAGCAACAGCTTTCAGGGCTGCCACCTTCCGTGTGGGACAAGGAGCCGGATGTGTGCCTTTTCGGAAACAGGCTCTGCCGAGGACGAGAGCCATGAGATGACCCTCCTCTGGGCAAGCCCGGGTCCTCAATCCTGTTGTGCCTGTGAATAGGCTGCAGGGGGACGGTGAAGACCAGCAACAGCTTTCAGGGCTGCCACCTTCCGTGTGGGACAATGAGCCGGTATTGTGCCTTTATGGAAACAGGCCCTGCCGAGGACGAGAGCCATGAGATGTTCCTCCTCTGGGCAAGCCCGGGTCCCAGATCCTGTTGTTCCTGTGAATAGGCTGAAGGGGGACGGTGAAGACCAGCAACAGCTTCCAGGGCTGCCACCTTCCGTGTGGGACAAGGAGCCGGACGTGTGCCTTTTAGGAAACAAGCTCTGCCGAGGACGAGAGCCATGAGATGTTCCTCCTCTGGGCAAGCCCGGGTCCCAGATCCTGTTGTGCCTGTGAATAGGCTGCAGGGGGACGGTGAACACCAGCAACAGCTTTCACGGCTGCCACCTTCCGTTTGGGACAAGGAGCCGGATGTGTGCCTTTTAGGAAACAGGCTCTGCCGAGGACGAGAGCCATGAGATGTTCCTCCTCTGGGCAAGCCCGGGTCCTGAATCCTGTTGTGCCTGTGAATAGGCTGCAGGGCGACGGTGAAGACCAGCAACAGCTGTCAGGGCTGCCACATTCCGTGTGGGACAAGGAGCCGGATGTGTGCCTTTTCGGAAACAGGCTCTGCCGAGGACGAGAGCCATGAGATGTTCCTCCTCTGGGCAAGCCCGCGTCCAAATCCTGTTGTGCCTGTGAATAGGCTGCAGGGGGACGGTGAAGACCAGCAACAGCTTTCAGGGCTGCCACCTTCCGTGTGGGACAAGGAGCCGGACGTGTGCGTTTTCGGAAACAGGCTCTGCCGAGGACGAGAGCCATGAGATGTTCCTCCTCTGTGCAAGCCCGGGTCCTGAATCCTGTTGTGCCTGTGAATAGGCTGCAGGGGGACGGTGAAGACCAGCAACAGCTTTCAGGGCTGCCACCTTCCGTGTGGGACAAGGAGCCGGACGTGTCTTTCTGGATACAGGCCCTGCCGAGGACGAGAGCCATGAGATGTTCCTCCTCTGGGCAAGCCCAGCTCCCAGATCCTGTTGTGCCTGTGAATAGGCTGTAGGGGGATGGTGAAGACCAGCAACAGCTTTCAGGGCTGCCACCTTCCGTGTGGGACAAGTAGCCGGACGTGTGCCGTTTCGGAAACAGGCTCTGCCGAGGACGAGAGCCATGAGATGTTCC
Organism: Astur gentilis; assembly: GCF_929443795.1. Lineage (NCBI taxonomy): Eukaryota > Metazoa > Chordata > Aves > Accipitriformes > Accipitridae > Astur > Astur gentilis. The sequence continues at coordinate 514,393 of NW_026061080.1, read as the reverse complement.
TCCTCTGGGCAAGCCCGGCTCCCGAATGCTGTTGTGCCTGTGAATAGGCTGCAGGGGGACGGTGAAGACCAGCAACAGCTTTCAGGGCTGCCACCTTCCGTGTGGGAAAAGGAGCCGGACGTGTCTTTCTGGATACAGGCCCTGCCGAGGACGAGAGCCATGAGATGTTCCTCCTCTGGGCAAGCCCGGGTCCCAGATCCTGTTGTGCCTGTGAATAGGCTGCAGGGGGACGGTGAAGACCAGCAACAGCTTTCAGGGCTGCCACCTTCCGTGTGGGACAAGGAGCCGGATGTGTGCCTTTTCGGAAACAGGCTCTGCCGAGGACGAGAGCCATGAGATGTTCCTCCTCTGGGCAAGCCCGGGTCCCAGATCCTGTTGTGCCTGTGAATAGGCTGCAGGGGGACGGTGAACACCAGCAACAGCTTTCAGGGCTGCCACCTTCCGTGTGGGACAAGGAGCCGGTCTTGTGCCTTTATGGAAACAGGCCCTGCCGAGGACGAGAGCCATGAGATGTTCCTCCTCTGGGCAAGCCCGGGTCCCAGATCCTGTTGTGCCTGTGAATAGGCTGCAGGGGGACGGTGAAGACCAGCAACAGCTTCCAGGGCTGCCACCTTCCGTGTGGGACAAGGAGCCGGACGTGTGCCTTTTAGGAAACAAGCTCTGCCGAGGACGAGAGCCATGAGATGTTCCTCCTCTGGGCAAGCCCGTGTCCCAGGTCCTGTTGTGCCTGTGAATAGGCTGCAGGGGGACGGTGAAGACCAGCAACAGCTTTCACGGCTGCCACCTTCCGTTTGGGACAAGGAGCCGGACGTGTGCCTTTCTGGAAACAGGCCGTGCCGAGGAAGAGAGCCATGAGATGTTCCTCCTCTGGCCAAGCCCGGGTTCCAGATCCTTTTGTGCCTGTGAATAGGCTGCAGGGGGACGGTGAAGACCAGCAACAGTTTTCAGGGCTGCCACCTTCCGAGTGGGACAAGGAGCCGGACGTCTGCCTTTTCGGAATCAGGGTCTGCCGAGGACGAGAGCCATGAGATGTTCCTCCTCTGGGCAAGCCCGCGTCCAAATCCTGTTGTGCCTGTGAATAGGCTGCAGGGGGACGGTGAAGACCAGCAACAGCTTTCAGGGCTGCCACCTTCCGTGTGGGACAAGGAGCCGGACGTGTCTTTCTGGATACAGGCCCTGCCGAGGACGAGAGCCATGAGATGTTCCTCCTCTGGGCAAGCCCGGCTCCCAGATCCTGTTGTGCCTGTGAATAGGCTGCAGGGGGACGGTGAAGACCAGCAACAGCTTTCAGGGCTGCCACCTTCCGTGTGGGACAAGGAGCCGGATGTGTGCCTTTTCGGAAACAGGATCTGCCGAGGAAGAGAGCCATGAGATGTTCCTCCTCTGGGCAAGGCCGGGTCCTAGATCCTGTTGTGCCTGTGAATAGTCTGCAGGGCGATGGTGAAGACCAGCAACAGCTGTCAGGGCTGCCACCTTCCGTGTGGGACAAGAAGCCGGATGTGTGCCTTTCTGGAAACAGGCCGTGCCGGGGACGAGAGCCATGAGATGTTCCTCCTCTGGGCAAGCCAGGGTCCCAGATCCTTTTGTTCCTGTGAATAGGCTGCAGGGGGACGGTGAAGACCAGCAACAGCTTTCAGGGCTGCCACCTTCCTTGTGGGACAAGGAGCCGGACGTGTGCCTTTTCGGAATCAGGCTCTGCCGAGGACGAGAGCCATGAGATGTTCCTCCTCTGGGCAAGCCCGGGTCCCAGATCCTGTTGTGCCTGTGAATAGGCTGCAGGGGGACGGTGAAGACCAGCAACAGCTTTCAGGGCTGCCACCTTCCGTGTGGGACAAGGAGCCGGACGTGTTCCTTTCTGGAAACAGCCTCCGACGAGGACGAGAGCCATGAGATGTTCCTCCTCTGGGCAAGCCCGGGTCCCAGATCCTGTTGTGCCTGTGAATAGGCTGCAGGGGGACGGTGAAGACCAGCAACAGCTTTCAGGGCTGCCACCTTCCGTGTGGGACAATGAGCTGGTCTTGTGCCTTTTTGGAAACAGGCCCTGCCGAGGACGAGAGCCATGAGATGTTCCTCCTCTGGGCAAGCCCGGCTCCCAGATCCTGTTGTGCCTGTGAATAGGCTGCAGGGGGACGGTGAACACCAGCAACAGCTTTCACGGCTGCCACCTTCAGTGTGGGACAAGGAGCCGGATGTGTTCCTTTCTGGAAACAGGCCCTGCCGAGGACGAGAGCCATGAGATGTTCCTCCTCTGGGCAAGCCCGGGTCCAAATCCTGTTGTGCCTGTGAATAGGCTGCAGGGGGACGGTGAAGACCAGCAACAGCTTTCAGGGCTGCCACCTTCCGTGTGGGACAAGGAGCCGGACGTGTGCCTTTTCGGAATCAGGCTCTGCCGAGGACGAGAGCCATGAGATGTTCCTTCTCTGGGCAAGCCCGGGTCCCAGATCCTGTTGTGCCTGTGAATAGGCTGCAGGGGGACGGTGAAGACCAGCAACAGCTTTCAGGGCTGCCACCTTCCGTGTGGGACAAGGAGCCGGACGTGTTCCTTTCTGGAAACAGGCTCCGACGAGGACGAGAGCCATGAGATGTTCCTCCTCTGGGCAAGCCCGGGTCCTGAATCCTGTTGTGCCTGTGAATAGGCTGCAGGGGGACGGTGAAGACCAGCAACAGCTTTCAGGGCTGCCACCTTCCGTGTGGGACAATGAGCTGGTCTTGTGCCTTTTTGGAAACAGGCCCTGCCGAGGACGAGAGCCATGAGATGTTCCTCCTCTGGGCAAGCCCGGGTCCCAGATCCTGTTGTGCCTGTGAATAGGCTGCAGGGGGACGGTGAACACCAGCAACAGCTTTCACGGCTGCCACCTTCAGTGTGGGACAAGGAGCCGGATGTGTTCCTTACTGGAAACAGGCCCTGCCGAGGACGAGAGCCATGAGATGTTCCTCCTCTGGCCAAGCCCGGGTCCCAGATCCTGTTGTGCCTGTGAATAGGCTGCAGGGGGACGGTGAAGACCAGCAACAGCTTTCAGGGCTGCCACCTTCCGTGTGGGACAAGGAGCCGGACGTGTGCCTTTTCGGAATCAGGCTCTGCCGAGGACGAGAGCCATGAGATGTTCCTCCTCTGGGCAAGCCCGGGTCCAAATCCTGTTGTGCCTGTGAATAGGCTGCAGGGGTACGGTGAAGACCAGAAACAGCTTTCAGGGCTGCCACCTTCCGTGTGGGACAAGGAGCCGGACGTGTCTTTCTGGATACAGGCCCTGCCGAGGACGAGAGCCATGAGATGTTCCTCCTCTGGGCAAGCCCGGGTCCCAGATCCTGTTGTGCCTGTGAATAGGCTGCAGGGGGACGGTGACGACCAGCAACAGCTTTCATGGCTGCCACCTTCCGTGTGGGACAAGGAGCCGGACGTGTGCCTTTCTGTAAACAGGCCGTGCCGGGGACGAGAGCCATGAGATGTTCCTCCTCTGGGCAAGCCCGGGTCCTGAATCCTGTTGTGCCTGTGAATAGGCTGCAGGGGGACAGTGAAGACCAGCAACAGCTTTCAGGGCTGCCACCTTCCGTGTGGGACAATGAGCTGGTCTTGTGCCTTTTTGTAAACAGGCCCTGCCGAGGACGAGAGCCATGAGATGTTCCTCCTCGGGGCAAGCCCGGGTCCCAGATCCTGTTGTGCCTGTGAATAGGCTGCAGGGGGACGGTGAAGACCAGCAACAGCTTTCAGGGCTGCCACCTTCCGTGTGGGACAAGGAGCCGGACGTCTGCCTTCTCGGAAACAGGATCTGCCGAGGACGAGAGCCATGAGATGTTCCTCCTCTGGGCAAGGCCGGGTCCCAGATCCTGTTGTGCCTGTGAATAGGCTGCAGGGGGATGGTGAAGACCAGCAACAGCTTTCAGGGCTGCCACCTTCCGTGTGGGAGAAGGAGCCGGATGTGTGCCTTTCTGGAAACAGGCCGTGCCGGGGACGAGAGCCATGAGATGTTCCTCCTCTGGCCAAGCCCGGGTCCCAGATCCTGTTGTGCCTGTGAATAGGCTGCAGGGGGACGGTGAAGACCAGCAACAGCTTTCAGGGCTGACACCTTCCGTGTGGGACAAGGAGCCGGACGTGTGCCTTTTCGGAAACAGGATCTGCCGAGGACGAGAGCCATGAGATGTTCCTCCTCTGGGCAAGCCCGGGTCCCAGATCCTGTTGTGCCTGTGAATAGGCTGCAGGGGGACGGTGAAGACCAGCAACAGCTTTCAGGGCTGCCACCTTCCGTGTGGGACAAGGAGCCGGACTTTTGCCTATCAGGAAACAGGCTATGCCGTTGACGAGAGCCATGAGATGTTCCACCTCTGGGCAAGCCCGGGTCCTGAATCCTGTTGTGCCTGTGAATAGGCTGCAGAGGGACGGTGAAGACCAGCAACAGCTTTCAGGGCTGCCACCTTCCGTGTGGGACAAGGAGCCGGACGTGTCTTTCTGGATACAGGCCCTGCCGAGGACGAGAGCCATGAGATGTTCCTCCTCTGGGCAAGCCCGGGTCCCAGATCCTGTTGTGCCTGTGAATAGGCTGCAGGGGGACGGTGAAGACCAGCAACAGCTTTCAGGGCTGCCAACTTCCGTGTGGGACAAGGATCCGGATGTGTGACTTTTCAGAAACAGGCTCTGCCGAGGACGAGAGCCATGAGATGTTCCTCCTCTGGGCAAGCCCGGGTCCCAGATCCTGTTGTGCCTGTGAATAGGCTGCAGGGGGACGGTGAAGACCAGCAACATCTTTCATGGCTGCAACCTTCCTTGTGGGACAAGGAGCCGGATGTGTGCCTTTTAGGAAACAGGCTCTGCCGAGGACGAGAGCCATGAGATGTTCCACCTCTGGGCAAGCCCGGGTCCTGAATCCTGTTGTGCCTGTGAATAGGCTGCAGGGGGACGGTGAAGACCAGCAACAGCTTTCAGGGCTGCCACCTTCCGTGTGGGACAAGTAGCCGGACGTGTGCCTTTTCGGAAACAGGCCGTGCCGAGGACGAGAGCCATGAGATGTTCCTCCTCTGGGCAAACCCGCGTCCAAATCCTGTTGTGCCTGTGAATAGGCTGCAGGGGGACGGTGAAGACCAGCAACAGCTTTCAGGGCTGCCACATTCCGTGTGGGACAAGGAGCCGGACGTGTGCGTTTTCGGAAACAGGCTATCCAGAGGACGAGAGCCATGACATGTTCCACCTCTGGGCAAGCCCGGGTCCTGAATCCTGTTGTGCCTGTGAATAGGCTGCAGGGGGACGGTGAAGACCAGCAACAGCTTTCAGGGCTGCCACCTTCCGTGTGGGACAAGGAGCCGGACGTGTCTTTCTGGATACAGGCCCTGCCGAGGACGAGAGCCATGAGATGTTCCTCCTCTGGGCAAGCCCGGGTCCCAGATCCTGTTGTGCCTGTGAATAGGCTGCAGGGGGACGGTGAACACCAGCAACAGCTTTCACGGCTGCCACCTTCCGTGTGGGACAAGGAGCCGGATGAGTGCCTTTTTGGAAACAGGCTCTGCCGAGGACGAGAGCCATGAGATGTTCCTCCTCTGGGCAAGCCCGGGTCCTAGATCCTGTTGTGCCTGTGAATAGGCTGCAGGGGGACGGTGAAGACCAGCAACAGCTGTCAGGGCTGCCACCTTCAGTGTGGGACAAGGAGCCGGATGTGTGCCTTTTCGGAAACAGGCTCTGCCGAGGACGAGAGCCATGAGATGTTCCTCTTCTGGGCAAGCCCGCGTCCAAATCCTGTTGTGCCTGTGAATAGGCTGCAGGGGGACGGTGAAGACCAGCAACAGCTTTCAGGGCTGCCACCTTCCGTGTGGGACAAGGAGCCGGTCTTGTGCCTTTATGGAAACAGGCCGTGCCGAGGAAGAGAGCCATGAGATGTTCCTCCTCTGGCCAAGCCCGGGTTCCAGATCCTTTTGTGCCTGTGAATAGGCTGCAGGGGGACGGTGAAGACCAGCAACAGCTTTCAGGGCTGCCACCTTCCGTGTGGGACAAGGAGCCGGACGTCTGCCTTTTCGGAATCAGGCTCTGCCGAGGACGAGAGCCATGAGATGTTCCTCCTCTGGGCAAGCCCGCGTCCAAATCCTGTTGTGCCTGTGAATAGGCTGCAGGGGGACGGTGAAGACCAGCAACAGCTTTCAGGGCTGCCACCTTCCGTGTGGGACAAGGAGCCGGACGTGTCTTTCTGGATAAAGGCCCTGCCGAGGACGAGAGCCATGAGATGTTCCTCCTCTGGGCAAGCCCGGCTCCCAGATCCTGTTGTGCCTGTGAATAGGCTGCAGGGGGACGGTGAAGACCAGCAACAGCTTTCAGGGCTGCCACCTTCACTGTGGGACAAGGAGCCGGATGTGTGCCTTTTCGGAAACAGGATCTGCCGAGGAAGAGAGCCATGAGATGTTCCTCCTCTGGGCAAGGCCGGGTCCTAGATCCTGTTGTGCCTGTGAATAGTCTGCAGGGCGATGGTGAAGACCAGCAACAGCTGTCAGGGCTGCCACCTTCCGTGTGGGACAAGAAGCCGGATGTGTGCCTTTCTGGAAACAGGCCGTGCCGGGGACGAGAGCCATGAGATGTTCCTCCTCTGGGCAAGCCAGGGTCCCAGATCCTTTTGTTCCTGTGAATAGGCTGCAGGGGGACGGTGAAGACCAGCAACAGCTTTCAGGGCTGCCACCTTCCGTGTGGGACAAGGAGCCGGACGTGTGCCTTTTCGGAATCAGGCTCTGCCGAGGACGAGAGCCATGAGATGTTCCTCCTCTGGGCAAGCCCGGGTCCCAGATCCTGTTGTGCCTGTGAATAGGCTGCAGGGGGACGGTGAAGACCAGCAACAGCTTTCAGGGCTGCCACCTTCCGTGTGGGACAAGGAGCCGGACGTGTTCCTTTCTGGAAACAGCCTCCGACGAGGACGAGAGCCATGAGATGTTCCTCCTCTGGGCAAGCCCGGGTCCTGAATCCTGTTGTGCCTGTGAATAGGCTGCAGGGGGACGGTGAAGACCAGCAACAGCTTTCAGGGCTGCCACCTTCCGTGTGGGACAATGAGCTGGTCTTGTGCCTTTTTGGAAACAGGCCCTGCCGAGGACGAGAGCCATGAGATGTTCCTCCTCTGGGCAAGCCCGGGTCCCAGATCCTGTTGTGCCTGTGAATAGGCTGCAGGGGGACGGTGAACACCAGCAACAGCTTTCACGGCTGCCACCTTCAGTGTGGGACAAGGAGCCGGATGTGTTCCTTTCTGGAAACAGGCCCTGCCGAGGACGAGAGCCATGAGATGTTCCTCCTCTGGCCAAGCCCGGGTCCCAGATCCTGTTGTGCCTTTGAATAGGCTGCAGGGGGACGGTGAAGACCAGCAACAGCTTTCAGGGCTGCCACCTTCCGTGTGGGACAAGGAGCCGGACTTTTGCCTATCAGGAAACAGGCTATGCCGTTGACGAGAGCCATGAGATGTTCCACCTCTGGGCAAGCCCGGGTCCTGAATCCTGTTGTGCCTGTGAATAGGCTGCAGAGGGACGGTGAAGACCAGCAACAGCTTTCAGGGCTGCCACCTTCCGTGTGGGACAAGGAGCCGGACGTGTCTTTCTGGATACAGGCCCTGCCGAGGACGAGAGCCATGAGATGTTCCTCCTCTGGGCAAGCCCGGGTCCCAGATCCTGTTGTGCCTGTGAATAGGCTGCAGGGGGACGGTGAAGACCAGCAACAGCTTTCAGGGCTGCCAACTTCCGTGTGGGACAAGGATCCGGATGTGTGACTTTTCAGAAACAGGCTCTGCCGAGGACGAGAGCCATGAGATGTTCCTCCTCTGGGCAAGCCCGGGTCCCAGATCCTGTTGTGCCTGTGAATAGGCTGCAGGGGGACGGTGAAGACCAGCAACATCTTTCATGGCTGCAACCTTCCTTGTGGGACAAGGAGCCGGATGTGTGCCTTTTAGGAAACAGGCTCTGCCGAGGACGAGAGCCATGAGATGTTCCACCTCTGGGCAAGCCCGGGTCCTGAATCCTGTTGTGCCTGTGAATAGGCTGCAGGGGGACGGTGAAGACCAGCAACAGCTTTCAGGGCTGCCACCTTCCGTGTGGGACAAGGAGCCGGACGTGTTCCTTTCTGGAAACAGGCCGTGCCGAGGACGAGAGCCATGAGATGTTCCTCCTCTGGGCAAACCCGCGTCCAAATCCTGTTGTGCCTGTGAATAGGCTGCAGGGGGACGGTGAAGACCAGCAACAGCTTTCAGGGCTGCCACATTCCGTGTGGGACAAGGAGCCGGATGTGTGCGTTTTCGGAAACAGGCTATACAGAGGACGAGAGCCATGACATGTTCCACCTCTGGGCAAGCCCGGGTCCTGAATCCTGTTGTGCCTGTGAATAGGCTGCAGGGGGACGGTGAAGACCAGCAACAGCTTTCAGGGCTGCCACCTTCCGTGTGGGACAAGGAGCCGGACGTGTCTTTCTGGATACAGGCCCTGCCGAGGACGAGAGCCATGAGATGTTCCTCCTCTGGGCAAGCCCGGGTCCCAGATCCTGTTGTGCCTGTGAATAGGCTGCAGGGGGACGGTGAACACCAGCAACAGCTTTCACGGCTGCCACCTTCCGTGTGGGACAAGGAGCCGGATGAGTGCCTTTTCGGAAACAGGCTCTGCCGAGGACGAGAGCCATGAGATGTTCCTCCTCTGGGCAAGCCCGGGTCCTAGATCCTGTTGTGCCTGTGAATAGGCTGCAGGGGGACGGTGAAGACCAGCAACAGCTGTCAGGGCTGCCACCTTCCGTGTGGGAGAAGGAGCCGGATGTGTGCCTTTTCGGAAACAGGCTCTGCCGAGGACGAGAGCCATGAGATGTTCCTCTTCTGGGCAAGCCCACGTCCAAATCCTGTTGTGCCTGTGAATAGGCTGCAGGGGGACGGTGAAGACCAGCAACAGCTTTCAGGGCTGCCACCTTCCGTGTGGGACAAGGAGCCGGTCTTGTGCCTTTATGGAAACAGGCCGTGCCGAGGAAGAGAGCCATGAGATGTTCCTCCTCTGGCCAAGCCCGGGTTCCAGATCCTTTTGTGCCTGTGAATAGGCTGCAGGGGGACGGTGAAGACCAGCAACAGCTTTCAGGGCTGCCACCTTCCGTGTGGGACAAGGAGCCGGACGTCTGCCTTTTCGGAATCAGGCTCTGCCGAGGACGAGAGCCATGAGATGTTCCTCCTCTGGGCAAGCCCGCGTCCAAATCCTGTTGTGCCTGTGAATAGGCTGCAGGGGGACGGTGAAGACCAGCAACAGCTTTCAGGGCTGCCACCTTCCGTGTGGGACAAGGAGCCGGACGTGTCTTTCTGGATAAAGGCCCTGCCGAGGACGAGAGCCATGAGATGTTCCTCCTCTGGGCAAGCCCGGCTCCCAGATCCTGTTGTGCCTGTGAATAGGCTGCAGGGGGACGGTGAAGACCAGCAACAGCTTTCAGGGCTGCCACCTTCACTGTGGGACAAGGAGCCGGATGTGTGCCTTTTCGGAAACAGGATCTGCCGAGGAAGAGAGCCATGAGATGTTCCTCCTCTGGGCAAGGCCGGGTCCTAGATCCTGTTGTGCCTGTGAATAGTCTGCAGGGCGATGGTGAAGACCAGCAACAGCTGTCAGGGCTGCCACCTTCCGTGTGGGACAAGAAGCCGGATGTGTGCCTTTCTGGAAACAGGCCGTGCCGGGGACGAGAGCCATGAGATGTTCCTCCTCTGGGCAAGCCAGGGTCCCAGATCCTTTTGTTCCTGTGAATAGGCTGCAGGGGGACGGTGAAGACCAGCAACAGCTTTCAGGGCTGCCACCTTCCGTGTGGGACAAGGAGCCGGACGTGTGCCTTTTCGGAATCAGGCTCTGCCGAGGACGAGAGCCATGAGATGTTCCTCCTCTGGGCAAGCCCGGGTCCCAGATCCTGTTGTGCCTGTGAATAGGCTGCAGGGGGACGGTGAAGACCAGCAACAGCTTTCAGGGCTGCCACCTTCCGTGTGGGACAAGGAGCCGGACGTGTTCCTTTCTGGAAACAGCCTCCGACGAGGACGAGAGCCATGAGATGTTCCTCCTCTGGGCAAGCCCGGGTCCTGAATCCTGTTGTGCCTGTGAATAGGCTGCAGGGGGACGGTGAAGACCAGCAACAGCTTCCAGGGCTGCCACCTTCCGTGTGGGACAAGGAGCTGGTCTTGTGCCTTTTTGGAAACAGGCCCTGCCGAGGACGAGAGCCATGAGATGTTCCTCCTCTGGGCAAGCCCGGGTCCCAGATCCTGTTGTGCCTGTGAATAGGCTGCAGGGGGACGGTGAACACCAGCAACAGCTTTCACGGCTGCCACCTTCAGTGTGGGACAAGGAGCCGGATGTGTTCCTTTCTGGAAACAGGCCCTGCCGAGGACGAGAGCCATGAGATGTTCCTCCTCTGGCCAAGCCCGGGTCCCAGATCCTGTTGTGCCTGTGAATAGGCTGCAGGGGGACGGTGAAGACCAGCAACAGCTTTCAGGGCTGCCACCTTCCGTGTGGGACAAGGAGCCGGACGTGTGCCTTTTCGGAATCAGGCTCTGCCGAGGACGAGAGCCATGAGATGTTCCTCCTCTGGGCAAGCCTGGGTCCCAGATCCTGTTGTGCCTGTGAATAGGCTGCAGGGGGACGGTGAAGACCAGCAACAGCTTTCAGGGCTGCCACCTTCCGTGTGGGACAAGGAGCCGGACGTGTTCCTTTCTGGAAACAGGCTCCGACGAGGACGAGAGCCATGAGATGTTCCTCCTCTGGGCAAGCCCGGGTCCTGAATCCTGTTGTGCCTGTGAATAGGCTGCAGGGGGACGGTGAAGACCAGCAACAGCTTTCAGGGCTCCCACCTTCCGTGTGGGACAATGAGCCGGTCTTGTGCCTTTATGGAAACAGGCCCTGCCGAGGACGAGAGCCATGAGATGTTCCTCCTCTGGGCAAGCCCGGGTCCCAGATCCTGTTGTGCCTGTGAATAGGCTGCAGGGGGACGGTGAACACCAGCAACAGCTTTCACGGCTGCCACCTTCCGTGTGGGACAAGGAGCCGGATGAGTGCCTTTTCGGAAACAGGCTCTGCCGAGGACGAGAGCCATGAGATGTTCCTCCTCTGGGCAAGCCCGGGTCCTAGATCCTGTTGTGCCTGTGAATAGGCTGCAGGGGGACGGTGAAGACCAGCAACAGCTGTCAGGGCTGCCACCTTCCGTGTGGGAGAAGGAGCCGGATGTGTGCCTTTTCGGAAACAGGCTCTGCCGAGGACGAGAGCCATGAGATGTTCCTCTTCTGGGCAAGCCCGCGTCCAAATCCTGTTGTGCCTGTGAATAGGCTGCAGGGGGACGGTGAAGACCAGCAACAGCTTTCAGGGCTGCCACCTTCCGTGTGGGACAAGGAGCCGGTCTTGTGCCTTTATGGAAACAGGCCGTGCCGAGGAAGAGAGCCATGAGATGTTCCTCCTCTGGCCAAGCCCGGGTTCCAGATCCTTTTGTGCCTGTGAATAGGCTGCAGGGGGACGGTGAAGACCAGCAACAGCTTTCAGGGCTGCCACCTTCCGTGTGGGACAAGGAGCCGGACGTCTGCCTTTTCGGAATCAGGCTCTGCCGAGGACGAGAGCCATGAGATGTTCCTCCTCTGGGCAAGCCCGCGTCCAAATCCTGTTGTGCCTGTGAATAGGCTGCAGGGGGACGGTGAAGACCAGCAACAGCTTTCAGGGCTGCCACCTTCCGTGTGGGACAAGGAGCCGGACGTGTCTTTCTGGATAAAGGCCCTGCCGAGGACGAGAGCCATGAGATGTTCCTCCTCTGGGCAAGCCCGGCTCCCAGATCCTGTTGTGCCTGTGAATAGGCTGCAGGGGGACGGTGAAGACCAGCAACAGCTTTCAGGGCTGCCACCTTCACTGTGGGACAAGGAGCCGGATGTGTGCCTTTTCGGAAACAGGATCTGCCGAGGAAGAGAGCCATGAGATGTTCCTCCTCTGGGCAAGGCCGGGTCCTAGATCCTGTTGTGCCTGTGAATAGTCTGCAGGGCGATGGTGAAGACCAGCAACAGCTGTCAGGGCTGCCACCTTCCGTGTGGGACAAGAAGCCGGATGTGTGCCTTTCTGGAAACAGGCCGTGCCGGGGACGAGAGCCATGAGATGTTCCTCCTCTGGGCAAGCCAGGGTCCCAGATCCTTTTGTTCCTGTGAATAGGCTGCAGGGGGACGGTGAAGACCAGCAACAGCTTTCAGGGCTGCCACCTTCCGTGTGGGACAAGGAGCCGGACGTGTGCCTTTTCGGAATCAGGCTCTGCCGAGGACGAGAGCCATGAGATGTTCCTCCTCTGGGCAAGCCCGGGTCCCAGATCCTGTTGTGCCTGTGAATAGGCTGCAGGGGGACGGTGAAGACCAGCAACAGCTTTCAGGGCTGCCACCTTCCGTGTGGGACAAGGAGCCGGACGTGTTCCTTTCTGGAAACAGCCTCCGACGAGGACGAGAGCCATGAGATGTTCCTCCTCTGGGCAAGCCCGGGTCCTGAATCCTGTTGTGCCTGTGAATAGGCTGCAGGGGGACGGTGAAGACCAGCAACAGCTTTCAGGGCTGCCACCTTCCGTGTGGGACAATGAGCTGGTCTTGTGCCTTTTTGGAAACAGGCCCTGCCGAGGACGAGAGCCATGAGATGTTCCTCCTCTGGGCAAGCCCGGGTCCCAGATCCTGTTGTGCCTGTGAATAGGCTGCAGGGGGACGGTGAACACCAGCAACAGCTTTCACGGCTGCCACCTTCAGTGTGGGACAAGGAGCCGGATGTGTTCCTTTCTGGAAACAGGCCCTGCCGAGGACGAGAGCCATGAGATGTTCCTCCTCTGGCCAAGCCCGGGTCCCAGATCCTGTTGTGCCTGTGAATAGGCTGCAGGGGGACGGTGAAGACCAGCAACAGCTTTCAGGGCTGCCACCTTCCGTGTGGGACAAGGAGCCGGACGTGTGCCTTTTCGGAATCAGGCTCTGCCGAGGACGAGAGCCATGAGATGTTCCTCCTCTGGGCAAGCCTGGGTCCCAGATCCTGTTGTGCCTGTGAATAGGCTGCAGGGGGACGGTGAAGACCAGCAACAGCTTTCAGGGCTGCCACCTTCCGTGTGGGACAAGGAGCCGGACGTGTTCCTTTCTGGAAACAGGCTCCGACGAGGACGAGAGCCATGAGATGTTCCTCCTCTGGGCAAGCCCGGGTCCTGAATCCTGTTGTGCCTGTGAATAGGCTGCAGGGGGACGGTGAAGACCAGCAACAGCTTTCAGGGCTCCCACCTTCCGTGTGGGACAATGAGCTGGTCTTGTGCCTTTTTGGAAACAGGCCCTGCCGAGGACGAGAGCCATGAGATGTTCCTCCTCTGGGCAAGCCCGGGTCCCAGATCCTGTTGTGCCTGTGAATAGGCTGCAGGGGGACGGTGAAGACCAGCAACAGCTTTCAGGGCTGCCACCTTCCGTGTGGGACAAGGAGCCGGACGTCTGCCTTCTCGGAAACAGGATCTGCCGAGGACGAGAGCCATGAGATGTTCCTCCTCTGGGCAAGGCCGGGTCCCAGATCCTGTTGTGCCTGTGAATAGGCTGCAGGGGGACGGTGAAGACCAGCAACAGCTTTCAGGGCTGCCACCTTCCGTGTGGGAGAAGGAGCCGGATGTGTGCCTTTCTGGAAACAGGCCGTGCCGGGGACGAGAGCCATGAGATGTTCCTCCTCTGGCCAAGCCCGGGTCCCAGATCCTGTTGTGCCTGTGAATAGGCTGCAGGGGGACGGTGAAGACCAGCAACAGCTTTCAGGGCTGACACCTTCCGTGTGGGACAAGGAGCCGGACGTGTGCCTTTTCGGAAACAGGATCTGCCGAGGACGAGAGCCATGAGATGTTCCTCCTCTGGGCAAGCCCGGGTCCCAGATCCTGTTGTGCCTGTGAATAGGCTGCAGGGGGACGGTGAAGACCAGCAACAGCTTTCAGGGCTGCCACATTCCGTGTGGGACAAGGAGCCGGACTTTTGCCTATCCGGAAACAGGCTATGCCGTTGACGAGAGCCATGAGATGTTCCACCTCTGGGCAAGCCCGGGTCCTGAATCCTGTTGTGCCTGTGAATAGGCTGCAGAGGGACGGTGAAGACCAGCAACAGCTTTCAGGGCTGCCACCTTCCGTGTGGGACAAGGAGCCGGACGTGTCTTTCTGGATACAGGCCCTGCCGAGGACGAGAGCCATGAGATGTTCCTCCTCTGGGCAAGCCCGGGTCCCAGATCCTGTTGTGCCTGTGAATAGGCTGCAGGGGGACGGTGAAGACCAGCAACAGCTTTCAGGGCTGCCAACTTCCGTGTGGGACAAGGAGCCGGATGTGTGACTTTTCAGAAACAGGCTCTGCCGAGGACGAGAGCCATGAGATGTTCCTCCTCTGGGCAAGCCCGGGTCCCAGATCCTGTTGTGCCTGTGAATAGGCTGCAGGGGGACGGTGAAGACCAGCAACAGCTTCCAGGGCTGCCACCTTCCGTGTGGGACAAGGAGCCGGACGTGTCTTTCTGGATACAGGCCCTGCCGAGGACGAGAGCCATGAGATGTTCCTCCTCTGGGCAAGCCCAGCTCCCAGATCCTGTTGTGCCTGTGAATAGGCTGTAGGGGGATGGTGAAGACCAGCAACAGCTTTCAGGGCTGCCACCTTCCGTGTGGGACAAGTAGCCGGACGTGTGCCGTTTCGGAAACAGGCTCTGCCGAGGACGAGAGCCATGAGATGTTCCTCCTCTGGGCAAGCCCGGGTCCCAGATCCTGTTGTGCCTGTGAATAGGCTGCAGGGGGACGGTGACGACCAGCAACAGCTTTCATGGCTGCCACCTTCCGTGTGGGACAAGGAGCCGGACGTGTGCCTTTCTGTAAACAGGCCGTGCCGGGGACGAGAGCCATGAGATGTTCCTCCTCTGGGCAAGCCCGGGTCCTGAATCCTGTTGTGCCTGTGAATAGGCTGCAGGGGGACAGTGAAGACCAGCAACAGCTTTCAGGGCTGCCACCTTCCGTGTGGGACAATGAGCTGGTCTTGTGCCTTTTTGGAAACAGGCCCTGCCGAGGACGAGAGCCATGAGATGTTCCTCCTCTGGGCAAGGCCGGGTCCCAGATCCTGTTGTGCCTGTGAATAGGCTGCAGGGGGACGGTGAAGACCAGCAACAGCTTTCAGGGCTGCCACCTTCCGTGTGGGAGAAGGAGCCGGATGTGTGCCTTTCTGGAAACAGGCCGTGCCGGGGACGAGAGCCATGAGATGTTCCTCCTCTGGCCAAGCCCGGGTCCCAGATCCTGTTGTGCCTGTGAATAGGCTGCAGGGGGACGGTGAAGACCAGCAACAGCTTTCAGGGCTGACACCTTCCGTGTGGGACAAGGAGCCGGACGTGTGCCTTTTCGGAAACAGGATCTGCCGAGGACGAGAGCCATGAGATGTTCCTCCTCTGGGCAAGCCCGGGTCCCAGATCCTGTTGTGCCTGTGAATAGGCTGCAGGGGGACGGTGAAGACCAGCAACAGCTTTCAGGGCTGCCACCTTCCGTGTGGGACAAGGAGCCGGACTTTTGCCTATCAGGAAACAGGCTATGCCGTTGACGAGAGCCATGAGATGTTCCACCTCTGGGCAAGCCCGGGTCCTGAATCCTGTTGTGCCTGTGAATAGGCTGCAGAGGTACGGTGAAGACCAGCAACAGCTTTCAGGGCTGCCACCTTCCGTGTGGGACAAGGAGCCGGACGTGTCTTTCTGGATACAGGCCCTGCCGAGGACGAGAGCCATGAGATGTTCCTCCTCTGGGCAAGCCCGGGTCCCAGATCCTGTTGTGCCTGTGAATAGGCTGCAGGGGGACGGTGAAGACCAGCAACAGCTTTCAGGGCTGCCAACTTCCGTGTGGGACAAGGATCCGGATGTGTGACTTTTCAGAAACAGGCTCTGCCGAGGACGAGAGCCATGAGATGTTCCTCCTCTGGGCAAGCCCGGGTCCCAGATCCTGTTGTGCCTGTGAATAGGCTGCAGGGGGACGGTGAAGACCAGCAACATCTTTCATGGCTGCAACCTTCCTTGTGGGACAAGGAGCCGGATGTGTGCCTTTTAGGAAACAGGCTCTGCCGAGGACGAGAGCCATGAAATGTTCCACCTCTGGGCAAGCCCGCGTCCAAATCCTGTTGTGCCTGTGAATAGGCTGCAGGGGGACGGTGAAGACCAGCAACAGCTTTCAGGGCTGCCACATTCCGTGTGGGACAAGGAGCCGGACATGTGCGTTTTCGGAAACAGGCTATACAGAGGACGAGAGCCATGACATGTTCCACCTCTGGGCAAGCCCGGGTCCTGAATCCTGTTGTGCCTGTGAATAGGCTGCAGGGGGACGGTGAAGACCAGCAACAGCTTTCAGGGCTGCCACCTTCCGTGTGGGACAAGGAGCCGGACGTGTTCCTTTCTGGAAACAGGCCGTGCCGAGGACGAGAGCCATGAGATGTTCCTCCTCTGGGCAAACCCGCGTCCAAATCCTGTTGTGCCTGTGAATAGGCTGCAGGGGGACGGTGAAGACCAGCAACAGCTTTCAGGGCTGCCACATTCCGTGTGGGACAAGGAGCCGGACGTGTGCGTTTTCGGAAACAGGCTATACAGAGGACGAGAGCCATGACATGTTCCACCTCTGGGCAAGCCCGGGTCCTGAATCCTGTTGTGCCTGTGAATAGGCTGCAGGGGGACGGTGAAGACCAGCAACAGCTTCCAGGGCTGCCACCTTCCGTGTGGGACAAGGAGCCGGACGTGTCTTTCTGGATACAGGCCCTGCCGAGGACGAGAGCCATGAGATGTTCCTCCTCTGGGCAAGCCCGGGTCCCAGATCCTGTTGTGCCTGTGAATAGGCTGCAGGGGGACGGTGAACACCAGCAACAGCTTTCACGGCTGCCACCTTCCGTGTGGGACAAGGAGCCGGATGAGTGCCTTTTCGGAAACAGGCTCTGCCGAGGACGAGAGCCATGAGATGTTCCTCCTCTGGGCAAGCCCGGGTCCTAGATCCTGTTGTGCCTGTGAATAGGCTGCAGGGGGACGGTGAAGACCAGCAACAGCTGTCAGGGCTGCCACCTTCCGTGTGGGACAAGGAGCCGGATGTGTGCCTTTTCGGAAACAGGCTCTGCCGAGGACGAGAGCCATGAGATGTTCCTCTTCTGGGCAAGCCCGCGTCCAAATCCTGTTGTGCCTGTGAATAGGCTGCAGGGGGACGGTGAAGACCAGCAACAGCTTTCAGGGCTGCCACCTTCCGTGTGGGACAAGGAGCCGGTCTTGTGCCTTTATGGAAACAGGCCGTGCCGAGGACGAGAGCCATGAGATGTTCCTCCTCTGGCCAAGCCCGGGTTCCAGATCCTTTTGTGCCTGTGAATAGGCTGCAGGGGGACGGTGAAGACCAGCAACAGCTTTCAGGGCTGCCACCTTCCGTGTGGGACAAGGAGCCGGACGTCTGCCTTTTCGGAATCAGGCTCTGCCGAGGACGAGAGCCATGAGATGTTCCTCCTCTGGGCAAGCCCGCGTCCAAATCCTGTTGTGCCTGTGAATAGGCTGCAGGGGGACGGTGAAGACCAGCAACAGCTTTCAGGGCTGCCACCTTCCGTGTGGGACAAGGAGCCGGACGTGTCTTTCTGGATAAAGGCCCTGCCGAGGACGAGAGCCATGAGATGTTCCTCCTCTGGGCAAGCCCGGCTCCCAGATCCTGTTGTGCCTGTGAATAGGCTGCAGGGGGACGGTGAAGACCAGCAACAGCTTTCAGGGCTGCCACCTTCACTGTGGGACAAGGAGCCGGATGTGTGCCTTTTCGGAAACAGGATCTGCCGAGGAAGAGAGCCATGAGATGTTCCTCCTCTGGGCAAGGCCGGGTCCTAGATCCTGTTGTGCCTGTGAATAGTCTGCAGGGCGATGGTGAAGACCAGCAACAGCTGTCAGGGCTGCCACCTTCCGTGTGGGACAAGAAGCCGGATGTGTGCCTTTCTGGAAACAGGCCGTGCCGGGGACGAGAGCCATGAGATGTTCCTCCTCTGGGCAAGCCAGGGTCCCAGATCCTTTTGTTCCTGTGAATAGGCTGCAGGGGGACGGTGAAGACCAGCAACAGCTTTCAGGGCTGCCACCTTCCGTGTGGGACAAGGAGCCGGACGTGTGCCTTTTCGGAATCAGGCTCTGCCGAGGACGAGAGCCATGAGATGTTCCTCCTCTGGGCAAGCCCGGGTCCCAGATCCTGTTGTGCCTGTGAATAGGCTGCAGGGGGACGGTGAAGACCAGCAACAGCTTTCAGGGCTGCCACCTTCCGTGTGGGACAAGGAGCCGGACGTGTTCCTTTCTGGAAACAGCTCCGACGAGGACGAGAGCCATGAGATGTTCCTCCTCTGGGCAAGCCCGGGTCCTGAATCCTGTTGTGCCTGTGAATAGGCTGCAGGGGGACGGTGAAGACCAGCAACAGCTTTCAGGGCTGCCACCTTCCGTGTGGGACAATGAGCTGGTCTTGTGCCTTTTTGGAAACAGGCCCTGCCGAGGACGAGAGCCATGAGATGTTCCTCCTCTGGGCAAGCCCGGGTCCCAGATCCTGTTGTGCCTGTGAATAGGCTGCAGGGGGATGGTGAACACCAGCAACAGCTTTCACGGCTGCCACCTTCAGTGTGGGACAAGGAGCCGGATGTGTTCCTTTCTGGAAACAGGCCCTGCCGAGGACGAGAGCCATGAGATGTTCCTCCTCTGGCCAAGCCCGGGTCCCAGATCCTGTTGTGCCTGTGAATAGGCTGCAGGGGGACGGTGAAGACCAGCAACAGCTTTCAGGGCTGCCACCTTCCGTGTGGGACAAGGAGCCGGACGTGTGCCTTTTCGGAATCAGGCTCTGCCGAGGACGAGAGCCATGAGATGTTCCTCCTCTGGGCAAGCCTGGGTCCCAGATCCTGTTGTGCCTGTGAATAGGCTGCAGGGGGACGGTGAAGACCAGCAACAGCTTTCAGGGCTGCCACCTTCCGTGTGGGACAAGGAGCCGGATGTGTTCCTTTCTGGAAACAGGCTCCGACGAGGACGAGAGCCATGAGATGTTCCTCCTCTGGGCAAGCCCGGGTCCTG
Source organism: Astur gentilis (assembly GCF_929443795.1). Lineage (NCBI taxonomy): Eukaryota > Metazoa > Chordata > Aves > Accipitriformes > Accipitridae > Astur > Astur gentilis. The sequence continues at coordinate 495,385 of NW_026061080.1, read as the reverse complement.
AATCCTGTTGTGCCTGTGAATAGGCTGCAGGGGGACGGTGAAGACCAGCAACAGCTTTCAGGGCTGCCACCTTCCGTGTGGGACAATGAGCTGGTCTTGTGCCTTTTTGGAAACAGGCCCTGCCGAGGACGAGAGCCATGAGATGTTCCTCCTCTGGGCAAGCCCGGGTCCCAGATCCTGTTGTGCCTGTGAATAGGCTGCAGGGGGACGGTGAAGACCAGCAACAGCTTTCAGGGCTGCCACCTTCCGTGTGGGACAAGGAGCCGGACGTCTGCCTTCTCGGAAACAGGATCTGCCGAGGACGAGAGCCATGAGATGTTCCTCCTCTGGGCAAGCCCGGGTCCCAGATCCTGTTGTGCCTGTGAATAGGCTGCAGGGGGACGGTGAAGACCAGCAACAGCTTTCAGGGCTGCCACCTTCCGTGTGGGAGAAGGAGCCGGATGTGTGCCTTTCTGGAAACAGGCCGTGCCGGGGACGAGAGCCATGAGATGTTCCTCCTCTGGCCAAGCCCGGGTCCCAGATCCTGTTGTGCCTGTGAATAGGCTGCAGGGGGACGGTGAAGACCAGCAACAGCTTTCAGGGCTGACACCTTCCGTGTGGGACAAGGAGCCGGACGTGTGCCTTTTCGGAAACAGGATCTGCCGAGGACGAGAGCCATGAGATGTTCCTCCTCTGGGCAAGCCCGGGTCCCAGATCCTGTTGTGCCTGTGAATAGGCTGCAGGGGGACGGTGAAGACCAGCAACAGCTTTCAGGGCTGCCACATTCCGTGTGGGACAAGGAGCCGGACTTTTGCCTATCCGGAAACAGGCTATGCCGTTGACGAGAGCCATGAGATGTTCCACCTCTGGGCAAGCCCGGGTCCTGAATCCTGTTGTGCCTGTGAATAGGCTGCAGAGGGACGGTGAAGACCAGCAACAGCTTTCAGGGCTGCCACCTTCCGTGTGGGACAAGGAGCCGGACGTGTCTTTCTGGATACAGGCTCTGCCGAGGACGAGAGCCATGAGATGTTCCTCCTCTGGGCAAGCCCGGGTCCCAGATCCTGTTGTGCCTGTGAATAGGCTGCAGGGGGACGGTGAAGACCAGCAACAGCTTCCAGGGCTGCCACCTTCCGTGTGGGACAAGGAGCCGGACGTGTCTTTCTGGATACAGGCCCTGCCGAGGACGAGAGCCATGAGATGTTCCTCCTCTGGGCAAGCCCAGCTCCCAGATCCTGTTGTGCCTGTGAATAGGCTGTAGGGGGATGGTGAAGACCAGCAACAGCTTTCAGGGCTGCCACCTTCCGTGTGGGACAAGTAGCCGGACGTGTGCCGTTTCGGAAACAGGCTCTGCCGAGGACGAGAGCCATGAGATGTTCCTCCTCTGGGCAAGCCCGGCTCCCGAATGCTGTTGTGCCTGTGAATAGGCTGCAGGGGGACGGTGAAGACCAGCAACAGCTTTCAGGGCTGCCACCTTCCGTGTGGGACAAGGAGCCGGACGTGTCTTTCTGGATACAGGCCCTGCCGAGGACGAGAGCCATGAGATGTTCCTCCTCTGGGCAAGCCCGGGTCCCAGATCCTGTTGTGCCTGTGAATAGGCTGCAGGGGGACGGTGAAGACCAGCAACAGCTTTCATGGCTGCCACCTTCCGTGTGGGACAAGGAGCCGGATGTGTGCCTTTTCGGAAACAGGCTCTGCCGAGGACGAGAACCATGAGATGTTCCTCCTCTGGGCAAGCCCGGGTCCTGAATCCTGTTGTGCCTGTGAATAGGCTGCAGGGGGACGGTGAAGACCAGCAACAGCTTTCAGGGCTGCGACCTTCCGTGTGGGACAAGGAGCCGGTCTTGTGCCTTTATGGAAACAGGCCCTGCCGAGGACGAGAGCCATGAGATGTTCCTCCTCTGGGCAAGCCCGGGTCCCAGATCCTGTTGTGCCTGTGAATAGGCTGCAGGGGGACGGTGAAGACCAGCAACAGCTTCCAGGGCTGCCACCTTCCGTGTGGGACAAGGAGCCGGACGTGTGCCTTTTAGGAAACAAGCTCTGCCGAGGACGAGAGCCATGAGATGTTCCTCCTCTGGGCAAGCCCGTGTCCCAGGTCCTGTTGTGCCTGTGAATAGGCTGCAGGGGGACGGTGAAGACCAGCAACAGCTTTCACGGCTGCCACCTTCCGTGTGGGACAAGGAGCCGGACGTGTTCCTTTCTGGAAACAGGCTCCGACGAGGACGAGAGCCATGAGATGTTCCTCCTCTGGGCAAGCCCGGGTCCTGAATCCTGTTGTGCCTGTGAATAGGCTGCAGGGGGACGGTGAAGACCAGCAACAGCTTTCAGGGCTGCCACCTTCCGTGTGGGACAATGAGCTGGTCTTGTGCCTTTTTGGAAACAGGCCCTGCCGAGGACGAGAGCCATGAGATGTTCCTCCTCTGGGCAAGCCCGGGTCCCAGATCCTGTTGTGCCTGTGAATAGGCTGCAGGGGGACGGTGAAGACCAGCAACAGCTTTCAGGGCTGCCACCTTCCGTGTGGGACAAGGAGCCGGACGTCTGCCTTCTCGGAAACAGGATCTGCCGAGGACGAGAGCCATGAGATGTTCCTCCTCTGGGCAAGCCCGGGTCCCAGATCCTGTTGTGCCTGTGAATAGGCTGCAGGGGGACGGTGAAGACCAGCAACAGCTTTCAGGGCTGCCACCTTCCGTGTGGGAGAAGGAGCCGGATGTGTGCCTTTCTGGAAACAGGCCGTGCCGGGGACGAGAGCCATGAGATGTTCCTCCTCTGGCCAAGCCCGGGTCCCAGATCCTGTTGTGCCTGTGAATAGGCTGCAGGGGGACGGTGAAGACCAGCAACAGCTTTCAGGGCTGACACCTTCCGTGTGGGACAAGGAGCCGGACGTGTGCCTTTTCGGAAACAGGATCTGCCGAGGACGAGAGCCATGAGATGTTCCTCCTCTGGGCAAGCCCGGGTCCCAGATCCTGTTGTGCCTGTGAATAGGCTGCAGGGGGACGGTGAAGACCAGCAACAGCTTTCAGGGCTGCCACATTCCGTGTGGGACAAGGAGCCGGACTTTTGCCTATCCGGAAACAGGCTATGCCGTTGACGAGAGCCATGAGATGTTCCACCTCTGGGCAAGCCCGGGTCCTGAATCCTGTTGTGCCTGTGAATAGGCTGCAGAGGGACGGTGAAGACCAGCAACAGCTTTCAGGGCTGCCACCTTCCGTGTGGGACAATGAGCCGGACGTGTCTTTCTGGATACAGGCTCTGCCGAGGACGAGAGCCATGAGATGTTCCTCCTCTGGGCAAGCCCGGGTCCCAGATCCTGTTGTGCCTGTGAATAGGCTGCAGGGGGACGGTGAAGACCAGCAACAGCTTCCAGGGCTGCCACCTTCCGTGTGGGACAAGGAGCCGGACGTGTCTATCTGGATACAGGCCCTGCCGAGGACGAGAGCCATGAGATGTTCCTCCTCTGGGCAAGCCCAGCTCCCAGATCCTGTTGTGCCTGTGAATAGGCTGTAGGGGGATGGTGAAGACCAGCAACAGCTTTCAGGGCTGCCACCTTCCGTGTGGGACAAGTAGCCGGACGTGTGCCGTTTCGGAAACAGGCTCTGCCGAGGACGAGAGCCATGAGATGTTCCTCCTCTGGGCAAGCCCGGCTCCCGAATGCTGTTGTGCCTGTGAATAGGCTGCAGGGGGACGGTGAAGACCAGCAACAGCTTTCAGGGCTGCCACCTTCCGTGTGGGACAAGGAGCCGGACGTGTCTTTCTGGATACAGGCCCTGCCAAGGACGAGAGCCATGAGATGTTCCTCCTCTGGGCAAGCCCGGGTCCCAGATCCTGTTGTGCCTGTGAATAGGCTGCAGGGGGACGGTGAAGACCAGCAACAGCTTTCAGGGCTGCCACCTTCCGTGTGGGACAAGGAGCCGGATGTGTGCCTTTTCGGAAACAGGCTCTGCCGAGGACGAGAGCCATGAGATGTTCCTCCTCTGGGCAAGCCCGGGTCCTGAATCCTGTTGTGCCTGTGAATAGGCTGCAGGGGGACGGTGAAGACCAGCAACAGCTTTCAGGGCTGCCACCTTCCGTGTGGGACAAGGAGCCGGTCTTGTGCCTTTATGGAAACAGGCCCTGCCGAGGACGAGAGCCATGAGATGTTCCTCCTCTGGGCAAGCCCGGGTCCCAGATCCTGTTGTGCCTGTGAATAGGCTGCAGGGGGACGGTGAAGACCAGCAACAGCTTCCAGGGCTGCCACCTTCCGTGTGGGACAAGGAGCCGGAAGTGTGCCTTTTAGGAAACAAGCTCTGCCGAGGACGAGAGCCATGAGATGTTCCTCCTCTGGGCAAGCCCGTGTCCCAGGTCCTGTTGTGCCTGTGAATAGGCTGCAGGGGGACGGTGAAGACCAGCAACAGCTTTCACGGCTGCCACCTTCCGTTTGGGACAAGGAGCCGGACGTGTGCCTTTCTGGAAACAGGCCGTGCCGAGGAAGAGAGCCATGAGATGTTCCTCCTCTGGCCAAGCCCGGGTCCCAGATCCTTTTGTGCCTGTGAATAGGCTGCAGGGGGACGGTGAAGACCAGCAACAGCTTTCAGGGCTGCCACCTTCCGTGTGGGACAAGGAGCCGGACGTCTGCCTTTTCGGAATCAGGCTCTGCCGAGGACGAGAGCCATGAGATGTTCCTCCTCTGGGCAAGCCCGCGTCCAAATCCTGTTGTGCCTGTGAATAGGCTGCAGGGGGACGGTGAAGACCAGCAACAGCTTTCAGGGCTGCCACCTTCCGTGTGGGACAAGGAGCCGGACGTGTCTTTCTGGATACAGGCCCTGCCGAGGACGAGAGCCATGAGATGTTCCTCCTCTGGGCAAGCCCGGCTCCCAGATCCTGTTGTGCCTGTGAATAGGCTGCAGGGGGACGGTGAAGACCAGCAACAGCTTTCAGGGCTGCCACCTTCCGTGTGGGACAAGGAGCCGGATGTGTCTTTCTGGATACAGGCCCTACCGAGGACGAGAGCCATGAGATGTTCCTCCTCTGGGCAAGCCCGGGTCCCAGATCCTGTTGTGCCTGTGAATAGGCTGCAGGGGGACGGTGAAGACCAGCAACAGCTTTCAGGGCTGCCACCTTCCTTGTGGGACAAGGAGCCGGACGTGTGCCTTTTCGGAAACAGGATCTGCCGAGGACGAGAGCCATGAGATGTTCCTCCTCTGGGCAAGGCCGGGTCCCAGATCCTGTTGTGCCTGTGAATAGGCTGCAGGGGGATGGTGAAGACCAGCAACAGCTTTCAGGGCTGCCACCTTCCGTGTGGGAGAAGGAGCCGAACGTGTGCCTTTCTGGAAACAGGCCGTGCCGAGGACGAGAGCCATGAGATGTTCCTCCTCTGGGCAAGCCCGGGTCCCAGATCCTGTTGTGCCTGTGAATAGGCTGCAGGGGGACGGTGAAGACCAGCAACAGCTTTCAGGGCTGCCACCTTCACTGTGGGACAAGGAGCCGGATGTGTGCCTTTTCGGAAACAGGATCTGCCGAGGAAGAGAGCCATGAGATGTTCCTCCTCTGGGCAAGGCCGGGTCCTAGATCCTGTTGTGCCTGTGAATAGTCTGCAGGGGGACGGTGAAGACCAGCAACAGCTGTCAGGGCTGCCACCTTCCGTGTGGGACAAGAAGCCGGATGTGTGCCTTTCTGGAAACAGGCCGTGCCGGGGACGAGAGCCATGAGATGTTCCTCCTCTGGGCAAGCCCGGGTCCCAGATCCTGTTGTGCCTGTGAATAGGCTGCAGGGGGACGGTGAAGACCAGCAACAGCTTTCAGGGCTGCCACCTTCCGTGTGGGACAAGGAGCCGGATGTGTGCCTTTTCGGAAACAGGCTCTGCCGAGGACGAGAGCCATGAGATGTTCCTCCTCTGGGCAAGCCCGGGTCCTGAATCCTGTTGTGCCTGTGAATAGGCTGCAGGGGGACGGTGAAGACCAGCAACAGCTTTCAGGGCTGCCACCTTCCGTGTGGGACAAGGAGCCGGTCTTGTGCCTTTATGGAAACAGGCCCTGCCGAGGACGAGAGCCATGAGATGTTCCTCCTCTGGGCAAGCCCGGGTCCCAGATCCTGTTGTGCCTGTGAATAGGCTGCAGGGGGACGGTGAAGACCAGCAACAGCTTCCAGGGCTGCCACCTTCCGTGTGGGACAAGGAGCCGGAAGTGTGCCTTTTAGGAAACAAGCTCTGCCGAGGACGAGAGCCATGAGATGTTCCTCCTCTGGGCAAGCCCGTGTCCCAGGTCCTGTTGTGCCTGTGAATAGGCTGCAGGGGGACGGTGAAGACCAGCAACAGCTTTCACGGCTGCCACCTTCCGTTTGGGACAAGGAGCCGGACGTGTGCCTTTCTGGAAACAGGCCGTGCCGAGGAAGAGAGCCATGAGATGTTCCTCCTCTGGCCAAGCCCGGGTCCCAGATCCTGTTGTGCCTGTGAATAGGCTGCAGGGGGACGGTGAAGACCAGCAACAGCTTTCAGGGCTGCCACCTTCCGTGTGGGACAAGGAGCCGGACGTCTGCCTTTTCGGAATCAGGCCGTGCCGAGGACGAGAGCCATGAGATGTTCCTCCTCTGGGCAAGCCCGCGTCCAAATCCTGTTGTGCCTGTGAATAGGCTGCAGGGGGACGGTGAAGACCAGCAACAGCTTTCAGGGCTGCCACCTTCCGTGTGGGACAAGGAGCCGGACGTGTCTTTCTGGATACAGGCCCTGCCGAGGACGAGAGCCATGAGATGTTCCTCCTCTGGGCAAGCCCGGCTCCCAGATCCTGTTGTGCCTGTGAATAGGCTGCAGGGGGACGGTGAACACCAGCAACAGCTTTCACGGCTGCCACCTTCAGTGTGGGACAAGGAGCCGGATGTGTTCCTTACTGGAAACAGGCCCTGCCGAGGACGAGAGCCATGAGATGTTCCTCCTCTGGCCAAGCCCGGGTCCCAGATCCTGTTGTGCCTGTGAATAGGCTGCAGGGGGATGGTGAAGACCAGCAACAGCTTTCAGGGCTGCCACCTTCCGTGTGGGACAAGGAGCCGGACGTGTGCCTTTTCGGAATCAGGCTCTGCCGAGGACGAGAGCCATGAGATGTTCCTCCTCTGGGCAAGCCCGGGTCCAAATCCTGTTGTGCCTGTGAATAGGCTGCAGGGGTACGGTGAAGACCAGCAACAGCTTTCAGGGCTGCCACCTTCCGTGTGGGACAAGGAGCCGGACGTGTCTTTCTGGATACAGGCCCTGCCGAGGACGAGAGCCATGAGATGTTCCTCCTCTGGGCAAGCCCGGGTCCCAGATCCTGTTGTGCCTGTGAATAGGCTGCAGGGGGACGGTGAAGACCAGCAACAGCTTTCAGGGCTGCGACCTTCCGTGTGGGACAAGGAGCCGGACGTGTGCCTTTCTGTAAACAGGCCGTGCCGGGGACGAGAGCCATGAGATGTTCCTCCTCTGGGCAAGCCCGGGTCCTGAATCCTGTTGTGCCTGTGAATAGGCTGCAGGGGGACGGTGAAGACCAGCAACAGCTTTCAGGGCTGCCACCTTCCGTGTGGGACAAGGAGCTGGTCTTGTGCCTTTTTGGAAACAGGCCCTGCCGAGGACGAGAGCCATGAGATGTTCCTCCTCTGGGCAAGCCCGGGTCCCAGATCCTGTTGTGCCTGTGAATAGGCTGCAGGGGGACGGTGAAGACCAGCAACAGCTTTCAGGGCTGCCACCTTCCGTGTGGGACAAGGAGCCGGACGTCTGCCTTTTCGGAAACAGGATCTGCCGAGGACGAGAGCCATGAGATGTTCCTCCTCTGGGCAAGGCCGGGTCCCAGATCCTGTTGTGCCTGTGAATAGGCTGCAGGGGGACGGTGAAGACCAGCAACAGCTTTCAGGGCTGCCACCTTCCGTGTGGGAGAAGGAGCCGGATGTGTGCCTTTCTGGAAACAGGCCGTGCCGGGGACGAGAGCCATGAGATGTTCCTCCTCTGGGCAAGCCCGGGTCCCAGATCCTGTTGTGCCTGTGAATAGGCTGCAGGGGGACGGTGAAGACCAGCAACAGCTTTCAGGGCTGCCACCTTCCGTGTGGGACAAGGAGCCGGATGTGTGCCTTTTCGGAAACAGGCTCTGCCGAGGACGAGAGCCATGAGATGTTCCTCCTCTGGGCAAGCCCGGGTCCCAGATCCTGTTGTGCCTGTGAATAGGCTGCAGGGGGACGGTGAAGACCAGCAACAGCTTTCAGGGCTGCCACCTTCCGTGTGGGACAAGGAGCCGGACTTTTGCCTATCCGGAAACAGGCTATGCCGTTGACGAGAGCCATGAGATGTTCCACCTCTGGGCAAGCCCGGGTCCTGAATCCTGTTGTGCCTGTGAATAGGCTGCAGGGGGACGGTGAAGACCAGCAACAGCTTTCAGGGCTGCCAACTTCCGTGTGGGACAAGGAGCCGGACCTGTCTTTCTGGATACAGGCCCTGCCGAGGACGAGAGCCATGAGATGTTCCTCCTCTGGGCAAGCCCGGGTCCCAGATCCTGTTGTGCCTGTGAATAGGCTGCAGGGGGACGGTGAAGACCAGCAACAGCTTTCAGGGCTGCCACCTTCCGTGTGGGACAAGGAGCCGGATGTGTGACTTTTCAGAAACAGGCTCTGCCGAGGACGAGAGCCATGAGAAGTTCCTCCTCTGGGCAAGCCCGGGTCCCAGATCCTGTTGTGCCTGTGAATACGCTGCAGGGGGACGGTGAAGACCAGCAACAGCTTTCAGGGCTGCCACATTCCGTGTGGGACAAGGAGCCGGACGTGTGCGTTTTCGGAAACAGGCTATACAGAGGACGAGAGCCATGACATGTTCCACCTCTGGGCAAGCCCGGGTCCTGAATCCTGTTGTGCCTGTGAATAGGCTGCAGGGGGACGGTGAAGACCAGCAACAGCTTTCAGGGCTGCCACCTTCCGTGTGGGACAAGGAGCCGGACGTGTCTTTCTGGATACAGGCCCTGCCGAGGACGAGAGCCATTAGATGTTCCTCCTCTGGGCAAGCCCGGGTCCCAGATCCTGTTGTGCCTGTGAATAGGCTGCAGGGGGACGGTGAAGACCAGCAACAGCTTTCAGGGCTGCCACCTTCCGTGTGGGACAAGGAGCCGGATGAGTGCCTTTTCGGAAACAGGCTCTGCCGAGGACGAGAGCCATGAGATGTTCCTCCTCTGGGCAAGCCCGGGTCCTAGATCCTGTTGTGCCTGTGAATAGGCTGCAGGGGGACGGTGAAGACCAGCAACAGCTGTCAGGGCTGCCACCTTCCGTGTGGGACAAGGAGCCGGATGTGTGCCTTTACGGAAACAGGCTCTGCCGAGGACGAGAGCCATGAGATGTTCCTCTTCTGGGCAAGCCCGCGTCCAAATACTGTTGTGCCTGTGAATAGGCTGCAGGGGGACGGTGAAGACCAGCAACAGCTTCCAGGGCTGCCACCTTCCGTGTGGGACAAGGAGCCGGACGTGTGCCTTTTCGGAATCAGGCTCTGCCGAGGACGAGAGCCATGAGATGTTCCTCCTCTGGGCAAGCCCGGGTCCTGAATCCTGTTGTGCCTGTGAATAGGCTGCAGGGGGACGGTGAAGACCAGCAACAGCTTTCAGGGCTGCCACCTTCCGTGTGGGACAAGGAGCCGGACGTGTGCCTTTTCGGAATCAGGCTCTGCCGAGGACGAGAGACATGAGATGTTCCTCCTCTGGGCAAGACCGCGTCCAAATCCTGTTGTGCCTGTGAATAGGCTGCAGGGGGACGGTGAAGACCAGGAACAGCTTTCAGGGCTGCCACCTTCCGTGTGGGACAATGAGCCGGATGTGTGCCTTTCTGGAAACAGGCCCTGCCGAGGACGAGAGCCATGAGATGTTCCTCCTCTGGGCAAGCCCCGGCCCTGAATCCTGTTGTGCCTGTGAATAGGCTGCAGGGGGACGGTGAAGACCAGCAACAGCTTTCAGGGCTGCCACCTTCCGTGTGGGACAAGGAGCCGGAAGTGTCTTTCTGGATACAGGCCCTGCCGAGGACGAGAGCCATGAGATGTTCCTCCTCTGGGCAAGCCCAGCTCCCAGATCCTGTTGTGCCTGTGAATAGGCTGTAGGGGGATGGTGAAGACCAGCAACAGCTTTCAGGGCTGCCACCTTCCGTGTAGGACAAGGAGCCGGACGTGTGCCGTTTCGGAATCAGGCTCTGCCGAGGACGAGAGCCATGAGATGTTCCTCCTCTGGGCAAGGCCGGGTCCAAATCCTGTTGTGCCTGTGAATAGGCTGCAGGGGTACGGTGAAGACCAGCAACAGCTTTCAGGGCTGCCACCTTCCGTGTGGGACAAGGAGCCGGACGTGTGCCTTTCTGTAAACAGGCCGTGCCGGGGACGAGAGCCATGAGATGTTCCTCCTCTGGGCAAGCCCGGGTCCTGAATCCTGTTGTGCCTGTGAATAGGCTGCAGGGGGACGGTGAAGACCAGCAACAGCTTTCAGGGCTGCCACCTTCCGTGTGGGACAAGGAGCTGGTCTTGTGCCTTTTTGGAAACAGGCCCTGCCGAGGACGAGAGCCATGAGATGTTCCTCCTCTGGGCAAGCCCGGGTCCCAGATCCTGTTGTGCCTGTGAATAGGCTGCAGGGGGACGGTGAAGACCAGCAACAGCTTTCAGGGCTGCCACCTTCCGTGTGGGACAAGGAGCCGGACGTGTGCCTTCTCGGAAACAGGATCTGCCGAGGACGAGAGCCATGAGATGTTCCTCCTCTGGGCAAGGCCGGGTCCCAGATCCTGTTGTGCCTGTGAATAGGCTGCAGGGGGACGGTGAAGACCAGCAACAGCTTTCAGGGCTGCCACCTTCCGTGTGGGAGAAGGAGCCGGATGTGTGCCTTTCTGGAAACAGGCCGTGCCGGGGACGAGAGCCATGAGATGTTCCTCCTCTGGCCAAGCCCGGGTCCCAGATCCTGTTGTGCCTGTGAATAGGCTGCAGGGGGACGGTGAAGACCAGCAACAGCTTTCAGGGCTGCCAACTTCCGTGTGGGACAAGGATCCGGATGTGTGACTTTTCAGAAACAGGCTCTGCCGAGGACGAGAGCCATGAGATGTTCCTCCTCTGGGCAAGCCCGGGTCCCAGATCCTGTTGTGCCTGTGAATAGGCTGCAGGGGGACGGTGAAGACCAGCAACAGCTTTCATGGCTGCCACCTTCCTTGTGGGACAAGGAGCCGGATGTGTGCCTTTTAGTAAACAGGATCTGCCGAGGACGAGAGCCATGAGATGTTCCACCTCTGGGCAAGCCCGGGTCCTGAATCCTGTTGTGCCTGTGAATAGGCTGCAGGGGGACGGTGAAGACCAGCAACAGCTGTCAGGGCTGCCACCTTCCGTGTGGGACAAGGAGCCGGACGTGTGCCTTTCTGGAAACAGGCCGTGCCGAGGACGAGAGCCATGAGATGTTCCTCCTCTGGGCAAGCCCGTGTCCAAATCCTGTTGTGCCTGTGAATAGGCTGCAGGGGGACGGTGAAGACCAGCAACAGCTTTCAGGGCTGCCACATTCCGTGTGGGACACGGAGCCGGACGTGTGCGTTTTCGGAAACAGGCTCTACAGAGGACGAGAGCCATGAGATGTTCCACCTCTGGGCAAGCCCGGGTCCTGAATCCTGTGGTGCCTGTGAATAGGCTGCAGGGGGACGGTGAAGACCAGCAACAGCTTTCAGGGCTGCCACCTTCCGTGTGGGACAAGGAGCCGGACGTGTCTTTCTGGATACAGGCCCTGCCGAGGACGAGAGCCATGAGATGTTCCTCCTCTGGGCAAGCCCGGGTCCCAGATCCTGTTGTGCCTGTGAATAGGCTGCAGGGGGACGGTGAAGACCAGCAACAGCTTTCAGGGCTGCCACCTTCCGTGTGGGACAAGGAGCCGGATGAGTGCCTTTTCGGAAACAGGCTCTGCCGAGGACGAGAGCCATGAGATGTTCCTCCTCTGGGCAAGCCCGGGTCCTAGATCCTGTTGTGCTTGTGAATAGGCTGCAGGGGGACGGTGAAGACCAGCAACAGCTGTCAGGGCTGCCACCTTCCGTGTGGGACAAGGAGCCGGATGTGTGCCTTTTCGGAAACAGGCTCTGCCGAGGACGAGAGCCATGAGATGTTCCTCTTCTGGGCAAGCCCGCGTCCAAATCCTGTTGTGCCTGTGAATAGGCTGCAGGGGGACGGTGAAGACCAGCAACAGCTTTCAGGGCTGCCACCTTCCGTGTGGGACAAGGAGCCGGTCTTGTGCCTTTATGGAAACAGGCCGTGCCGAGGACGAGAGCCATGAGATGTTCCTCCTCTGGGCAAGCCCGGGTCCCAGATCCTGTTGTGCCTGTGAATAGGCTGAAGGGGGACGGTGAAGACCAGCAACAGCTTCCAGGGCTGCCACCTTCCGTGTGGGACAAGGAGCCGGACGTCTGCCTTTTCGGAATCAGGCTCTGCCGAGGACGAGAGCCATGAGATGTTCCTCCTCTGGGCAAGCCCGGGTCCTGAATCCTGTTGTGCCTGTGAATAGGCTGCAGGGGGACGGTGAAGACCAGCAACAGCTTTCAGGGCTGCCACCTTCCGTGTGGGACAAGGAGCCGGACGTGTGCCTTTTCGGAATCAGGCTCTGCCGAGGACGAGAGACATGAGATGTTCCTCCTCTGGGCAAGCCCGCGTCCAAATCCTGTTGTGCCTGTGAATAGGCTGCAGGGGGACGGTGAAGACCAGCAACAGCTTTCACGGCTGCCACCTTCCGTGTGGGACAATGAGCCGGATGTGTGCCTTTCTGGAAACAGGCCCTGCCGAGGACGAGAGCCATGAGATGTTCCTCCTCAGGGCAAGCCCCGGCCCTGAATCCTGTTGTGCCTGTGAATAGGCTGCAGGGGGACGGTGAAGACCAGCAACAGCTTTCAGGGCTGCCACCTTCCGTGTGGGACAAGGAGCCGGACGTGTCTTTCTGGATACAGGCCCTGCCGAGGCCGAGAGCCATGAGATGTTCCTCCTCTGGGCAAGCCCAGCTCCCAGATCCTGTTGTGCCTGTGAATAGGCTGTAGGGGGATGGTGAAGACCAGCAACAGCTTTCAGGGCTGCCACCTTCCGTGTGGGACAAGGAGCCGGACGTGTGCCGTTTCGGAAACAGGCTCTGCCGAGGACGAGAGCCATGAGATGTTCCTCCTCTGGGCAAGCCCGGCTCCCGAATGCTGTTGTGCCTGTGAATAGGCTGCAGGGGGACGGTGAAGACCAGCAACAGCTTTCAGGGCTGCCACCTTCCGTGTGGGACAAGGAGCCGGACGTGTCTTTCTGGATACAGGCCCTGCCGAGGACGAGAGCCATGAGATGTTCCTCCTCTGGGCAAGCCCGGGTCCCAGATCCTGTTGTGCCTGTGAATAGGCTGCAGGGGGACGGTGAAGACCAGCAACAGCTTTCAGGGCTGCCACCTTCCGTGTGGGACAAGGAGCCGGACGTCTGCCTTTTCGGAATCAGGCTCTGCCGAGGACGAGAGCCATGAGATGTTCCTCCTCTGGGCAAGCCCGCGTCCAAATCCTGTTGTGCCTGTGAATAGGCTGCAGGGGGACGGTGAAGACCAGCAACAGCTTCCAGGGCTGCCACCTTCCGTGTGGGACAAGGAGCCGGACGTGTGCCTTTTCGGAAACAAGCTCTGCCGAGGACGAGAGCCATGAGATGTTCCTCCTCTGGGCAAGCCCGTGTCCCAGGTCCTGTTGTGCCTGTGAATAGGCTGCAGGGGGACGGTGAAGACCAGCAACAGCTTTCAGGGCTGCCACCTTCCGTGTGGGACAAGGAGCCGGACGTCTGCCTTTTCGGAATCAGGCTCTGCCGAGGACGAGAGCCATGAGATGTTCCTCCTCTGGGCAAGCCCGGGTCCTGAATCCTGTTGTGCCTGTGAATAGGCTGCAGGGGGACGGTGAAGACCAGCAACAGCTTTCAGGGCTGCCACCTTCCGTGTGGGACAAGGAGCCGGACGTGTGCCTTTTCGGAATCAGGCTCTGCCGAGGACGAGAGACATGAGATGTTCCTCCTCTGGGCAAGCCCGCGTCCAAATCCTGTTGTGCCTGTGAATAGGCTGCAGGGGGACGGTGAAGACCAGGAACAGCTTTCAGGGCTGCCACCTTCCGTGTGGGACAATGAGCCGGATGTGTGCCTTTCTGGAAACAGGCCCTGCCGAGGACGAGAGCCATGAGATGTTCCTCCTCTGGGCAAGCCCCGGCCCTGAATCCTGTTGTGCCTGTGAATAGGCTGCAGGGGGACGGTGAAGACCAGCAACAGCTTTCAGGGCTGCCACCTTCCGTGTGGGACAAGGAGCCGGACGTGTCTTTCTGGATACAGGCCCTGCCGAGGACGAGAGCCATGAGATGTTCCTCCTCTGGGCAAGCCCAGCTCCCAGATCCTGTTGTGCCTGTGAATAGGCTGTAGGGGGATGGTGAAGACCAGCAACAGCTTTCAGGGCTGCCACCTTCCGTGTGGGACAAGGAGCCGGACGTGTGCCGTTTCGGAATCAGGCTCTGCCGAGGACGAGAGCCATGAGATGTTCCTCCTCTGGGCAAGGCCGGGTCCAAATCCTGTTGTGCCTGTGAATAGGCTGCAGGGGTACGGTGAAGACCAGCAACAGCTTTCAGGGCTGCCACCTTCCGTGTGGGACAAGGAGCCGGACGTGTGCCTTTCTGTAAACAGGCCGTGCCGGGGACGAGAGCCATGAGATGTTCCTCCTCTGGGCAAGCCCGGGTCCTGAATCCTGTTGTGCCTGTGAATAGGCTGCAGGGGGACGGTGAAGACCAGCAACAGCTTTCAGGGCTGCGACCTTCCGTGTGGGACAATGAGCTGGTCTTGTGCCTTTTTGGAAACAGGCCCTGCCGAGGACGAGAGCCATGAGATGTTCCTCCTCTGGGCAAGCCTGGGTCCCAGATCCTGTTGTGCCTGTGAATAGGCTGCAGGGGGACGGTGAAGACCAGCAACAGCTTTCAGGGCTGCCACCTTCCGTGTGGGACAAGGAGCCGGACGTGTGCCTTCTCGGAAACAGGATCTGCCGAGGACGAGAGCCATGAGATGTTCCTCCTCTGGGCAAGCCCGGGTCCCAGATCCTGTTGTGCCTGTGAATAGGCTGCAGGGGGACGGTGAAGACCAGCAACAGCTTTCAGGGCTGCCACCTTCCGTGTGGGAGAAGGAGCCGGATGTGTGCCTTTCTGGAAACAGGCCGTGCCGGGGACGAGAGCCATGAGATGTTCCTCCTCTGGCCAAGCCCGGGTCCCAGATCCTGTTGTGCCTGTGAATAGGCTGCAGGGGGACGGTGAAGACCAGCAACAGCTTTCAGGGCTGCCAACTTCCGTGTGGGACAAGGATCCGGATGTGTGACTTTTCGGAAACAGGATCTGCCGAGGACGAGAGCCATGAGATGTTCCTCCTCTGGGCAAGCCCGGGTCCTGAATCCTGTTGTGCCTGTGAATAGGCTGCAGGGGGACGGTGAAGACCAGCAACAGCTTTCAGGGCTGCCACATTCCGTGTGGGACAAGGAGCCGGACTTTTGCCTATCCGGAAACAGGCTATGCCGTTGACGAGAGCCATGAGATGTTCCTCCTCTGGGCAAGCCCGGGTCCTGAATCCTGTTGTGCCTGTGAATAGGCTGCAGGGGGACGGTGAAGACCAGCAACAGCTTTCAGGGCTGCCACCTTCCGTGTGGGACAAGGAGCTGGTCTTGTGCCTTTTTGGAAACAGGCCCTGCCGAGGACGAGAGCCATGAGATGTTCCTCCTCTGGGCAAGCCCGGGTCCCAGATCCTGTTGTGCCTGTGAATAGGCTGCAGGGGGACGGTGAAGACCAGCAACAGCTTTCAGGGCTGCCACCTTCCGTGTGGGACAAGGAGCCGGACGTGTGCCTTCTCGGAAACAGGATCTGCCGAGGACGAGAGCCATGAGATGTTCCTCCTCTGGGCAAGGCCGGGTCCCAGATCCTGTTGTGCCTGTGAATAGGCTGCAGGGGGACGGTGAAGACCAGCAACAGCTTTCAGGGCTGCCACCTTCCGTGTGGGAGAAGGAGCCGGATGTGTGCCTTTCTGGAAACAGGCCGTGCCGGGGACGAGAGCCATGAGATGTTCCTCCTCTGGCCAAGCCCGGGTCCCAGATCCTGTTGTGCCTGTGAATAGGCTGCAGGGGGACGGTGAAGACCAGCAACAGCTTTCAGGGCTGCCAACTTCCGTGTGGGACAAGGATCCGGATGTGTGACTTTTCAGAAACAGGCTCTGCCGAGGACGAGAGCCATGAGATGTTCCTCCTCTGGGCAAGCCCGGGTCCCAGATCCTGTTGTGCCTGTGAATAGGCTGCAGGGGGACGGTGAAGACCAGCAACAGCTTTCATGGCTGCCACCTTCCTTGTGGGACAAGGAGCCGGATGTGTGCCTTTTAGTAAACAGGATCTGCCGAGGACGAGAGCCATGAGATGTTCCACCTCTGGGCAAGCCCGGGTCCTGAATCCTGTTGTGCCTGTGAATAGGCTGCAGGGGGACGGTGAAGACCAGCAACAGCTGTCAGGGCTGCCACCTTCCGTGTGGGACAAGGAGCCGGACGTGTGCCTTTCTGGAAACAGGCCGTGCCGAGGACGAGAGCCATGAGATGTTCCTCCTCTGGGCAAGCCCGTGTCCAAATCCTGTTGTGCCTGTGAATAGGCTGCAGGGGGACGGTGAAGACCAGCAACAGCTTTCAGGGCTGCCACATTCCGTGTGGGACACGGAGCCGGACGTGTGCGTTTTCGGAAACAGGCTCTACAGAGGACGAGAGCCATGAGATGTTCCACCTCTGGGCAAGCCCGGGTCCTGAATCCTGTGGTGCCTGTGAATAGGCTGCAGGGGGACGGTGAAGACCAGCAACAGCTTTCAGGGCTGCCACCTTCCGTGTGGGACAAGGAGCCGGACGTGTCTTTCTGGATACAGGCCCTGCCGAGGACGAGAGCCATGAGATGTTCCTCCTCTGGGCAAGCCCGGGTCCCAGATCCTGTTGTGCCTGTGAATAGGCTGCAGGGGGACGGTGAAGACCAGCAACAGCTTTCAGGGCTGCCACCTTCCGTGTGGGACAAGGAGCCGGATGAGTGCCTTTTCGGAAACAGGCTCTGCCGAGGACGAGAGCCATGAGATGTTCCTCCTCTGGGCAAGCCCGGGTCCTAGATCCTGTTGTGCTTGTGAATAGGCTGCAGGGGGACGGTGAAGACCAGCAACAGCTGTCAGGGCTGCCACCTTCCGTGTGGGACAAGGAGCCGGATGTGTGCCTTTTCGGAAACAGGCTCTGCCGAGGACGAGAGCCATGAGATGTTCCTCTTCTGGGCAAGCCCGCGTCCAAATCCTGTTGTGCCTGTGAATAGGCTGCAGGGGGACGGTGAAGACCAGCAACAGCTTTCAGGGCTGCCACCTTCCGTGTGGGACAAGGAGCCGGTCTTGTGCCTTTATGGAAACAGGCCGTGCCGAGGACGAGAGCCATGAGATGTTCCTCCTCTGGGCAAGCCCGGGTCCCAGATCCTGTTGTGCCTGTGAATAGGCTGAAGGGGGACGGTGAAGACCAGCAACAGCTTCCAGGGCTGCCACCTTCCGTGTGGGACAAGGAGCCGGACGTCTGCCTTTTCGGAATCAGGCTCTGCCGAGGACGAGAGCCATGAGATGTTCCTCCTCTGGGCAAGCCCGGGTCCTGAATCCTGTTGTGCCTGTGAATAGGCTGCAGGGGGACGGTGAAGACCAGCAACAGCTTTCAGGGCTGCCACCTTCCGTGTGGGACAAGGAGCCGGACGTGTGCCTTTTCGGAATCAGGCTCTGCCGAGGACGAGAGACATGAGATGTTCCTCCTCTGGGCAAGCCCGCGTCCAAATCCTGTTGTGCCTGTGAATAGGCTGCAGGGGGACGGTGAAGACCAGCAACAGCTTTCACGGCTGCCACCTTCCGTGTGGGACAATGAGCCGGATGTGTGCCTTTCTGGAAACAGGCCCTGCCGAGGACGAGAGCCATGAGATGTTCCTCCTCAGGGCAAGCCCCGGCCCTGAATCCTGTTGTGCCTGTGAATAGGCTGCAGGGGGACGGTGAAGACCAGCAACAGCTTTCAGGGCTGCCACCTTCCGTGTGGGACAAGGAGCCGGACGTGTCTTTCTGGATACAGGCCCTGCCGAGGCCGAGAGCCATGAGATGTTCCTCCTCTGGGCAAGCCCAGCTCCCAGATCCTGTTGTGCCTGTGAATAGGCTGTAGGGGGATGGTGAAGACCAGCAACAGCTTTCAGGGCTGCCACCTTCCGTGTGGGACAAGGAGCCGGACGTGTGCCGTTTCGGAAACAGGCTCTGCCGAGGACGAGAGCCATGAGATGTTCCTCCTCTGGGCAAGCCCGGCTCCCGAATGCTGTTGTGCCTGTGAATAGGCTGCAGGGGGACGGTGAAGACCAGCAACAGCTTTCAGGGCTGCCACCTTCCGTGTGGGACAAGGAGCCGGACGTGTCTTTCTGGATACAGGCCCTGCCGAGGACGAGAGCCATGAGATGTTCCTCCTCTGGGCAAGCCCGGGTCCCAGATCCTGTTGTGCCTGTGAATAGGCTGCAGGGGGACGGTGAAGACCAGCAACAGCTTTCAGGGCTGCCACCTTCCGTGTGGGACAAGGAGCCGGACGTCTGCCTTTTCGGAATCAGGCTCTGCCGAGGACGAGAGCCATGAGATGTTCCTCCTCTGGGCAAGCCCGCGTCCAAATCCTGTTGTGCCTGTGAATAGGCTGCAGGGGGACGGTGAAGACCAGCAACAGCTTCCAGGGCTGCCACCTTCCGTGTGGGACAAGGAGCCGGACGTGTGCCTTTTCGGAAACAAGCTCTGCCGAGGACGAGAGCCATGAGATGTTCCTCCTCTGGGCAAGCCCGTGTCCCAGGTCCTGTTGTGCCTGTGAATAGGCTGCAGGGGGACGGTGAAGACCAGCAACAGCTTTCAGGGCTGCCACCTTCCGTGTGGGACAAGGAGCCGGACGTCTGCCTTTTCGGAATCAGGCTCTGCCGAGGACGAGAGCCATGAGATGTTCCTCCTCTGGGCAAGCCCGGGTCCTGAATCCTGTTGTGCCTGTGAATAGGCTGCAGGGGGACGGTGAAGACCAGCAACAGCTTTCAGGGCTGCCACCTTCCGTGTGGGACAAGGAGCCGGACGTGTGCCTTTTCGGAATCAGGCTCTGCCGAGGACGAGAGACATGAGATGTTCCTCCTCTGGGCAAGCCCGCGTCCAAATCCTGTTGTGCCTGTGAATAGGCTGCAGGGGGACGGTGAAGACCAGGAACAGCTTTCAGGGCTGCCACCTTCCGTGTGGGACAATGAGCCGGATGTGTGCCTTTCTGGAAACAGGCCCTGCCGAGGACGAGAGCCATGAGATGTTCCTCCTCTGGGCAAGCCCCGGCCCTGAATCCTGTTGTGCCTGTGAATAGGCTGCAGGGGGACGGTGAAGACCAGCAACAGCTTTCAGGGCTGCCACCTTCCGTGTGGGACAAGGAGCCGGACGTGTCTTTCTGGATACAGGCCCTGCCGAGGACGAGAGCCATGAGATGTTCCTCCTCTGGGCAAGCCCAGCTCCCAGATCCTGTTGTGCCTGTGAATAGGCTGTAGGGGGATGGTGAAGACCAGCAACAGCTTTCAGGGCTGCCACCTTCCGTGTGGGACAAGGAGCCGGACGTGTGCCGTTTCGGAATCAGGCTCTGCCGAGGACGAGAGCCATGAGATGTTCCTCCTCTGGGCAAGGCCGGGTCCAAATCCTGTTGTGCCTGTGAATAGGCTGCAGGGGTACGGTGAAGACCAGCAACAGCTTTCAGGGCTGCCACCTTCCGTGTGGGACAAGGAGCCGGACGTGTGCCTTTCTGTAAACAGGCCGTGCCGGGGACGAGAGCCATGAGATGTTCCTCCTCTGGGCAAGCCCGGGTCCTGAATCCTGTTGTGCCTGTGAATAGGCTGCAGGGGGACGGTGAAGACCAGCAACAGCTTTCAGGGCTGCGACCTTCCGTGTGGGACAATGAGCTGGTCTTGTGCCTTTTTGGAAACAGGCCCTGCCGAGGACGAGAGCCATGAGATGTTCCTCCTCTGGGCAAGCCTGGGTCCCAGATCCTGTTGTGCCTGTGAATAGGCTGCAGGGGACGGTGAAGACCAGCAACAGCTTTCAGGGCTGCCACCTTCCGTGTGGGACAAGGAGCCGGACGTGTGCCTTCTCGGAAACAGGATCTGCCGAGGACGAGAGCCATGAGATGTTCCTCCTCTGGGCAAGCCCGGGTCCCAGATCCTGTTGTGCCTGTGAATAGGCTGCAGGGGGACGGTGAAGACCAGCAACAGCTTTCAGGGCTGCCACCTTCCGTGTGGGAGAAGGAGCCGGATGTGTGCCTTTCTGGAAACAGGCCGTGCCGGGGACGAGAGCCATGAGATGTTCCTCCTCTGGCCAAGCCCGGGTCCCAGATCCTGTTGTGCCTGTGAATAGGCTGCAGGGGGACGGTGAAGACCAGCAACAGCTTTCAGGGCTGCCAACTTCCGTGTGGGACAAGGATCCGGATGTGTGACTTTTCGGAAACAGGATCTGCCGAGGACGAGAGCCATGAGATGTTCCTCCTCTGGGCAAGCCCGGGTCCTGAATCCTGTTGTGCCTGTGAATAGGCTGCAGGGGGACGGTGAAGACCAGCAACAGCTTTCAGGGCTGCCACATTCCGTGTGGGACAAGGAGCCGGACTTTTGCCTATCCGGAAACAGGCTATGCCGTTGACGAGAGCCATGAGATGTTCCACCTCTGGGCAAGCCCGGGTCCTGAATCCTGTTGTGCCTGTGAATAGGCTGCAGGGGGACGGTGAAGACCAGCAACAGCTTTCAGGGCTGCCACCTTCCGTGTGGGACAAGGAGCCGGACGTGTCTTTCTGGATACAGGCCCTGCCGAGGACGAGAGCCATGAGATGTTCCTCCTCTGGGCAAGCCCGGGTCCCAGATCCTGTTGTGCCTGTGAATAGGCTGCAGGGGGACGGTGAAGACCAGCAACAGCTTTCAGGGCTGCCAACTTCCGTGTGGGACAAGGATCCGGATGTGTGACTTTTCAGAAACAGGCTCTGCCGAGGACGAGAGCCATGAGATGTTCCTCCTCTGGGCAAGCCCGGGTCCCAGATCCTGTTGTGCCTGTGAATAGGCTGCAGGGGGACGGTGAAGACCAGCAACAGCTTTCATGGCTGCCACCTTCCTTGTGGGACAAGGAGCCGGATGTGTGCCTTTTAGGAAACAGGATCTGCCGAGGACGAGAGCCATGAGATGTTCCACCTCTGGGCAAGCCCGGGTCCTGAATCCTGTTGTGCCTGTGAATAGGCTGCAGGGGGACGGTGAAGACCAGCAACAGCTGTCAGGGCTGCCACCTTCCGTGTGGGACAAGGAGCCGGACGTGTTCCTTTCTGGAAACAGGCCGTGCCGAGGACGAGAGCCATGAGATGTTCCTCCTCTGGGCAAGCCCGTGTCCAAATCCTGTTGTGCCTGTGAATAGGCTGCAGGGGGACGGTGAAGACCAGCAACAGCTTTCAGGGCTGCCACATTCCGTGTGGGACACGGAGCCGGACGTGTGCGTTTTCGGAAACAGGCTATACAGAGGACGAGAGCCATGACATGTTCCACCTCTGGGCAAGCCCGGGTCCTGAATCCTGTTGTGCCTGTGAATAGGCTGCAGGGGGACGGTGAAGACCAGCAACAGCTTTCAGGGCTGCCACCTTCCGTGTGGGACAAGGAGCCGGACGTGTCTTTCTGGATACAGGCCCTGCCGAGGACGAGAGCCATGAGATGTTCCTCCTCTGGGCAAGCCCGGGTCCCAGATCCTGTTGTGCCTGTGAATAGGCTGCAGGGGGACGGTGAAGACCAGCAACAGCTTTCAGGGCTGCCACCTTCCGTGTGGGACAAGGAGCCGGATGAGTGCCTTTTCGGAAACAGGCTCTGCCGAGGACGAGAGCCATGAGATGTTCCTCCTCTGGGCAAGCCCGGGTCCTAGATCCTGTTGTGCTTGTGAATAGGCTGCAGGGGGACGGTGAAGACCAGCAACAGCTGTCAGGGCTGCCACCTTCCGTGTGGGACAAGGAGCCGGATGTGTGCCTTTTCGGAAACAGGCTCTGCCGAGGACGAGAGCCATGAGATGTTCCTCTTCTGGGCAAGCCCGCGTCCAAATCCTGTTGTGCCTGTGAATAGGCTGCAGGGGGACGGTGAAGACCAGCAACAGCTTTCAGGGCTGCCACCTTCCGTGTGGGACAAGGAGCCGGTCTTGTGCCTTTATGGAAACAGGCCGTGCCGAGGACGAGAGCCATGAGATGTTCCTCCTCTGGGCAAGCCCGGGTCCCAGATCCTGTTGTGCCTGTGAATAGGCTGAAGGGGGACGGTGAAGACCAGCAACAGCTTCCCGGGCTGCCACCTTCCGTGTGGGACAAGGAGCCGGACGTCTGCCTTTTCGGAATCAGGCTCTGCCGAGGACGAGAGCCATGAGATGTTCCTCCTCTGGGCAAGCCCGGGTCCTGAATCCTGTTGTGCCTGTGAATAGGCTGCAGGGGGACGGTGAAGACCAGCAACAGCTTTCAGGGCTGCCACCTTCCGTGTGGGACAAGGAGCCGGACGTGTGCCTTTTCGGAATCAGGCTCTGCCGAGGACGAGAGACATGAGATGTTCCTCCTCTGGGCAAGCCCGCGTCCAAATCCTGTTGTGCCTGTGAATAGGCTGCAGGGGGACGGTGAAGACCAGCAACAGCTTTCACGGCTGCCACCTTCCGTGTGGGACAATGAGCCGGATGTGTGCCTTTCTGGAAACAGGCCCTGCCGAGGACGAGAGCCATGAGATGTTCCTCCTCAGGGCAAGCCCCGGCCCTGAATCCTGTTGTGCCTGTGAATAGGCTGCAGGGGGACGGTGAAGACCAGCAACAGCTTTCAGGGCTGCCACCTTCCGTGTGGGACAAGGAGCCGGACGTGTCTTTCTGGATACAGGCCCTGCCGAGGACGAGAGCCATGAGATGTTCCTCCTCTGGGCAAGCCCAGCTCCCAGATCCTGTTGTGCCTGTGAATAGGCTGTAGGGGGATGGTGAAGACCAGCAACAGCTTTCAGGGCTGCCACCTTCCGTGTGGGACAAGGAGCCGGACGTGTGCCGTTTCGGAAACAGGCTCTGCCGAGGACGAGAGCCATGAGATGTTCCTCCTCTGGGCAAGCCCGGCTCCCGAATCCTGTTGTGCCTGTGAATAGGCTGCAGGGGGACGGTGAAGACCAGCAACAGCTTTCAGGGCTGCCACCTTCCGTGTGGGACAAGGAGCCGGACGTGTCTTTCTGGATACAGGCCCTGCCGAGGACGAGAGCCATGAGATGTTCCTCCTCTGGGCAAGCCCGGGTCCCAGATCCTTTTGTGCCTGTGAATAGGCTGCAGGGGGACGGTGAAGACCAGCAACAGCTTTCAGGGCTGCCACATTCCGTGTGGGACAAGGAGCCGGACTTTTGCCTATCCGGAAACAGGCTATGCCGTTGACGAGAGCCATGAGATGTTCCACCTCTGGGCAAGCCCGGGTCCTGAATCCTGTTGTGCCTGTGAATAGGCTGCAGGGGGACGGTGAAGACCAGCAACAGCTTTCAGGGCTGCCACCTTCCGTGTGGGACAAGGAGCCGGACGTGTCTTTCTGGATACAGGCCCTGCCGAGGACGAGAGCCATGAGATGTTCCTCCTCTGGGCAAGCCCGGGTCCCAGATCCTGTTGTGCCTGTGAATAGGCTGCAGGGGGACGGTGAAGACCAGCAACAGCTTTCAGGGCTGCCAACTTCCGTGTGGGACAAGGATCCGGATGTGTGACTTTTCAGAAACAGGCTCTGCCGAGGACGAGAGCCATGAGATGTTCCTCCTCTGGGCAAGCCCGGGTCCTGAATCCTGTTGTGCCTGTGAATAGGCTGCAGGGGGACGGTGAAGACCAGCAACAGCTGTCAGGGCTGCCACCTTCCGTGTGGGACAAGGAGCCGGACGTGTTCCTTTCTGGAAACAGGCCGTGCCGAGGACGAGAGCCATGAGATGTTCCTCCTCTGGGCAAGCCCGCGTCCAAATCCTGTTGTGCCTGTGAATAGGCTGCAGGGGGACGGTGAAGACCAGCAACAGCTTTCAGGGCTGCCACATTCCGTGTGGGACAAGGAGCCGGACGTGTGCGTTTTCGGAAACAGGCTATACAGAGGACGAGAGCCATGACATGTTCCACCTATGGGCAAGCCCGGGTCCTGAATCCTGTTGTGCCTGTGAATAGGCTGCAGGGGGACGGTGAAGACCAGCAACAGCTTTCAGGGCTGCCACCTTCCGTGTGGGACAAGGAGCCGGACGTGTCTATCTGGATACAGGCCCTGCCGAGGACGAGAGCCATGAGATGTTCCTCCTCTGGGCAAGCCCGGGTCCCAGATCCTGTTGTGCCTGTGAATAGGCTGCAGGGGGACGGTGAAGACCAGCAACAGCTTTCAGGGCTGCCACCTTCCCTGTGGGACAAGGAGCCGGATGAGTGCCTTTTCGGAAACAGGCTCTGCCGAGGACGAGAGCCATGAGATGTTCCTCCTCTGGGCAAGCCCGGGTCCTAGATCCTGTTGTGCCTGTGAATAGGCTGCAGGGGGACGGTGAAGACCAGCAACAGCTGTCAGGGCTGCCACCTTCCGTGTGGGACAAGGAGCCGGATGTGTGCCTTTTCGGAAACAGGCTCTGCCGAGGACGAGAGCCATGAGATGTTCCTCTTCTGGGCAAGCCCGCGTCCAAATCCTGTTGTGCCTGTGAATAGGCTGCAGGGGGACGGTGAAGACCAGCAACAGCTTTCAGGGCTGCCACCTTCCGTGTGGGACAAGGAGCCGGTCTTGTGCCTTTATGGAAACAGGCCCTGCCGAGGACGAGAGCCATGAGATGTTCCTCCTCTGGGCAAGCCCTGGTCCCAGATCCTGTTGTGCCTGTGAATAGGCTGAAGGGGGACGGTGAAGACCAGCAACAGCTTCCAGGGCTGCCACCTTCCGTGTGGGACAAGGAGCCGGACGTGTACCTTTTCGGAAACAAGCTCTGCCGAGGACGAGAGCCATGAGATGTTCCTCCTCTGGGCAAGCCCGTGTCCCAGGTCCTGTTGTGCCTGTGAATAGGCTGCAGGGGGACGGTGAAGACCAGCAACAGCTTTCAGGGCTGCCACCTTCCTTGTGGGACAAGGAGCCGGACGTCTGCCTTTTCGGAATCAGGCTCTGCCGAGGACGAGAGCCATGAGATGTTCCTCCTCTGGGCAAGCCCGGGTCCCAGATCCTGTTGTGCCTGTGAATAGGCTGCAGGGGGACGGTGAAGACCAGCAACAGCTTTCAGGGCTGCCACCTTCCGTGTGGGACAAGGAGCCGGACGTGTGCCTTTCTGGAAACAGGCCCTGCCGAGGACGAGAGCCATGAGATGTTCCTCCTCTGGGCAAGCCCCGGCCCTGAATCCTGTTGTGCCTGTGAATAGGCTGCAGGGGGACGGTGAAGACCAGCAACAGCTTTCAGGGCTGCCACATTCCGTGTGGGACAAGGAGCCGGACGTGTCTTTCTGGATACAGGCCCTGCCGAGGACGAGAGCCATGAGATGTTCCTCCTCTGGGCAAGCCCAGCTCCCAGATCCTGTTGTGCCTGTGAATAGGCTGTAGGGGGATGGTGAAGACCAGCAACAGCTTTCAGGGCTGCCACCTTCCGTGTGGGACAAGGAGCCGGACGTGTGCCGTTTCGGAAACAGGCTCTGCCGAGGACGAGAGCCATGAGATGTTCCTCCTCTGGGCAAGCCCGGGTCCTCAATCCTGTTGTGCCTGTGAATAGGCTGCAGGGGGACGGTGAAGACCAGCAACAGCTTTCAGGGCTGCCACCTTCCGTGTGGGACAAGGAGCCGGACGTCTGCCTTTTCGGAATCAGGCTCTGCCGAGGACGAGAGCCATGAGATGTTCCTCCTCTGGGCAAGCCCGGGTCCTGAATCCTGTTGTGCCTGTGAATAGGCTGCAGGGGGACGGTGAAGACCAGCAACAGCTTTCAGGGCTGCCACCTTCCGTGTGGGACAAGGAGCCGGACGTGTGCCTTTTCGGAATCAGGCTCTGCCGAGGACGAGAGACATGAGATGTTCCTCCTCTGGGCAAGCCCGCGTCCAAATCCTGTTGTGCCTGTGAATAGGCTGCAGGGGGACGGTGAAGACCAGCAACAGCTTTCACGGCTGCCACCTTCCGTGTGGGACAATGAGCCGGATGTGTGCCTTTCTGGAAACAGGCCCTGCCGAGGACGAGAGCCATGAGATGTTCCTCCTCAGGGCAAGCCCCGGCCCTGAATCCTGTTGTGCCTGTGAATAGGCTGCAGGGGGACGGTGAAGACCAGCAACAGCTTTCAGGGCTGCCACCTTCCGTGTGGGACAAGGAGCCGGACGTGTCTTTCTGGATACAGGCCCTGCCGAGGACGAGAGCCATGAGATGTTCCTCCTCTGGGCAAGCCCAGCTCCCAGATCCTGTTGTGCCTGTGAATAGGCTGTAGGGGGATGGTGAAGACCAGCAACAGCTTTCAGGGCTGCCACCTTCCGTGTGGGACAAGGAGCCGGACGTGTGCCGTTTCGGAAACAGGCTCTGCCGAGGACGAGAGCCATGAGATGTTCCTCCTCTGGGCAAGCCCGGCTCCCGAATCCTGTTGTGCCTGTGAATAGGCTGCAGGGGGACGGTGAAGACCAGCAACAGCTTTCAGGGCTGCCACCTTCCGTGTGGGACAAGGAGCCGGACGTGTCTTTCTGGATACAGGCCCTGCCGAGGACGAGAGCCATGAGATGTTCCTCCTCTGGGCAAGCCCGGGTCCCAGATCCTGTTGTGCCTGTGAATAGGCTGCAGGGGGACGGTGAAGACCAGCAACAGCTTTCAGGGCTGCCACATTCCGTGTGGGACAAGGAGCCGGAATTTTGCCTATCCGGAAACAGGCTATGCCGTTGACGAGAGCCATGAGATGTTCCACCTCTGGGCAAGCCCGGGTCCTGAATCCTGTTGTGCCTGTGAATAGGCTGCAGGGGGACGGTGAAGACCAGCAACAGCTTTCAGGGCTGCCACCTTCCGTGTGGGACAAGGAGCCGGACGTGTCTTTCTGGATACAGGCCCTGCCGAGGACGAGAGCCATGAGATGTTCCTCCTCTGGGCAAGCCCGGGTCCCAGATCCTGTTGTGCCTGTGAATAGGCTGCAGGGGGACGGTGAAGACCAGCAACAGCTTTCAGGGCTGCCAACTTCCGTGTGGGACAAGGATCCGGATGTGTGACTTTTCAGAAACAGGCTCTGCCGAGGACGAGAGCCATGAGATGTTCCTCCTCTGGGCAAGCCCGGGTCCCAGATCCTGTTGTGCCTGTGAATAGGCTGCAGGGGGACGGTGAAGACCAGCAACAGCTTTCATGGCTGCCACCTTCCTTGTGGGACAAGGAGCCGGATGTGTGCCTTTTAGGAAACAGGCTCTGCCGTGGACGAGAGCCATGAGATGTTCCACCTCTGGGCAAGCCCGGGTCCTGAATCCTGTTGTGCCTGTGAATAGGCTGCAGGGGGACGGTGAAGACCAGCAACAGCTGTCAGGGCTGCCACCTTCCGTGTGGGACAAGGAGCCGGACGTGTTCCTTTCTGGAAACAGGCCGTGCCGAGGACGAGAGCCATGAGATGTTCCTCCTCTGGGCAAGCCCGCGTCCAAATCCTGTTGTGCCTGTGAATAGGCTGCAGGGGGACGGTGAAGACCAGCAACAGCTTTCAGGGCTGCCACATTCCGTGTGGGACAAGGAGCCGGACGTGTGCGTTTTCGGAAACAGGCTATACAGAGGACGAGAGCCATGACATGTTCCACCTATGGGCAAGCCCGGGTCCTGAATCCTGTTGTGCCTGTGAATAGGCTGCAGGGGGACGGTGAAGACCAGCAACAGCTTTCAGGGCTGCCACCTTCCGTGTGGGACAAGGAGCCGGACGTGTCTATCTGGATACAGGCCCTGCCGAGGACGAGAGCCATGAGATGTTCCTCCTCTGGGCAAGCCCGGGTCCCAGATCCTGTTGTGCCTGTGAATAGGCTGCAGGGGGACGGTGAAGACCAGCAACAGCTTTCAGGGCTGCCACCTTCCCTGTGGGACAAGGAGCCGGATGAGTGCATTTTCGGAAACAGGCTCTGCCGAGGACGAGAGCCATGAGATGTTCCTCCTCTGGGCAAGCCCGGGTCCTAGATCCTGTTGTGCCTGTGAATAGGCTGCAGGGGGACGGTGAAGACCAGCAACAGCTGTCAGGGCTGCCACCTTCCGTGTGGGACAAGGAGCCGGATGTGTGCCTTTTCGGAAACAGGCTCTGCCGAGGACGAGAGCCATGAGATGTTCCTCTTCTGGGCAAGCCCGCGTCCAAATCCTGTTGTGCCTGTGAATAGGCTGCAGGGGGACGGTGAAGACCAGCAACAGCTTTCAGGGCTGCCACCTTCCGTGTGGGACAAGGAGCCGGTCTTGTGCCTTTATGGAAACAGGCCCTGCCGAGGACGAGAGCCATGAGATGTTCCTCCTCTGGGCAAGCCCGGGTCCCAGATCCTGTTGTGCCTGTGAATAGGCTGAAGGGGGACGGTGAAGACCAGCAACAGCTTCCAGGGCTGCCACCTTCCGTGTGGGACAAGGAGCCGGACGTGTGCCTTTTCGGAAACAAGCTCTGCCGAGGACGAGAGCCATGAGATGTTCCTCCTCTGGGCAAGCCCGTGTCCCAGGTCCTGTTGTGCCTGTGAATAGGCTGCAGGGGGACGGTGAAGACCAGCAACAGCTTTCAGGGCTGCCACCTTCCGTGTGGGACAAGGAGCCGGACGTCTGCCTTTTCGGAATCAGGCTCTGCCGAGGACGAGAGCCATGAGATGTTCCTCCTCTGGGCAAGCCCGGGTCCTGAATCCTGTTGTGCCTGTGAATAGGCTGCAGGGGGACGGTGAAGACCAGCAACAGCTTTCAGGGCTGCCACCTTCCGTGTGGGACAAGGAGCCGGATGTGTGCCTTTCTGGAAACAGGCCCTGCCGAGGACGAGAGCCATGAGATGTTCCTCCTCTGGGCAAGCCCCGGCCCTGAATCCTGTTGTGCCTGTGAATAGGCTGCAGGGGGACGGTGAAGACCAGCAACAGCTTTCAGGGCTGCCACCTTCCGTGTGGGACAAGGAGCCGGACGTGTCTTTCTGGATACAGGCCCTGCCGAGGACGAGAGCCATGAGATGTTCCTCCTCTGGGCAAGCCCAGCTCCCAGATCCTGTTGTGCCTGTGAATAGGCTGTAGGGGGATGGTGAAGACCAGCAACAGCTTTCAGGGCTGCCACCTTCCGTGTGGGACAAGGAGCCGGACGTGTGCCGTTTCGGAAACAGGCTCTGCCGAGGACGAGAGCCATGAGATGTTCCTCCTCTGGGCAAGCCCGGGTCCTCAATCCTGTTGTGCCTGTGAATAGGCTGCAGGGGGACGGTGAAGACCAGCAACAGCTTTCAGGGCTGCCACCTTCCGTGTGGGACAAGGAGCCGGTCTTGTGCCTTTATGGAAACAGGCCCTGCCGAGGACGAGAGCCATGAGATGTTCCTCCTCTGGCCAAGCCCGGGTCCCAGATCCTGTTGAGCCTGTGAATAGGCTGCAGGGGGACGGTGAAGACCAGCAACAGCTTCCAGGGCTGCCACCTTCCGTGTGGGACAAGGAGCCGGACGTGTGCCTTTTAGGAAACAAGCTCTGCCGAGGACGAGAGCCATGAGATGTTCCTCCTCTGGGCAAGCCCGTGTCCCAGGTCCTGTTGTGCCTGTGAATAGGCTGCAGGGGGACGGTGAAGACCAGCAACAGCTTTCACGGCTGCCACCTTCCGTTTGGGACAAGGAGCCGGACGTGTGCCTTTCTGGAAACAGGCCGTGCCGAGGAAGAGAGCCATGAGATGTTCCTCCTCTGGCCAAGCCCGGGTCCCAGATCCTTTTGTGCCTGTGAATAGGCTGCAGGGGGACGGTGAAGACCAGCAACAGCTTTCAGGGCTGCCACCTTCCGTGTGGGACAAGGAGCCGGACGTCTGCCTTTTCGGAATCAGGCTCTGCCGAGGACGAGAGCCATGAGATGTTCCTCCTCTGGGCAAGCCCGCGTCCAAATCCTGTTGTGCCTGTGAATAGGCTGCAGGGGGACGGTGAAGACCAGCAACAGCTTTCAGGGCTGCCACCTTCCTTGTGGGACAAGGAGCCGGACGTGTGCCTTTTCGGAAACAGGATCTGCCGAGGACGAGAGCCATGAGATGTTCCTCCTCTGGGCAAGCCCGGGTCCCAGATCCTGTTGTGCCTGTGAATAGGCTGCAGGGGGATGGTGAAGACCAGCAACAGCTTTCAGGGCTGCCACCTTCCGTGTGGGAGAAGGAGCCGAACGTGTGCCTTTCTGGAAACAGGCCGTGCCGAGGACGAGAGCCATGAGATGTTCCTCCTCTGGGCAAGCCCGGGTCCCAGATCCTGTTGTGCCTGTGAATAGGCTGCAGGGGGACGGTGAAGACCAGCAACAGCTTTCAGGGCTGCCACCTTCACTGTGGGACAAGGAGCCGGATGTGTGCCTTTTCGGAAACAGGATCTGCCGAGGAAGAGAGCCATGAGATGTTCCTCCTCTGGGCAAGGCCGGGTCCTAGATCCTGTTGTGCCTGTGAATAGTCTGCAGGGCGATGGTGAAGACCAGCAACAGCTGTCAGGGCTGCCACCTTCCGTGTGGGACAAGAAGCCGGATGTGTGCCTTTCTGGAAACAGGCCGTGCCGGGGACGAGAGCCATGAGATGTTCCTCCTCTGGGCAAGCCCGGGTCCCAGATCCTTTTGTTCCTGTGAATAGGCTGCAGGGGGACGGTGAAGACCAGCAACAGCTTTCAGGGCTGCCACCTTCCGTGTGGGACAAGGAGCCGGACGTGTGCCTTTTCGGAATCAGGCTCTGCCGAGGACGAGAGCCATGAGATGTTCCTCCTCTGGGCAAGCCCGGGTCCCAGATCCTGTTGTGCCTGTGAATAGGCTGCAGGGGGACGGTGAAGACCAGCAACAGCTTTCAGGGCTGCCACCTTCCGTGTGGGACAAGGAGCTGGTCTTGTGCCTTTTTGGAAACAGGCCCTGCCGAGGACGAGAGCCATGAGATGTTCCTCCTCTGGGCAAGCCCGGGTCCCAGATCCTGTTGTGCCTGTGAATAGGCTGCAGGGGGACGGTGAACACCAGCAACAGCTTTCACGGCTGCCACCTTCAGTGTGGGACAAGGAGCCGGATGTGTTCCTTTCTGGAAACAGGCCCTGCCGAGGACGAGAGCCATGAGATGTTCCTCCTCTGGCCAAGCCCGGGTCCCAGATCCTGTTGTGCCTGTGAATAGGCTGCAGGGGGACGGTGAAGACCAGCAACAGCTTTCAGGGCTGCCACCTTCCGTGTGGGACAAGGAGCCGGATGTGTGCCTTTTCGGAATCAGGCTCTGCCGAGGACGAGAGCCATGAGATGTTCCTCCTCTGGGCAAGCCCGGGTCCCAGATCCTGTTGTGCCTGTGAATAGGCTGCAGGGGGACGGTGAAGACCAGCAACAGCTTTCAGGGCTGCCACCTTCCGTGTGGGACAAGGAGCCGGACGTGTGCCTTTTCGGAATCAGGCTCTGCCGAGGACGAGAGCCATGAGATGTTCCTCCTCTGGGCAAGCCCGGGTCCCAGATCCTGTTGTGCCTGTGAATAGGCTGCAGGGGGACGGTGAAGACCAGCAACAGCTTTCAGGGCTGCCACCTTCCGTGTGGGACAAGGAGCCGGATGTGTGCCTTTCTGGAAACAGGCTCCGACGAGAACGAGAGCCATGAGATGTTCCTCCTCTGGGCAAGCCCGGGTCCTGAATCCTGTTGTGCCTGTGAATAGGCTGCAGGGGGACGGTGAAGACCAGCAACAGCTTTCAGGGCTGCCACCTTCCGTGTGGGACAATGAGCTGGTCTTGTGCCTTATGGAAACAGGCCCTGCCGAGGACGAGAGCCATGAGATGTTCCTCCTCTGGGCAAGCCCCGGTCCCAGATCCTGTTGTGCCTGTGAATAGGCTGCAGGGGGACGGTGAACACCAGCAACAGCTTTCAGGGCTGCCAACTTCCGTGTGGGACAAGTAGCCGGACGTGTGCCTTCTCGGAAACAGGCTCTGCTGAGGACGAGAGCCATGAGATGTTCCTCCTCTGGGCAAGGCCGGGTCCCAGATCCTGTTGTGCCTGTGAATAGGCTGCAGGGGGACGGTGAAGACCAGCAACAGCTTTCTGGGCTGCCACCTTCCGTGTGGGAGAAGGAGCCGGATGTGTGCCTTTCTGGAAACAGGCCGTGCCGGGGGCGAGAGCCATGAGATGTTCCTCCTCTGGGCAAGTCCGGGTCCCAGATCCTGTTGTGCCTGTGAATAGGCTGCAGGGGGACGGTGAAGACCAGCAACAGCTTTCAGGGCTGCCACCTTCCGTGTGGGACAAGGAGCCGGATGTGTGCCTTTTCGGAAACAGGATCTGCCGAGGAAGAGAGCCATAAGATGTTCCTCCTCTGGGCAAGCCCGGGTCCCAGATCCTGTTGTGCCTGTGACTAGGCTGCAGGGGGACGGTGAACACCAGCAACAGCTTTCAGGGCTGCCACCTTCCGTGTGGGACAAGGAGCCGGATGTGTGCCTTTCTGGAAACAGGCCGTGCCGGGGACGAGAGCCATGAGATGTTCCTCCTCTGGGCAAGCCCCGGTCCTGAATCCTGTTGTGCCTGTGAATAGGCTGCAGGGGGACGGTGAAGACCAGCAACAGCTTTCAGGGCTGCCAACTTCCGTGTGGGACAAGGAGCCGGACCTGTCTTTCTGGATACAGGCCCTGCCGAGGACGAGAGCCATGAGATGTTCCTCCTCTGGGCAAGCCCGGGTCCCAGATCCTGTTGTGCCTGTGAATAGGCTGCAGGGGGACGGTGAAGACCAGCAACAGCTTTCAGGGCTGCCACCTTCCGTGTGGGACAAGGAGCCGGTCGTGTGCCTTTATGGAAACAGGCCCTGCCGAGGACGAGAGCCATGAGATGTTCCTCCTCTGGGCAAGCCCGGGTCCCAGATCCTGTTGTGCCGGTGAATAGGCTGAAGGGGGACGGTGAACACCAGCAACAGCTTCCAGGGCTGCCACCTTCCGTGTGGGACAAGGAGCCGGACGTGTGCCTTTTAGGAAACAAGCTCTGCCGAGGACGAGAGCCATGAGATGTTCCTCCTCTGGGCAAGCCCGTGTCCCAGGTCCTGTTGTGCCTGTGAATAGGCTGCAGGGGGACGGTGAAGACCAGCAACAGCTTCCAGGGCTGCCACCTTCCGTGTGGGACAAGGAGCCGGACGTGTGCCTTTTAGGAAACAAGCTCTGCCGAGGACGAGAGCCATGAGATGTTCCTCCTCTGGGCAAGCCCGCGTCCAAATCCTGTTGTGCCTGTGAATAGGCTGCAGGGGGACGGTGAAGACCAGCAACAGCTTTCAGGGCTGCCACCTTCCGTGTGGGACAAGGAGCCGGACGTGTCTTTCTGGATACAGGCCCTGCCGAGGACGAGAGCCATGAGATGTTCCCCCTCTGGGCAAGCCCGGGTCCCAGATCCTGTTGTGCCTGTGAATAGGCTGCAGGGGGATGGTGAAGACCAGCAACAGCTTTCAGGGCTGCCACCTTCCGTGTGGGAGAAGGAGCCGAACGTGTGCCTTTCTGGAAACAGGCCGTGCCGAGGACGAGAGCCATGAGATGTTCCTCCTCTGGGCAAGCCCGGGTCCCAGATCCTTTTGTTCCTGTGAATAGGCTGCAGGGGGACGGTGAAGACCAGCAACAGCTTTCAGGGCTGCCACCTTCCGTGTGGGACAAGGAGCCGGACGTGTGCCTTTTCGGAATCAGGCTCTGCCGAGGACGAGAGCCATGAGATGTTCCTCCTCTGGGGAAGCCCCGGTCCTGAATCCTGTTGTGCCTGTGAATAGGCTGCAGGGGGACGGTGAAGACCAGCAACAGCTTTCAGGGCTGCCACCTTCCGTGTGGGACAAGGAGCCGGACGTGTCTTTCTGAATACAGGCCCTGCCGAGGACGAGAGCCATGAGATGTTCCTCCTCTGGGCAAGCCCGGGTCCTGAATCCTGTTGTGCCTGTGAATGGGCTGCAGGGGGACGGTGAACACCAGCAACAGCTTTCAGGGCTGCCAACTTCCGTGTGGGACAAGGAGCCGGACCTGTCTTTCTGTATACAGGCCCTGCCGAGGACGAGAGCCATGAGATGTTCCTCCTCTGGGCAAGCCCGGGTCCTGAATCCTGTTGTGCCTGTGAATAGGCTGCAGGGGGATGGTAAAGACCAGCAACAGCTTTCAGGGCTGCCACCTTCCGTGTGGGACAAGGAGCCGGATGTGTGCCTTTTCAGAAACAGGCTCTGCCGAGGACGAGAGCCATGAGATGTTCCTCCTCTGGGCAAGCCCGGGTCCCAGATCCTGTTGTGCCTGTGAATAGGCTGCAGGGGGATGGTGAAGACCAGCAACAGCTTTCAGGGCTGCCACCTTCCGTGTGGGACAAGGAGCCG
This sequence comes from Astur gentilis, assembly GCF_929443795.1. Classification (NCBI taxonomy): domain Eukaryota; kingdom Metazoa; phylum Chordata; class Aves; order Accipitriformes; family Accipitridae; genus Astur; species Astur gentilis. The sequence continues at coordinate 460,969 of NW_026061080.1, read as the reverse complement.
GACGTATCTTTCTGGATACAGGCCCTGCCGAGGACGAGAGCCATGAGATGTTCCTCCTCTGGGCAAGCCCGGGTCCCAGATCCTGTTGTGCCTGTGAATAGGCTGCAGGGGGACGGTGAAGACCAGCAACAGCTTTCATGGCTGCCACCTTCCGTGTGGGACAAGGAGCCGGACGTGTGCCTTCTCGGAAACAGGCTCTGCCGAGGACGAGAGCCATGAGATGTTCCTCCTCTGGGCAAGGCCGGGTCCCAGATCCTGTTGTGCCTGTGAATAGGCTGCAGGGGGACGGTGAAGACCAGCAACAGCTTTCTGGGCTGCCACCTTCCGTGTGGGACAAGGAGCCGGATGTGTGCCTTTCTGGAAACAGGCCGTGCCGGGGGCGAGAGCCATGAGATGTTCCTCCTCTGGGCAAGCCCGGGTCCCAGATCCTGTTGTGCCTGTGAATAGGCTGCAGGGGGACGGTGAAGACCAGCAACAGCTTTCAGGGCTGCCACCTTCCGTGTGGGACAAGGAGCCGGATGTGTGCCTTTCTGGAAACAGGATCTGCCGAGGAAGAGAGCCATGAGATGTTCCTCCTCTGGGCAAGGCCGGGTCCCAGATCCTGTTGTGCCTGTGACTAGGCTGCAGGGGGACGGTGAAGACCAGCAACAGCTTTCAGGGCTGCCACATTCCGTGTGGGACAAGGAGCCGGACCTGTCTTTCTGTATACAGGCCCTGCCGAGGACGAGAGCCATGAGATGTTCCTCCTCTGGGCAAGCCCGGGTCCTGAATCCTGTTGTGCCTGTGAATAGGCTGCAGGGGGACGGTGAAGACCAGCAACAGCTTTCAGGGCTGCCACCTTCCGTGTGGGACAAGGAGCCGGATGTGTGCCTTTTCAGAAACAGGCTCTGCCGAGGACGAGAGCCATGAGATGTTCCTCCTCTGGGCAAGCCCGGGTCCCAGATCCTGTTGTGCCTGTGAATAGGCTGCAGGGGGATGGTGAAGACCAGCAACAGCTTTCAGGGCTGCCACCTTCCGTGTGGGACAAGGAGCCGGACGTATCTTTCTGGATACAGGCCCTGCCGAGGACGAGAGCCATGAGATGTTCCTCCTCTGGGCAAGCCCGGGTCCCAGATCCTGTTGTGCCTGTGAATAGGCTGCAGGGGGACGGTGAAGACCAGCAACAGCTTTCATGGCTGCCACCTTCCGTGTGGGACAAGGAGCCGGACGTGTGCCTTCTCGGAAACAGGCTCTGCCGAGGACGAGAGCCATGAGATGTTCCTCCTCTGGGCAAGGCCGGGTCCCAGATCCTGTTGTGCCTGTGAATAGGCTGCAGGGGGACGGTGAAGACCAGCAACAGCTTTCTGGGCTGCCACCTTCCGTGTGGGACAAGGAGCCGGATGTGTGCCTTTCTGGAAACAGGCCGTGCCGGGGGCGAGAGCCATGAGATGTTCCTCCTCTGGGCAAGCCCGGGTCCCAGATCCTGTTGTGCCTGTGAATAGGCTGCAGGGGGACGGTGAAGACCAGCAACAGCTTTCAGGGCTGCCACCTTCCGTGTGGGACAAGGAGCCGGATGTGTGCCTTTCTGGAAACAGGATCTGCCGAGGAAGAGAGCCATGAGATGTTCCTCCTCTGGGCAAGGCCGGGTCCCAGATCCTGTTGTGCCTGTGACTAGGCTGCAGGGGGACGGTGAAGACCAGCAACAGCTTTCAGGGCTGCCACATTCCGTGTGGGACAAGGAGCCCGACATTTGCCTATCCGGAAACAGGCTCTGCCGAGGACGAGAGCCATGAGATGTTCCAACTCTGGGCATGCCCGGATCCTGAATCCTGTTGTGCCTGTGAATAGGCTGCAGGGGGACGGTGAAGACCAGCAACAGCTTTCAGGGCTGCCACCTTCCGTGTGGGACAAGGAGCCGGACGTGTCTTTCTGGATACAGGCCCTGCCGAGGACGAGAGCCATGAGATGTTCCTCCTCTGGGCAAGCCCGGGTCCCAGATCCTGTTGTGCCTGTGAATAGGCTGCAGGGGGACGGTGAAGACCAGCAACAGCTTCCAGGGCTGCCACCTTCCGTGTGGGACAAGGAGCCGGACGTGTGCCTTTTCGGAAACAAGCTCTGCCGAGGACGAGAGCCATGAGATGTTCCTCCTCTGGGCAAGCCCGGGTCCTCAATCCTGTTGTGCCTGTGAATAGGCTGCAGGGGGACGGTGAAGACCAGCAACAGCTTTCAGGGCTGCCACCTTCCGTGTGGGACAATGAGCCGGTCTTGTGCCTTTATGGAAATAGGCCCTGCCGAGGACGAGAGCAATGAGATGTTCCTCCTCTGGGCAAGCCCGGGTCCCAGATCGTGTTGTGCCTGTGAATAGGCTGCAGGGGGACGGTGAAGACCAGCAACAGCTTCCAGGGCTGCCACCTTCCGTGTGGGACAAGGAGCCGGACGTGTGCCTTTTCGGAAACAAGCTCTGCCGAGGACGAGAGCCATGAGATGTTCCTCCTCTGGGCCAGCCCGGGTCCAAATCCTGTTGTGCCTGTGAATAGGCTGCAGGGGGACGGTGAACACCAGCAACAGCTTTCACGGCTGCCACCTTCACAGTGGGACAAGGAGCCGGACGAGTGCCTTTCTGGAAACAGACCGTGCCGAGGACGAGAGCCATGAGATGTTCCTCCTCTGGCCAAGCCCGGGTCCCAGATCCTGTTGTGCCTGTGAATAGGCTGCAGGGGAACGGTGAAGACCAGCAACAGCTTTCAGGGCTGCCACCTTCCGTGTGGGACAAGGAGCCGTACGTGTGCCTTTTCGGAATCAGGCTCTGCCGAGGACGAGAGCCATGAGATGTTCCTCCTCTGGGCAAGCCCGCGTCCAAATCCTGTTGTGCCTGTGAATAGGCTGCAGGGGGACGGTGAAGACCAGCAACAGCTTTCAGGGCTGCCACCTTCCGTGTGGGACAAGGAGCCGGATGTGTGCCTTTCTGGAAACAGGCCCTGCCGAGGACGAGAGCCATGAGATGTTCCTCCTCTGGGGAAGCCCCGTTCCTGAATCCTGTTGTGCCTGTGAATAGGCTGCAGGGGGACGGTGAAGACCAGCAACAGCTTTCAGGGCTGCCACCTTCCGTGTGGGACAAGGAGCCGGACGTGTCTTTCTGAATACAGGCCCTGCCGAGGACGAGAGCCATGAGATGTTCCTCCTCTGGGCAAGCCCGGGTCCTGAATCCTGTTGTGCCTGTGAATGGGCTGCAGGGGGACGGTGAACACCAGCAACAGCTTTCAGGGCTGCCAACTTCCGTGTGGGACAAGGAGCCGGACCTGTCTTTCTGTATACAGGCCCTGCCGAGGACGAGAGCCATGAGATGTTCCTCCTCTGGGCAAGCCCGGGTCCTGAATCCTGTTGTGCCTGTGAATAGGCTGCAGGGGGATGGTAAAGACCAGCAACAGCTTTCAGGGCTGCCACCTTCCGTGTGGGACAAGGAGCCGGATGTGTGCCTTTTCAGAAACAGGCTCTGCCGAGGACGAGAGCCATGAGATGTTCCTCCTCTGGGCAAGCCCGGGTCCCAGATCCTGTTGTGCCTGTGAATAAGCTGCAGGGGGACGGTGAAGACCAGCAACAGCTTTCAGGGCTGCCACCTTCCGTGTGGGACAAGGAGCCGTACGTGTGCCTTTTCGGAAACAGGCTCTGCCGAGGACGAGAGCCATGAGATGTTCCTCCTCTGGGCAAGCCCGGGTCCCAGATCCTGTTGTGCCTGTGAATAGGCTGCAGGGGGACGGTGAAGACCAGCAACAGCTTTCAGGGCTGCCACCTTCCGTGTGGGACAAGGAGCCGGACATTTGCCTTCTCGGAAACAGGCTCTGCCGAGGACGAGAGCCATGAGATGTTCCTCCTCTGGGCAAGGCCGGGTCCCAGATCCTGTTGTGCCTGTGAATAGGCTGCAGGGGGACGGTGAAGACCAGCAACAGCTTTCTGGGCTGCCACCTTCCGTGTGGGAGAAGGAGCCGGATGTGTGCCTTTCTGGAAACAGGCCGTGCCGGGGGCGAGAGCCATGAGATGTTCCTCCTCTGGGCAAGCCCGGGTCCCAGATCCTGTTGTGCCTGTGAATAGGCTGCAGGGGGACGGTGAAGACCAGCAACAGCTTTCAGGGCTGCCACCTTCCGTGTGGGACAAGGAGCCGGATGTGTGCCTTTTCGGAAACAGGATCTGCCGAGGAAGAGAGCCATGAGATGTTCCTCCTCTGGGCAAGCCCGGGTCCCAGATCCTGTTGTGCCTGTGAATAGGCTGCAGGGGGACGGTGAAGACCAGCAACAGCTTTCAGGGCTGCCACCTTCCGTGTGGGACAAGGAGCCGGACGTGTGCCTTTTCGGAATCAGGCTCTGCCGAGGACGAGAGCCATGAGATGTTCCTCATCTGGGCAAGCCCGCGTCCAAATCCTGTTGTGCCTGTGAATAGGCTGCAGGGGGACGGTGAAGACCAGCAACAGCTTTCAGGGCTGCCACCTTCCGTGTGGGACAAGGAGCCGGACTTTTGCCTATCCGGAAACAGGCTCTGCCGAGGACGAGAGCCATGAGATGTTCCACCTCTGGGCAAGCCCGGCTCCTGAATCCTGTTGTGCCTGTGAATAGGCTGCAGGGGGACGGTGAAGACCAGCAACAGCTTTCAGGGCTGCCAACTTCCGTGTGGGACAAGGAGCCGGACCTCTCTTTCTGGATACAGGCCCTGCCGAGGACGAGAGCCATGAGATGTTCCTCCTCTGGGCAAGCCCGGGTCCCAGATCCTGTTGTGCCTGTGAATAGGCTGCAGGGGGACGGTGAAGACCAGCAACAGCTTTCAGGGCTGCCACCTTCCGTGTGGGACAAGGAGCCAGATGTGTGCCTTTCTGGAAACAGTCCGTGCCGGGGACGAGAGCCATGAGATGTTCCTCCTCTGGGCAAGCCCGGGTCCCAGATCCTGTTGTGCCTGTGAATAGGCTGCAGGGGGACGGTGAAGACCAGCAACAGCTTTCAGGGCTGCCACCTTCCTTGTGGGACAAGGAGCCGGACGTGTGCCTTTTCGGAATCAGGCTCTGCCGAGGACGAGAGCCATGAGATGTTCCTCCTCTGGGCAAGCCCGGGTCCCAGATCCTGTTGTGCCTGTGAATAGGCTGCAGGGGGACGGTGAAGACCAGCAACAGCTTTCAGGGCTGCCACCTTCCGTGTGGGACAAGGAGCCGGATGTGTGCCTTTTCGGAAACAGGATCTGCCGAGGAAGAGAGCCATGAGATGTTCCTCCTCTGGGCAAGGCCGGGTCCTAGATCCTTTTGTGCCTGTGAATAGGCTGCAGGGGGACGGTGAAGACCAGCAACAGCTTTCAGGGCTGCCACATTCCGTGTGGGACAAGGAGCCGGACATTTGCCTATCCGGAAACAGGCTCTGCCGAGGACGAGAGCCATGAGATGTTCCAACTCTGGGCAAGCCCGGGTCCTGAATCCTGTTGTGCCTGTGAATAGGCTGCAGGGGGACGGTGAAGACCAGCAACAGCTTTCAGGGCTGCCACCTTCCTTGTGGGACAAGGAGCCGGACGTGTGCCTTTTCGGAATCAGGCTCTGCCGAGGACGAGAGCCATGAGATGTTCCTCCTCTGGGCAAGCCCGGGTCCCAGATCCTGTTGTGCCTGTGAATAGGCTGCAGGGGGACGGTGAAGACCAGCAACAGCTTTCAGGGCTGCCACCTTCCGTGTGGGACAAGGAGCCGGATGTGTGCCTTTTCGGAAACAGGCTGTGCCAAGGACGAGAGCCATGAGATGTTCCTCCTCTGGGCAAGCCCGGGTCCTGAATCCTGTTGTGCCTGTGAATAGGCTGCAGGGGGACGGTGAAGACCAGCAACAGCTTTCAGGGCTGCCACCTTCCGTGTGGGACAATGAGCCGGTCTTGTGCCTTTATGGAAACAGGCCCTGCCGAGGACGAGAGCAATGAGATGTTCCTCCTCTGGGCAAGCCCGGGTCCCAGATCCTGTTGTGCCTGTGAATAGGCTGCAGGGGGACGGTGAAGACCAGCAACAGCTTCCAGGGCTGCCACCTTCCGTGTGGGACAAGGAGCCGGACGTGTGCCTTTTCGGAAACAAGCTCTGCCGAGGACGAGAGCCATGAGATGTTCCTCCTCTGGGCAAGCCCGGGTCCCAGATCCTGTTGTGCCTGTGAGTAGGCTGCAGGGGGACGGTGAACACCAGCAACAGCTTTCAGGGCTGCCACCTTCCGTTTGGGATAAGGACGCGGACGTATCTTTCTGGATACAGGCCCTGGAGAGGACGAGAGCCATGAGATGTTCCTCCTCTGGGCAAGCCCGGGTCCCAGATCCTGTTGTGCCTATGAATAGGCTGCAGGGGGACGGTGACGACCAGCAACAGCTTTCATGGCTGCCACCTTCCGTGTGGGACAAGGAGCCGGACGTGTGCCTTCACGGAAACAGGCTCTGCCGAGGACGAGAGCCATGAGATGTTCCTCCTCTGGGCAAGCCCGGGTCCCAGATCCTGTTGGCCTGTGAATAGGCTGCAGGGGGACGGTGAAGACCAGCAACAGCTTTCAGGGCTGCCACCTTCCGTGTGGGACAAGGAGCCTGATGTGTGCCTTTTCGGAAACAGGATCTGCCGAGGAAGAGAGCCATGAGATGTTCCTCCTCTGGGCAAGCCCGGGTCCCAGATCCTGTTGGCCTGTGAATAGGCTGCAGGGGGACGGTGAAGACCAGCAACAGCTTTCAGGGCTGCCAACTTCCGTGTGGGACAAGGAGCCGGACGTGTCTTTCTGGATACAGGCCCTGCCGAGGACGAGAGCCATGAGATGTTCCTCCTCTGGGCAAGCCCGGGTCCCAGATCCTGTTGTGCCTGTGAATAGGCTGCAGGGGGACGGTGAAGACCAGCAACAGCTTTCAGGGCTGCCACCTTCCGTGTGGGACAAGGAGCCGGACGTGTCTTTCTGAATACAGACCCTGCCGAGGACGAGAGCCATGAGATGTTCCTCCTCTGGGCAAGCCCGGGTCCCAGATCCTGTTGTGCCTGTGAATAGGCTGCAGGGGGACGGTGAAGACCAGCAACAGCTTTCAGGGCTGCCACCTTCCGTGTGGGACAAGGAGCCGGATGTGTGCCTTTTCGGAAACAGGATCTGCCGAGGAAGAGAGCCATGAGATGTTCCTCCTCTGGGCAAGGCCGGGTCCTAGATCCTGTTGTGCCTGTGAATAGGCTGCAGGGCGACGGTGAAGACCAGCAACAGCTTTCAGGGCTGCCACCTTCCTTGTGGGACAAGGAGCCGGACGTGTGCCTTTTCGGAATCAGGCTCTGCCGAGGAAGAGAGCCATGAGATGTTCCTCCTCTGGGCAAGGCCGGGTCCTAGATCCTGTTGTGCCTGTGAATAGGCTGCAGGGGGACGGTGAAGACCAGCAACAGCTTTCAGGGCTGCCACCTTCCGTGTGGGACAAGGAGCCAGATGTGTGCCTTTCTGGAAACAGTCCGTGCCGGGGACGAGAGCCATGAGATGTTCCTCCTCTGGGCAAGCCCGGGTCCCAGATCCTGTTGTGCCTGTGAATAGGCTGCAGGGGGACGGTGAAGACCAGCAACAGCTTTCAGGGCTGCCACCTTCCTTGTGGGACAAGGAGCCGGACGTGTGCCTTTTCGGAATCAGGCTCTGCCGAGGACGAGAGCCATGAGATGTTCCTCCTCTGGGCAAGCCCGGGTCCCAGATCCTGTTGTGCCTGTGAATAGGCTGCAGGGGGACGGTGAAGACCAGCAACAGCTTTCAGGGCTGCCACCTTCCGTGTGGGACAAGGAGCCGGATGTGTGCCTTTTCGGAAACAGGATCTGCCGAGGAAGAGAGCCATGAGATGTTCCTCCTCTGGGCAAGGCCGGGTCCTAGATCCTTTTGTGCCTGTGAATAGGCTGCAGGGGGACGGTGAAGACCAGCAACAGCTTTCAGGGCTGCCACATTCCGTGTGGGACAAGGAGCCGGACATTTGCCTATCCGGAAACAGGCTCTGCCGAGGACGAGAGCCATGAGATGTTCCAACTCTGGGCAAGCCCGGGTCCTGAATCCTGTTGTGCCTGTGAATAGGCTGCAGGGGGACGGTGAAGACCAGCAACAGCTTTCAGGGCTGCCACCTTCCTTGTGGGACAAGGAGCCGGACGTGTGCCTTTTCGGAATCAGGCTCTGCCGAGGACGAGAGCCATGAGATGTTCCTCCTCTGGGCAAGCCCGGGTCCCAGATCCTGTTGTGCCTGTGAATAGGCTGCAGGGGGACGGTGAAGACCAGCAACAGCTTTCAGGGCTGCCACCTTCCGTGTGGGACAAGGAGCCGGATGTGTGCCTTTTCGGAAACAGGCTGTGCCAAGGACGAGAGCCATGAGATGTTCCTCCTCTGGGCAAGCCCGGGTCCTGAATCCTGTTGTGCCTGTGAATAGGCTGCAGGGGGACGGTGAACACCAGCAACAGCTTTCAGGGCTGCCACCTTCCGTGTGGGACAATGAGCCGGTCTTGTGCCTTTATGGAAACAGGCCCTGCCGAGGACGAGAGCAATGAGATGTTCCTCCTCTGGGCAAGCCCGGGTCCCAGATCCTGTTGTGCCTGTGAATAGGCTGCAGGGGGACGGTGAAGACCAGCAACAGCTTCCAGGGCTGCCACCTTCCCTGTGGGACAAGGAGCCGGACGTGTGCCTTTTCGGAAACAAGCTCTGCCGAGGACGAGAGCCATGAGATGTTCCTCCTCTGGGCAAGCCCGGGTCCCAGATCCTGTTGTGCCTGTGAGTAGGCTGCAGGGGGACGGTGAACACCAGCAACAGCTTTCAGGGCTGCCACCTTCCGTTTGGGATAAGGACCCGGACGTATCTTTCTGGATACAGGCCCTGGAGAGGACGAGAGCCATGAGATGTTCCTCCTCTGGGCAAGCCCGGGTCCCAGATCCTGTTGTGCCTATGAATAGGCTGCAGGGGGACGGTGACGACCAGCAACAGCTTTCATGGCTGCCACCTTCCGTGTGGGTCAAGGAGCCGGACGTGTGCCTTCACGGAAACAGGCTCTGCCGAGGACGAGAGCCATGAGATGTTCCTCCTCTGGGCAAGCCCGGGTCCCAGATCCTGTTGGCCTGTGAATAGGCTGCAGGGGGACGGTGAAGACCAGCAACAGCTTTCAGGGCTGCCACCTTCCGTGTGGGACAAGGAGCCTGATGTGTGCCTTTTCGGAAACAGGATCTGCCGAGGAAGAGAGCCATGAGATGTTCCTCCTCTGGGCAAGCCCGGGTCCCAGATCCTGTTGGCCTGTGAATAGGCTGCAGGGGGACGGTGAAGACCAGCAACAGCTTTCAGGGCTGCCAACTTCCGTGTGGGACAAGGAGCCGGACGTGTCTTTCTGGATACAGGCCCTGCCGAGGACGAGAGCCATGAGATGTTCCTCCTCTGGGCAAGCCCGGGTCCCAGATCCTGTTGTGCCTGTGAATAGGCTGCAGGGGGACGGTGAAGACCAGCAACAGCTTTCAGGGCTGCCACCTTCCGTGTGGGACAAGGAGCCGGACGTGTCTTTCTGAATACAGACCCTGCCGAGGACGAGAGCCATGAGATGTTCCTCCTCTGGGCAAGCCCGGGTCCCAGATCCTGTTGTGCCTGTGAATAGGCTGCAGGGGGACGGTGAAGACCAGCAACAGCTTTCAGGGCTGCCACCTTCCGTGTGGGACAAGGAGCCGGATGTGTGCCTTTTCGGAAACAGGATCTGCCGAGGAAGAGAGCCATGAGATGTTCCTCCTCTGGGCAAGGCCGGGTCCTAGATCCTGTTGTGCCTGTGAATAGGCTGCAGGGCGACGGTGAAGACCAGCAACAGCTTTCAGGGCTGCCACCTTCCGTGTGGGACCAGGAGCCGGATGTGTGCCTTTCTGGAAACAGTCCGTGCCGAGGACGAGAGCCATGAGATGTTCCTCCTCTGGGCAAGCCCGGGTCCCAGATCCTTTTGTGCCTGTGAATAGGCTGCAGGGGGACGGTGAAGACCAGCAACAGCTTTCAGGGCTGCCACCTTCCGTGTGGGACAAGGAGCCGGACGTGTGCCTTTTCGGAATCAGGCTCTGACGAGGACGAGAGCCATGAGATGTTCCTCCTCTGGGCAAGCCCGCGTCCAAATCCTGTTGTGCCTGTGAATAGGCTGCAGGGGGACGGTGAAGACCAGCAACAGCTTTCAGGGCTGCCACCTTCCGTGTGGGACAAGGAGCCGGATGTGTGCCTTTCTGGAAACAGGCCGTGCCGAGGACGAGAGCCATGAGATGTTCCTCCTCTGGGCAAGCCCCGGTCCTGAATCCTGTTGTGCCTGTGAATAGGCTGCAGGGGGACGGTGAAGACCAGCAACAGCTTTCAGGGCTGCCACCTTCCGTGTGGGACAAGGAGCCGGACGTGTCTTTCTGGATACAGGCCCTGCCGAGGACGAGAGCCATGAGATGTTCCTCCTCTGGGCAAGCCCGGGTCCCAGATCCTGTTGTGCCTGTGAATAGGCTGCAGGGGGACGGTGAAGACCAGCAACAGCTTTCAGGGCTGCCACCTTCCGTGTGGGAGAAGGAGCCGGATGTGTGCCTTTTCGGAAACAGGCTCTGCCGAGGACGAGAGCCATGAGATGTTCCTCCTCTGGGCAAGCCCGGGTCCTGAATCCTGTTGTGCCTGTGAATAGGCTGCAGGGGGACGGTGAAGACCAGCAACAGCTTTCAGGGCTGCCACCTTCCGTGTGGGACAAGGAGCCGGACGTGTCTTTCTGGATACAGGCCCTGCCGAGGACGAGAGCCATGAGATGTTCCTCCTCTGGGCAAGCCCGGCTCCCAGATCCTGTTGTGCCTGTGAATAGGCTGCAGGGGGACGGTGAAGACCAGCAACAGCTTTCAGGGCTGCCACCTTCCGTGTGGGACAAGGAGCCGGATGTGTGCCTTTTCGGAAATAGGATCTGCCGAGGACGAGAGCCATGAGATGTTCCTCCTCTGGGCAAGCCCGGGTCCTGAATCCTGTTGTGCCTGTGAATAGGCTGCAGGGGGACGGTGAACACCAGCAACAGCTTTCAGGGCTGCCACCTTCACTGTGGGACAAGGAGCCGGACGTGTGCCTTTCTGGTAACAGGCCGTGCCGAGGACGAGAGCCATGAGATGTCCCTCCTCTGGCCAAGCCCGGGTCCCAGATCCTGTTGTGCCTGTGAATAGGCTGCAGGGGGACGGTGAAGACCAGCAACAGCTTTCAGGGCTGCCACCTTCCGTGTGGGACAAGGACCCGGATGTGTGCCTTTTCGGAAACAGGATCTGCCGAGGACGAGAGCCATGAGATGTTCCTCCTCTGGGTAAGCCCCGGTCCTGAATCCTGTTGTGCCTGTGAATAGGCTGCAGGGGGACGGTGAAGACCAGCAACAGCTTTCAGGGCTGCCACCTTCCGTGTGGGACAAGGAGCCGGACGTGTCTTTCTGGATACAGGCCCTGCCGAGGACGAGAGCCATGAGATGTTCCTCCTCTGGGCAAGCCCGGGTCCCAGATCCTGTTGTGCCTGTGAATAGGCTGCAGGGGGACGGTGAAGACCAGCAACAGCTTTCAGGGCTGCCACCTTCCGTGTGGGACAAGGAGCCGGACTTTTGCCTATCCGGAAATAGGCTCTGCCGAGGACGAGAGCCATGAGATGTTCCACCTCTGGCCAAGCCCGGGTCCTGAATCCTGTTGTGCCTGTGAATAGGCTGCAGGGGGGCGGTGAAGACCAGCAACAGCTTTCAGGGCTGCCAACTTCCGTGTGGGACAAGGAGCCGGACCTGTCTTTCTGGATACAGGCCCTGCCGAGGACGAGAGCCATGAGATGTTCCTCCTCTGGGCAAGCCCGCGTCCCAGATCCTGTTGTGCCTGTGAATAGGCTGCAGGGGGACGGTGAAGACCAGCAACAGCTTTCAGGGCTGCCACCTTCCGTGTGGGACAAGGAGCCGGACTTTTGCCTATCCGGAAACAGGCTCTGCCGAGGACGAGAGCCATGAGATGTTCCTCCTCTGGGCAAGCCCGGGTCCCAGATCCTGTTGTGCCTGTGAATAGGCTGCAGGGGGACGGTGAAGACCAGCAACAGCTTTCAGGGCTGCCACCTTCCGTGTGGGACAAGGAGCCGGACGTATCTTTCTGGATACAGGCCCTGCCGAGGACGAGAGCCATGAGATGTTCCTCCTCTGGGCAAGCCCGGGTCCCAGATCCTGTTGTGCCTGTGAATAGGCTGCAGGGGGACGGTGAAGACCAGCAACAGCTTTCATGGCTGCCACCTTCCGTGTGGGACAAGGAGCCGGACGTGTGCCTTCTCGGAAACAGGCTCTGCCGAGGACGAGAGCCATGAGATGTTCCTCCTCTGGGTAAGCCCGGGTCCCAGATCCTGTTGTGCCTGTGAATAGGCTGCAGGGGGACGGTGAAGACCAGCAACAGCTTTCTGGGCTGCCACCTTCCGTGTGGGACAAGGAGCCGGATGTGTGCCTTTCTGGAAACAGGCCGTGCCGGGGGCGAGAGCCATGAGATGTTCCTCCTCTGGGCAAGCCCGGGTCCCAGATCCTGTTGTGCCTGTGAATAGGCTGCAGGGGGACGGTGAAGACCAGCAACAGCTTTCAGGGCTGCCACCTTCCGTGTGGGACAAGGAGCCGGACGTATCTTTCTGGATACAGGCCCTGCCGAGGACGAGAGCCATGAGATGTTCCTCCTCTGGGCAAGCCCGGGTCCCAGATCCTGTTGTGCCTGTGAATAGGCTGCAGGGGGACGGTGAAGACCAGCAACAGCTTTCAGGGCTGCCACCTTCCGTGTGGGACAAGGAGCCGGATGTGTGCCTTCTCGGAAACAGGCTCTGCCGAGGACGAGAGCCATGAGATGTTCCTCCTCTGGGTAAGCCCGGGTCCCAGATCCTGTTGTGCCTGTGAATAGGCTGCAGGGGGACGGTGAAGACCAGCAACAGCTTTCTGGGCTGCCACCTTCCGTGTGGGACAAGGAGCCGGATGTGTGCCTTTCTGGAAACAGGCCGTGCCGGGGGCGAGAGCCATGAGATGTTCCTCCTCTGGGCAAGCCCGGGTCCCAGATCCTGTTGTGCCTGTGAATAGGCTGCAGGGGGACGGTGAAGACCAGCAACAGCTTTCAGGGCTGCCACCTTCCGTGTGGGACAAGGAGCCGGACCTGTCTTTCTGGATACAGGCCCTGCCGAGGACGAGAGCCATGAGATGTTCCTCCTCTGGGCAAGCCCGGGTCCCAGATCCTGTTGTGCCTGTGAATAGGCTGCAGGGGGACGGTGAAGACCAGCAACAGCTTTCAGGGCTGCCACCTTCCGTGTGGGACAAGGAGCCGGACGTGTCTTTCTCAATACAGGCCCTGCCCAGGACGAGAGCCATGAGATGTTCCTCCTCTGGGCAAGCCTGGGTCCCAGATCCTGTTGTGCCTGTGAATAGGCTGCAGGGGGACGGTGAAGACCAGCAACAGCTTTCAGGGCTGCCACCTTCCGTGTGGGACAAGGAGCCGGATGTGTGCCTTTTCGGAAACAGGCTCTGCCGAGGACGAGAGCCATGAGATGTTCCTCCTCTGGGCAAGCCCGGGTCCTGAATCCTGTTGTGCCTGTGAATAGGCTGCAGGGGGACGGTGAAGACCAGCAACAGCTTCCAGGGCTGCCACCTTCCGTGTGGGACAATGAGCCGGTCTTGTGCCTTTATGGAAACAGGCCCTGCCGAGGACGAGAGCCATGAGATGTTCCTCCTCTGGGCAAGCCCGGGTCCCAGATCCTGTTGTGCCTGTGAATAGGCTGCAGGGGGACGGTGAAGACCAGCAACAGCTTTCAGGGCTGCCACCTTCCGTGTGGGACAAGGAGCCGGATGTGTGCCTTTTCGGAAAAAGGATCTGCCGAGGAAGAGAGCCATGAGATGTTCCTCCTCTGGGCAAGGCCGGGTCCTAGATCCTGTTGTGCCTGTGAATAGGCTGCAGGGCGACGGTGAAGACCAGCAACAGCTTTCAGGGCTGCCACCTTCCGTGTGGGACAAGGAGCCGGATGTGTGCCTTTCTGGAAACAGTCCGTGCCGGGGACGAGAGCCATGAGATGTTCCTCCTCTGGGCAAGCCCGGGTCCCAGATCCTGTTGTGCCTGTGAATAGGCTGCAGGGGGACGGTGAAGACCAGCAACAGCTTTCAGGGCTGCCACCTTCCGTGTGGGACAAGGAGCCGGACGTGTGCCTTTTCGGAATCAGGCTCTGCCGAGGACGAGAGCCATGAGATGTTCCTCCTCTGGGCAAGCCCGCGTCCAAATCCTGTTGTGCCTGTGAATAGGCTGCAGGGGGACGGTGAAGACCAGCAACAGCTTTCAGGGCTGCCACATTCCGTGTGGGACAAGGAGCCGGACATTTGCCTATCCGGAAACAGGCTCTGCCGAGGACGAGAGCCATGAGATGTTCCAACTCTGGGCAAGCCCGGTTCCTGAATCCTGTTGTGCCTGTGAATGGGCTGCAGGGGGACGGTGAAGACCAGCAACAGCTTTCAGGGCTGCCACCTTCCGTGTGGGACAAGGAGCCGGTCGTGTGCCTTTTTGGAAACAGGCCCTGCCGAGGACGAGAGCCATGAGATGTTCCTCCTCTGGGCAAGCCCGGGTCCCAGATCCTGTTGTGCCTGTGAATAGGCTGCAGGGGGACGGTGAAGACCAGCAACAGCTTTCAGGGCTGCCACCTTCCGTGTGGGACAAGGAGCCGGATGTGTGCCTTTTCGGAAACAGGCTGTGCCGAGAACGAGAGCCATGAGATGTTCCTCCTCTGGGCAAGCCCGGGTCCTGAATCCTGTTGTGCCTGTGAATAGGCTGCAGGGGGACGGTGAACACCAGCAACAGCTTTCACGGCTGCCACCTTCCGTGTGGGACAAGGAGCCGGACGTGTGCCTTTCTGGTAACAGGCCGTGCCGAGAACGAGAGCCATGAGATGTTCCTCCTCTGGCCAAGCCCGGGTCCCAGATCCTGTTGTGCCTGTGAATAGGCTGCAGGGGGACGGTGAAGACCAGCAACAGCTTTCAGGGCTGCCACCTTCCGTGTGGGACAAGGAGCCGGATGTGTGCCTTTCTGGAAACAGGCCCTGCCGAGGACGAGAGCCATGAGATGTTCCTCCTCTGGGCAAGCCCGGGTCCCAGATCCTGTTGTGCCTGTGAATAGGCTGCAGGGGGACGGTGAAGACCAGCAACAGCTTTCAGGGCTGCCACCTTCCGTGTGGGACAAGGAGCCGGACATTTGCCTATCCGGAAACAGGCTCTGCCGAGGACGAGAGCCATGAGATGTTCCACCTCTGGCCAAGCCCGGGTCCTGAATACTGTTGTGCATGTGAATAGGCTGCAGGGGGACGGTGAAGACCAGCAACAGCTTTCAGGGCTGCCAACTTCCGTGTGGGACAAGGAGCCGGACCTGTCTTTCTGGATACAGGCCCTGCCGAGGACGAGAGCCATGAGATGTTCCTCCTCTGGGCAAGCCCGGGTCCCAGATCCTGTTGTGCCTGTGAATAGGCTGCAGGGGGACGGTGAAGACCAGCAACAGCTTTCAGGGCTGCCACCTTCCGTGTGGGACAAGGAGCCGGACTTTTGCCTATCCGGAAACAGGCTCTGCCGAGGACGAGAGCCATGAGATGTTCCTCCTCTGGGCAAGCCCGGGTCCTGAATCCTGTTGTGCCTGTGAATAGGCTGCAGGGGCACGGTAAAGACCAGCAACAGCTTTCAGGGCTGCCACCTTCCGTGTGGGACAAGGAGCCGGATGTGTCTCTTTTCAGAAACAGGCTCTGCCGAGGACGAGAGCCATGAGATGTTGCTCCTCTGGGCAAGCCCGGGTCCTGAATCCTGTTGTGCCTGTGAATAGGCTGCAGGGGGACGGTGAAGACCAGCAACAGCTTTCAGGTCTGCCAACTTCCGTGTGGGACAAGGAGCCGGACCTGTCTTTCTGGATACAGGCCCTGCCGAGGACGAGAGCCATGAGATGTTCCTCCTCTGGGCAAGCCCGGGTCCCAGATCCTGTTGTGCCTGTGAATAGGCTGCAGGGGGACGGTGAAGACCAGCAACAGCTTTCAGGGCTGCCACCTTCCGTGTGGGACAAGGAGCCGGACTTTTGCCTATCCGGAAACAGGCTCTGCCGAGGACGAGAGCCATGAGATGTTCCTCCTCTGGGCAAGCCCGGGTCCCAGATCCTGTTGTGCCTGTGAATAGGCTGCAGGGGGACGGTGAAGACCAGCAACAGCTTTCATGGCTGCCACCTTCCGTGTGGGACAAGGAGCCGGACGTGTGCCTTCTCGGAAACAGGCTCTGCCGAGGACGAGAGCCATGAGATGTTCCTCCTCTGGGTAAGCCCGGGTCCCAGATCCTGTTGTGCCTGTGAATAGGCTGCAGGGGGACGGTGAAGACCAGCAACAGCTTTCTGGGCTGCCACCTTCCGTGTGGGACAAGGAGCCGGATGTGTGCCTTTCTGGAAACAGGCCGTGCCGGGGGCGAGAGCCATGAGATGTTCCTCCTCTGGGCAAGCCCGGGTCCCAGATCCTGTTGTGCCTGTGAATAGGCTGCAGGGGGACGGTGAAGACCAGCAACAGCTTTCAGGGCTGCCACATTCCGTGTGGGACAAGGAGCCGGACCTGTCTTTCTGGATACAGGCCCTGCCGAGGACGAGAGCCATGAGATGTTCCTCCTCTGGGCAAGCCCGGGTCCCAGATCCTGTTGTGCCTGTGAATAGGCTGCAGGGGGACGGTGAAGACCAGCAACAGCTTTCAGGGCTGCCACCTTCCGTGTGGGACAAGGAGCCGGATGTGTGCCTTTCTGGAAACAGGCCCTGCCGAGGACGAGAGCCATGAGATGTTCCTCCTCTGGGCAAGCCTGGGTCCCAGATCCTGTTGTGCCTGTGAATAGGCTGCAGGGGGACGGTGAAGACCAGCAACAGCTTTCAGGGCTGCCACCTTCCGTGTGGGACAAGGACCCGGATGTGTGCCTTTTCGGAAACAGGATCTGCCGAGGAAGAGAGCCATGAGATGTTCCTCCTCTGGGCAAGGCCGGGTCCTAGATCCTGTTGTGCCTGTGAATAGGCTGCAGGGGGACGGTGAAGACCAGCAACAGCTTTCAGGGCTGCCACCTTCCGTGTGGGACAAGGAGCCGGATGTGTGCCTTTCTGGAAACAGTCCGTGCCGGGGACGAGAGCCATGAGATGTTCCTCCTCTGGGCAGGCCCGGGTCCCAGATCCTTTTGTGCCTGTGAATAGGCTGCAGGGGGACTGTGAAGACCAGCAACAGCTTTCAGGGCTGCCACCTTCCGTGTGGGACAAGGAGCCGGACGTGTCTTTCTGGATACAGGCCCTGCCGAGGACGAGAGCCATGAGATGTTCCTCCTCTGGGCAAGCCCGGGTCCCAGATCCTGTTGTGCCTGTGAATAGGCTGCAGGGGGACGGTGAAGACCAGCAACAGCTTTCAGGGCTGCCACCTTCCGTGTGGGACAAGGAGCCGGATGTGTGCCTTTTCGGAAACAGGCTCTGCCGAGGACGAGAGCCATGAGATGTTCCTCCTCTGGGCAAGCCCGGGTCCTGAATCCTGTTGTGCCTGTGAATAGGCTGCAGGGGGACGGTGAAGACCAGCAACAGCTTTCAGGGCTGCCACATTCCGTGTGGGACAATGAGCCGGTCTTGTGCCTTTATGGAAACAGGCCCTGCCGAGGACGAGAGCAATGAGATGTTCCTCCTCTGGGCAAGCCCGGGTCCCAGATCCTGTTGTGCCTGTGAATAGGCTGCAGGGGGACGGTGAAGACCAGCAACAGCTTTCAGGGCTGCCACCTTCCGTGTGGGACAAGGAGCCGGATGTGTGCCTTTTCGGAAACAGGATCTGCCGAGGAAGAGAGCCATGAGATGTTCCTCCTCTGGGCAAGGCCGGGTCCTACATCCTGTTGTGCCTGTGAATAGGCTGCAGGGCGACGGTGAAGACCAGCAACAGCTTTCAGGGCTGCCACCTTCCGTGTGGGACAAGGAGCCGGATGTGTGCCTTTCTGGAAACAGTCCGTGCCGGGGACGAGAGCCATGAGATGTTCCTCCTCTGGGCAAGCCCGGGTCCCAGATCCTGTTGTGCCTGTGAATAGGCTGCAGGGGGACGGTGAAGACCAGCAACAGCTTTCAGGGCTGCCACCTTCCGTGTGGGACAAGGAGCCGGACGTGTGCCTTTTCGGAATCAGGCTCTGCCGAGGACGAGAGCCATGAGATGTTCCAACTCTGGGCAAGCCCGGTTCCTGAATCCTGTTGTGCCTGTGAATAGGCTGCAGGGGGACGGTGAACACCAGCAACAGCTTTCAGGGCTGCCACCTTCCGTGTGGGACAAGGAGCCGGACGTGTCTTTCTGGATACAGGCCCTGCCGAGGACGAGAGCCATGAGATGTTCCTCCTCTGGGCAAGCCCGGGTCCCAGATCCTGTTGTGCCTGTGAATAGGCTGCAGGGGGACGGTGAAGACCAGCAACAGCTTTCAGGGCTGCCACCTTCCGTGTGGGACAAGGAGCCGGATGTGTGCCTTTTCGGAAACAGGCTGTGCCGAGAACGAGAGCCATGAGATGTTCCTCCTCTGGGCAAGCCCGGGTCCTGAATCCTGTTGTGCCTGTGAATAGGCTGCAGGGGGACGGTGAACACCAGCAACAGCTTTCACGGCTGCCACCTTCACTGTGGGACAAGGAGCCGGACGTGTGCCTTTCTGGTAACAGGCCGTGCCGAGAACGAGAGCCATGAGATGTTCCTCCTCTGGCCAAGCCCGGGTCCCAGATCCTGTTGTGCCTGTGAATAGGCTGCAGGGGGACGGTGAAGACCAGCAACAGCTTTCAGGGCTGCCACCTTCCGTGTGGGACAAGGAGCCGGATGAGTGCCTTTTCGGAAACAGGCTCTGCCGAGGACGAGAGCCATGAGATGTTCCTCCTCTGGGCAAGCCCGGGTCCTGAATCCTGTTGTGCCTGTGAATAGGCTGCAGGGGGACGGTGAAGACCAGCAACAGCTTTCATGGCTGCCACCTTCCGTGTGGGACAAGGAGCCGGACGTGTGCCTTCTCGGAAACAGGCTCTGCCGAGGACGAGAGCCATGAGATGTTCCTCCTCTGGGTAAGCCCGGGTCCCAGATCCTGTTGTGCCTGTGAATAGGCTGCAGGGGGACGGTGAAGACCAGCAACAGCTTTCTGGGCTGCCACCTTCCGTGTGGGACAAGGAGCCGGATGTGTGCCTTTCTGGAAACAGGCCGTGCCGGGGGCGAGAGCCATGAGATGTTCCTCCTCTGGGCAAGCCCGGGTCCCAGATCCTGTTGTGCCTGTGAATAGGCTGCAGGGGGACGGTGAAGACCAGCAACAGCTTTCAGGGCTGCCACATTCCGTGTGGGACAAGGAGCCGGACGTGTCTTTCTGGATACAGGCCCTGCCGAGGACGAGAGCCATGAGATGTTCCTCCTCTGGGCAAGCCCGGGTCCCAGATCCTGTTGTGCCTGTGAATAGGCTGCAGGGGGACGGTGAAGACCAGCAACAGCTTTCAGGGCTGCCACCTTCCGTGTGGGACAAGGAGCCGGATGTGTGCCTTTCTGGAAACAGGCCCTGCCGAGGACGAGAGCCATGAGATGTTCCTCCTCTGGGCAAGCCTGGGTCCCAGATCCTGTTGTGCCTGTGAATAGGCTGCAGGGGGACGGTGAAGACCAGCAACAGCTTTCAGGGCTGCCACCTTCCGTGTGGGACAAGGACCCGGATGTGTGCCTTTTCGGAAACAGGATCTGCCGAGGAAGAGAGCCATGAGATGTTCCTCCTCTGGGCAAGGCCGGGTCCTAGATCCTGTTGTGCCTGTGAATAGGCTGCAGGGGGACGGTGAAGACCAGCAACAGCTTTCAGGGCTGCCACCTTCCGTGTGGGACAAGGAGCCGGATGTGTGCCTTTCTGGAAACAGTCCGTGCCGGGGACGAGAGCCATGAGATGTTCCTCCTCTGGGCAGGCCCGGGTCCCAGATCCTTTTGTGCCTGTGAATAGGCTGCAGGGGGACTGTGAAGACCAGCAACAGCTTTCAGGGCTGCCACCTTCCGTGTGGGACAAGGAGCCGGACGTGTCTTTCTGGATACAGGCCCTGCCGAGGACGAGAGCCATGAGATGTTCCTCCTCTGGGCAAGCCCGGGTCCCAGATCCTGTTGTGCCTGTGAATAGGCTGCAGGGGGACGGTGAAGACCAGCAACAGCTTTCAGGGCTGCCACCTTCCGTGTGGGACAAGGAGCCGGATGTGTGCCTTTTCGGAAACAGGCTCTGCCGAGGACGAGAGCCATGAGATGTTCCTCCTCTGGGCAAGCCCGGGTCCTGAATCCTGTTGTGCCTGTGAATAGGCTGCAGGGGGACGGTGAAGACCAGCAACAGCTTTCAGGGCTGCCACATTCCGTGTGGGACAATGAGCCGGTCTTGTGCCTTTTTGGAAACAGGCCCTGCCGAGGACGAGAGCAATGAGATGTTCCTCCTCTGGGCAAGCCCGGGTCCCAGATCCTGTTGTGCCTGTGAATAGGCTGCAGGGGGACGGTGAAGACCAGCAACAGCTTTCAGGGCTGCCACCTTCCGTGTGGGACAAGGAGCCGGATGTGTGCCTTTTCGGAAACAGGATCTGCCGAGGAAGAGAGCCATGAGATGTTCCTCCTCTGGGCAAGGCCGGGTCCTAGATCCTGTTGTGCCTGTGAATAGGCTGCAGGGCGACGGTGAAGACCAGCAACAGCTTTCAGGGCTGCCACCTTCCGTGTGGGACAAGGAGCCGGATGTGTGCCTTTCTGGAAACAGTCCGTGCCGGGGACGAGAGCCATGAGATGTTCCTCCTCTGGGCAAGCCCGGGTCCCAGATCCTTTTGTGCCTGTGAATAGGCTGCAGGGGGACGGTGAAGAACAGCAACAGCTTTCAGGGCTGCCACCTTCCGTGTGGGACAAGGAGCCGGACGTGTGCCTTTTCGGAATCAGGCTCTGCCGAGGACGAGAGCCATGAGATGTTCCTCCTCTGGGCAAGCCCGCGTCCAAATCCTGTTGTGCCTGTGAATAGGCTGCAGGGGGACGGTGAAGACCAGCAACAGCTTTCAGGGCTGCCACATTCCGTGTGGGATAAGGAGCAGGACATTTGCCTATCCGGAAACAGGCTCTGCCGAGGACGAGAGCCATGAGATGTTCCAACTCTGGGCAAGCCCGATTCCTGAATCCTGTTGTGCCTGTGAATAGGCTGCAGGGGGACGGTGAAGACCAGCAACAGCTTTCAGGGCTGCCACCTTCCGTGTGGGACAAGGAGCCGGACGTGTCTTTCTGGATACAGGCCCTGCCGAGGACGAGAGCCATGAGATGTTCCTCCTCTGGGCAAGCCCGGGTCCCAGATCCTGTTGTGCCTGTGAATAGGCTGCAGGGGGACGGTGAAGACCAGCAACAGCTTTCAGGGCTGCCACCTTCCGTGTGGGACAAGGAGCCGGATGTGTGCCTTTTCGGAAACAGGCTGTGCCGAGAACGAGAGCCATGAGATGTTCCTCCTCTGGGCAAGCCCGGGTCCTGAATCCTGTTGTGCCTGTGAATAGGCTGCAGGGGGACGGTGAACACCAGCAACAGCTTTCACGGCTGCCACCTTCACTGTGGGACAAGGAGCCGGACGTGTGCCTTTCTGGTAACAGGCCGTGCCGAGAACGAGAGCCATGAGATGTTCCTCCTCTGGCCAAGCCCGGGTCCCAGATCCTGTTGTGCCTGTGAATAGGCTGCAGGGGGACGGTGAAGACCAGCAACAGCTTTCAGGGCTGCCACCTTCCGTGTGGGACAAGGAGCCGGATGTGTGCCTTTTCGGAAACAGGCTCTGCCGAGGACGAGAGCCATGAGATGTTCCTCCTCTGGGCAAGCCCGGGTCCTGAATCCTGTTGTGCCTGTGAATAGGCTGCAGGGGGACGGTGAAGACCAGCAACAGCTTTCATGGCTGCCACCTTCCGTGTGGGACAAGGAGCCGGACGTGTGCCTTCTCGGAAACAGGCTCTGCCGAGGACGAGAGCCATGAGATGTTCCTCCTCTGGGTAAGCCCGGGTCCCAGATCCTGTTGTGCCTGTGAATAGGCTGCAGGGGGACGGTGAAGACCAGCAACAGCTTTCAGGGCTGCCACCTTCCGTGTGGGACAAGGAGCCGGACTTTTGCCTATCCGGAAACAGGCTCTGCCGAGGACGAGAGCCATGAGATGTTCCACCACTGGGCAAGCCCGGGTCCTGAATCCTGTTGTGCCTGTGAATAGGCTGCAGGGGGACGGTGAAGACCAGCAACAGCTTTCAGGGCTGCCACCTTCCGTGTGGGACAAGGAGCCGGACGTGTCTTTCTGGATACAGGCCCTGCCGAGGACGAGAGCCATGAGATGTTCCTCCTCTGGGCAAGCCCGGGTCCTGAATCCTGTTGTGCCTGTGAATAGGCTGCAGGGGCACGGTAAAGACCAGCAACAGCTTTCAGGGCTGCCACCTTCCGTGTGGGACAAGGAGCCGGATGTGTGCCTTTTCAGAAACAGGCTCTGCCGAGGACGAGAGCCATGAGATGTTCCTCCTCTGGGCAAGCCCGGGTCCTGAATCCTGTTGTGCCTGTGAATAGGCTGCAGGGGGACGGTGAAGACCAGCAACAGCTTTCAGGGCTGCCACCTTCCGTGTGGGACAAGGAGCCGGACGTATCTTTCTGGATACAGGCCCTGCCGAGGACGAGAGCCATGCGATGTTACTCCTCTGGGCAAGCCCGGGTCCCAGATCCTGTTGTGCCTGTGAATAGGCTGCAGGGGGACGGTGAAGACCAGCAACAGCTTTCATGGCTGCCACCTTCCGTGTGGGACAAGGAGCCGGACGTGTGCCTATCCGGAAACAGGCTCTGCCGAGGACGAGATCCATGAGATGTTCCTCCTCTGGGTAAGCCCGGGTCCCAGATCCTGTTGTGCCTGTGAATAGGCTGCAGGGGGACGGTGAAGACCAGCAACAGCTTTCTGGGCTGCCACCTTCCGTGTGGGACAAGGAGCCGGATGTGTGCCTTTCTGGAAACAGGCCGTGCCGGGGGCGAGAGCCATGAGATGTTCCTCCTCTGGGCAAGCCCGGGTCCCAGATCCTGTTGTGCCTGTGAATAGGCTGCAGGGGGACGGTGAAGACCAGCAACAGCTTTCAGGGCTGCCACCTTCCGTGTGGGACAAGGAGCCGGACCTGTCTTTCTGGAAACAGGCCGTGTCGAGGACGAGAGCCATGAGATGTTCCTCCTCTGGGCAAGGCCGGGTCCTAGATCCTGTTGTGCCTGTGAATAGGCTGCAGGGCGACGGTGAAGACCAGCAACAGCTTTCAGGGCTGCCACCTTCCGTGTGGGACAAGGAGCCGGACGTGTCTTTCTGGATACAGGCCCTGCCGAGGACGAGAGCCATGAGATGTTCCTCCTCTGGGCAAGCCCGGGTCCCAGATCCTGTTGTGCCTGTGAATAGGCTGCAGGGGGACGGTGAAGACCAGCAACAGCTTTCAGGGCTGCCACCTTCCGTGTGGGACAAGGAGCCGGACCTGTCTTTCTGGAAACAGGCCGTGTCGAGGACGAGAGCCATGAGATGTTCCTCCTCTGGGCAAGCCCGGGTCCCAGATCCTGTTGTGCCTGTGAATAGGCTGCAGGGGGACGGTGAAGACCAGCAACAGCTTTCAGGGCTGCCACCTTCCGTGTGGGACAAGGAGCCGGACGTGTCTTTCTCAATACAGGCCCTGCCGAGGACGAGAGCCATGAGATGTTCCTCCTCTGGGCAAGGCCGGGTCCCAGATCCTGTTGTGCCTGTGAATAGGCTGCAGGGGGACGGTGAAGACCAGCAACAGCTTTCAGGGCTGCCACCTTCCGTGTGGGACAAGGAGCCGGATGTGTGCCTTTTCGGAAACAGGATCTGCCGAGGAAGAGAGCCATGAGATGTTCCTCCTCTGGGCAAGGCCGGGTCCTAGATCCTGTTGTGCCTGTGAATAGGCTGCAGGGCGACGGTGAAGACCAGCAACAGCTTTCAGGGCTGCCACCTTCCGTGTGGGACAAGGAGCCGGATGTGTGCATTTCTGGAAACAGGCCGTGCCGGGGACGAGAGCCATGAGATGTTCCTCCTCTGGGCAAGCCCGGGTCCCAGATCCTTTTGTGCCTGTGAATAGGCTGCAGGGGGACGGTGAAGACCAGCAACAGCTTTCAGGGCTGCCACCTTCCGTGTGGGACAAGGAGCCGGACGTGTCTTTCTGGATACAGGCCCTGCCGAGGACGAGAGCCATGAGATGTTCCTCCTCTGGGCAAGCCCGGGTCCCAGATCCTGTTGTGCCTGTGAATAGGCTGCAGGGGGACGGTGAAGACCAGCAACAGCTTTCAGGGCTGCCACCTTCCGTGTGGGACAAGGAGCCGGATGTGTGCCTTTTCGGAAACAGGCTCTGCCGAGGACGAGAGCCATGAGATGTTCCTCCTCTGGGCAAGCCCGGGTCCTGAATCCTGTTGTGCCTGTGAATAGGCTGCAGGGGGACGGTGAAGACCAGCAACAGCTTTCAGGGCTGCCACATTCCGTGTGGGACAATGAGCCGGTCTTGTGCCTTTATGGAAACAGGCCCTGCCGAGGACGAGAGCAATGAGATGTTCCTCCTCTGGGCAAGCCCGGGTCCCAGATCCTGTTGTGCCTGTGAATAGGCTGCAGGGGGACGGTGAAGACCAGCAACAGCTTCCAGGGCTGCCACCTTCCGTGTGGGACAAGGAGCCGGACGTGTCTTTCTGGAAACAGGCCCTGCCGAGGACGAGAGCCATGAGATGTTCCTCCTCTGGGCAAGCCCGGGTCCCAGATCCTGTTGTGCCTGTGAATAGGCTGCAGGGGGACGGTGAAGACCAGCAACAGCTTTCAGGGCTGCCACCTTCCGTGTGCGACAAGGAGCCGGATGTGTGCCTTTCTGGAAACAGGCCCTGTCGAGGACGAGAGCCATGAGATGTTCCTCCTCTGGGCAAGCCCCGGTCCTGAATCCTGTTGTGCCTGTGAATAGGCTGCAGGGGGACGGTGAAGACCAGCAACAGCTTTCAGGGCTGCCACCTTCCGTGTGGGACAAGGAGCCGGACGTGTCTTTCTGGATACAGGCCCTGCCGAGGACGAGAGCCATGAGATGTTCCTCCTCTGGGCAAGCCCGGGTCCCAGATCCTGTTGTGCCTGTGAATAGGCTGCAGGGGGACGGTGAAGACCAGCAACAGCTTTCAGGGCTGCCACCTTCCGTGTGGGACAAGGAGCCGGACTTTTGCCTATCCGGAAACAGGCTCTGCCGAGGACGAGAGCCATGAGATGTTCCACCTCTGGGCAAGCCCGGGTCCTGAATCCTGTTGTGCCTGTGAATAGGCTGCAGGGGGACGGTGAAGACCAGCAACAGCTTTCAGGGCTGCCACCTTCCGTGTGGGACAAGGAGCCGGACGTGTCTTTCTGGATACAGGCCCTGCCGAGGACGAGAGCCATGCGATGTTCCTCCTCTGGGCAAGCCCGGGTCCCAGATCCTGTTGTGCCTGTGAATAGGCTGCAGGGGGACGGTGAAGACCAGCAACAGCTTTCAGGGCTGCCACCTTCCGTGTGGGACAAGGAGCCGGATGAGTGCCTTTTCGGAATCAGGCTCTGCCGAGGACGAGAGCCATGAGATGTTCCTCTTCTGGGCAAGCCCGGGTCCCAGATCCTGTTGTGCCTGTGAATAGGCTGCAGGGGGACGGTGAAGACCAGCAACAGCTTTCAGGGCTGCCACCTTCCATGTGGGACAAGGAGCCGGACGTGTGCCTTTTCGGAAACAGGAACTGCCGAGGAAGAGAGCCATGAGATGTTCCTCCTCTGGGCAAGCCCGGGTCCTCGATCCTGTTGTGCCTGTGAATAGGCTGCAGGGGGACGGTGAAGACCAGCAACAGCTTTCAGGGCTGCCACCTTCCTTGTGGGACAAGGAGCCGGATGTGTGCCTTTCTGGAAACAGTCCGTGCCGGGGACGAGAGCCATGAGATGTTCCTCCTCTGGGCAAGCCCGGGTCCCAGATCCTGTTGTGCCTGTGAATAGGCTGCAGGGGGACGGTGAAGACCAGCAACTGCTTTCAGGGCTGCCACCTTCCGTGTGGGACAAGGAGCCGGACGTGTCTTTCTGGATACAGGCCCTGCCGAGGACGAGAGCCATGAGATGTTCCTCCTCTGGGCAAGCCCGGGTCCCAGATCCTGTTGTGCCTGTGAATAGGCTGCAGGGGGACGGTGAAGACCAGCAACAGCTTTCAGGGCTGCCACCTTCCGTGTGGGACAAGGAGCCGGACGTGTCTTTCTGGATACAGGCCCTGCCGAGGACGAGAGCCATGAGATGTTCCTCCTCTGGGCAAGCCCGGGTCCTCGATCCTGTTGTGCCTGTGAATAGGCTGCAGGGGGACGGTGAAGACCAGCAACAGCTTTCAGGGCTGCCACCTTCCGTGTGGGACAAGGAGCCGGACGTGTCTTTCTGGATACAGGCCCTGCCGAGGACGAGAGCCATGAGATGTTCCTCCTCTGGGCAAGCCCGGGTCCCAGATCCTGTTGTGCCTGTGAATAGGCTGCAGGGGGACGGTGAAGACCAGCAACAGCTTTCAGGGCTGCCACCTTCCGTGTGGGACAAGGAGCCGGACCTGTCTTTCTGGAAACAGGCCGTGTCGAGGACGAGAGCCATGAGATGTTCCTCCTCTGGGCAAGCCCGGGTCCCAGATCCTGTTGTGCCTGTGAATAGGCTGCAGGGGGACGGTGAAGACCAGCAACAGCTTTCAGGGCTGCCACCTTCCGTGTGGGACAAGGAGCCGGACGTGTCTTTCTCAATACAGGCCCTGCCGAGGACGAGAGCCATGAGATGTTCCTCCTCTGGGCAAGCCCGGGTCCCAGATCCTGTTGTGCCTGTGAATAGGCTGCAGGGGGACGGTGAAGACCAGCAACAGCTTTCAGGGCTGCCACCTTCCGTGTGGGACAAGGAGCCGGATGTGTGCCTTTTCGGAAACAGGATCTGCCGAGGAAGAGAGCCATGAGATGTTCCTCCTCTGGGCAAGCCCGGGTCCCAGATCCTGTTGTGCCTGTGAATAGGCTGCAGGGGGACGGTGAAGACCAGCAACAGCTTCCAGGGCTGCCACCTTCCGTGTGGGACAAGGAGCCGGATGTGTGCCTTTCTGGAAACAGGCCGTGCCGGGGACGAGAGCCATGAGATGTTCCTCCTCTGGGCAAGCCCGGGTCCCAGATCCTTTTGTGCCTGTGAATAGGCTGCAGGGGGACGGTGAAGACCAGCAACAGCTTTCAGGGCTGCCACCTTCCGTGTGGGACAAGGAGCCGGACGTGTCTTTCTGGATACAGGCCCTGCCGAGGACGAGAGCCATGAGATGTTCCTCCTCTGGGCAAGCCCGGGTCCCAGATCCTGTTGTGCCTGTGAATAGGCTGCAGGGGGACGGTGAAGACCAGCAACAGCTTTCAGGGCTGCCACCTTCCGTGTGGGACAAGGAGCCGGATGTGTGCCTTTTCGGAAACAGGCTCTGCCGAGGACGAGAGCCATGAGATGTTCCTCCTCTGGGCAAGCCCGGGTCCTGAATCCTGTTGTGCCTGTGAATAGGCTGCAGGGGGACGGTGAAGACCAGCAACAGCTTTCAGGGCTGCCACATTCCGTGTGGGACAATGAGCCGGTCTTGTGCCTTTATGGAAACAGGCCCTGCCGAGGACGAGAGCAATGAGATGTTCCTCCTCTGGGCAAGCCCGGGTCCCAGATCCTGTTGTGCCTGTGAATAGGCTGCAGGGGGACGGTGAAGACCAGCAACAGCTTCCAGGGCTGCCACCTTCCGTGTGGGACAAGGAGCCGGACGTGTCTTTCTGAATACAGGCCCTGCCGAGGACGAGAGCCATGAGATGTTCCTCCTCTGGGCAAGCCCGGGTCCCAGATCCTGTTGTGCCTGTGAATAGGCTGCAGGGGGACGGTGAAGACCAGCAACAGCTTTCAGGGCTGCCACCTTCCGTGTGGGACAAGGAGCCGGACGTGTGCCTTTTCGGAATCAGGCTCTGCCGAGGACGAGAGCCATGAGATGTTCCTCTTCTGGGCAAGCCCGGGTCGCAGATCCTGTTGTGCCTGTGAATAGGCTGCAGGGGGACGGTGAAGACCAGCAACAGCTTTCAGGGCTGCCACCTTCCGTGTGCGACAAGGAGCCGGATGTGTGCCTTTCTGGAAACAGGCCCTGTCGAGGACGAGAGCCATGAGATGTTCCTCCTCTGGGCAAGCCCCGGTCCTGAATCCTGTTGTGCCTGTGAATAGGCTGCAGGGGGACGGTGAAGACCAGCAACAGCTTTCAGGGCTGCCACCTTCCGTGTGGGACAAGGAGCCGGACGTGTCTTTCTGGATACAGGCCCTGCCGAGGACGAGAGCCATGAGATGTTCCTCCTCTGGGCAAGCCCGGGTCCCAGATCCTGTTGTGCCTGTGAATAGGCTGCAGGGGGACGGTGAAGACCAGCAACAGCTTTCAGGGCTGCCACCTTCCGTGTGGGACAAGGAGCCGGACTTTTGCCTATCCGGAAACAGGCTCTGCCGAGGACGAGAGCCATGAGATGTTCCACCTCTGGGCAAGCCCGGGTCCTGAATCCTGTTGTGCCTGTGAATAGGCTGCAGGGGGACGGTGAAGACCAGCAACAGCTTTCAGGGCTGCCACCTTCCGTGTGGGACAAGGAGCCGGACGTGTCTTTCTGGATACAGGCCCTGCCGAGGACGAGAGCCATGCGATGTTCCTCCTCTGGGCAAGCCCGGGTCCCAGATCCTGTTGTGCCTGTGAATAGGCTGCAGGGGGACGGTGAAGACCAGCAACAGCTTTCAGGGCTGCCACCTTCCGTGTGGGACAAGGAGCCGGACGTGTCTTTCTGAATACAGGCCCTGCCGAGGACGAGAGCCATGAGATGTTCCTCCTCTGGGCAAGCCCGGGTCCCAGATCCTGTTGTGCCTGTGAATAGGCTGCAGGGGGACGGTGAAGACCAGCAACAGCTTTCAGGGCTGCCACCTTCCGTGTGGGACAAGGAGCCGGATGAGTGCCTTTTCGGAATCAGGCTCTGCCGGGGACGAGAGCCATGAGATGTTCCTCCTCTGGGCAAGCCCGGGTCCCAGATCCTGTTGTGCCTGTGAATAGGCTGCAGGGGGACGGTGAAGACCAGCAACAGCTTTCAGGGCTGCCACCTTCCGTGTGGGACAAGGAGCCGGACGTGTCTTTCTGGATACAGGCCCTGCCGAGGACGAGAGCCATGAGATGTTCCTCCTCTGGGCAAGCCCGGGTCCCAGATCCTGTTGTGCCTGTGAATAGGCTGCAGGGGGACGGTGAAGACCAGCAACAGCTTTCAGGGCTGCCACCTTCCGTGTGGGACAAGGAGCCGGACGTGTCTTTCTGGATACAGGCCCTGCCGAGGACGAGAGCCATGAGATGTTCCTCCTCTGGGCAAGCCCGGGTCCTCGATCCTGTTGTGCCTGTGAATAGGCTGCAGGGGGACGGTGAAGACCAGCAACAGCTTTCAGGGCTGCCACCTTCCGTGTGGGACAAGGAGCCGGACGTGTCTTTCTGGATACAGGCCCTGCCGAGGACGAGAGCCATGAGATGTTCCTCCTCTGGGCAAGCCCGGGTCCCAGATCCTGTTGTGCCTGTGAATAGGCTGCAGGGGGACGGTGAAGACCAGCAACAGCTTTCAGGGCTGCCACCTTCCGTGTGGGACAAGGAGCCGGACCTGTCTTTCTGGAAACAGGCCGTGTCGAGGACGAGAGCCATGAGATGTTCCTCCTCTGGGCAAGCCCGGGTCCCAGATCCTGTTGTGCCTGTGAATAGGCTGCAGGGGGACGGTGAAGACCAGCAACAGCTTTCAGGGCTGCCACCTTCCGTGTGGGACAAGGAGCCGGACGTGTCTTTCTCAATACAGGCCCTGCCGAGGACGAGAGCCATGAGATGTTCCTCCTCTGGGCAAGCCCGGGTCCCAGATCCTGTTGTGCCTGTGAATAGGCTGCAGGGGGACGGTGAAGACCAGCAACAGCTTTCAGGGCTGCCACCTTCCGTGTGGGACAAGGAGCCGGATGTGTGCCTTTTCGGAAACAGGATCTGCCGAGGAAGAGAGCCATGAGATGTTCCTCCTCTGGGCAAGGCCGGGTCCTAGATCCTGTTGTGCCTGTGAATAGGCTGCAGGGCGACGGTGAAGACCAGCAACAGCTTTCAGGGCTGCCACCTTCCGTGTGGGACAAGGAGCCGGATGTGTGCCTTTCTGGAAACAGGCCGTGCCGGGGACGAGAGCCATGAGATGTTCCTCCTCTGGGCAAGCCCGGGTCCCAGATCCTTTTGTGCCTGTGAATAGGCTGCAGGGGGACGGTGAAGACCAGCAACAGCTTTCAGGGCTGCCACCTTCCGTGTGGGACAAGGAGCCGGACGTGTCTTTCTGCATACAGGCCCTGCCGAGGACGAGAGCCATGAGATGTTCCTCCTCTGGGCAAGCCCGGGTCCCAGATCCTGTTGTGCCTGTGAATAGGCTGCAGGGGGACGGTGAAGACCAGCAACAGCTTTCAGGGCTGCCACCTTCCGTGTGGGACAAGGAGCCGGATGTGTGCCTTTTCGGAAACAGGCTCTGCCGAGGACGAGAGCCATGAGATGTTCCTCCTCTGGGCAAGCCCGGGTCCTGAATCCTGTTGTGCCTGTGAATAGGCTGCAGGGGGACGGTGAAGACCAGCAACAGCTTTCAGGGCTGCCACATTCCGTGTGGGACAATGAGCCGGTCTTGTGCCTTTATGGAAACAGGCCCTGCCGAGGACGAGAGCAATGAGATGTTCCTCCTCTGGGCAAGCCCGGGTCCCAGATCCTGTTGTGCCTGTGAATAGGCTGCAGGGGGACGGTGAAGACCAGCAACAGCTTCCAGGGCTGCCACCTTCCGTGTGGGACAAGGAGCCGGACGTGTCTTTCTGAATACAGGCCCTGCCGAGGACGAGAGCCATGAGATGTTCCTCCTCTGGGCAAGCCCGGGTCCCAGATCCTGTTGTGCCTGTGAATAGGCTGCAGGGGGACGGTGAAGACCAGCAACAGCTTTCAGGGCTGCCACCTTCCGTGTGGGACAAGGAGCCGGACGTGTGCCTTTTCGGAATCAGGCTCTGCCGAGGACGAGAGCCATGAGATGTTCCTCTTCTGGGCAAGCCCGGGTCCCAGATCCTGTTGTGCCTGTGAATAGGCTGCAGGGGGACGGTGAAGACCAGCAACAGCTTTCAGGGCTGCCACCTTCCGTGTGGGACAAGGAGCCGGATGTGTGCCTTTTCGGAAACAGGATCTGCCGAGGAAGAGAGCCATGAGATGTTCCTCCTCTGGGCAAGGCCGGGTCCTAGATCCTGTTGTGCCTGTGAATAGGCTGCAGGGCGACGGTGAAGACCAGCAACAGCTTTCAGGGATGCCACCTTCCGTGTGGGACAAGTAGCCGGATGTGTGCCTTTCTGGAAACAGGCCGTGCCGGGGACGAGAGCCATGAGATGTTCCTCCTCTGGGCAAGCCCGGGTCCCAGATCCTGTTGTGCCTGTGAATAGGCTGCAGGGGGACGGTGAAGACCAGCAACAGCTTTCAGGGCTGCCACCTTCCGTGTGGGACAAGGAGCCGGACGTGTCTTTCTGGATACAGGCCCTGCCGAGGACGAGAGCCATGAGATGTTCCTCCTCTGGGCAAGCCCGGGTCCCAGATCCTGTTGTGCCTGTGAATAGGCTGCAGGGGGACGGTGAAGACCAGCAACAGCTTTCAGGGCTGCCACCTTCCGTGTGGGACAAGGAGCCGGATGTGTGCCTTTTCGGAAACAGGCTCTGCCGAGGACGAGAGCCATGAGATGTTCCTCCTCTGGGCAAGCCCGGGTCCTGAATCCTGTTGTGCCTGTGAATAGGCTGCAGGGGGACGGTGAAGACCAGCAACAGCTTTCAGGGCTGCCACATTCCGTGTGGGACAATGAGCCGGTCTTGTGCCTTTATGGAAACAGGCCCTGCCGAGGACGAGAGCAATGAGATGTTCCTCCTCTGGGCAAGCCCGGGTCCCAGATCCTGTTGTGCCTGTGAATAGGCTGCAGGGGGACGGTGAAGACCAGCAACAGCTTCCAGGGCTGCCACCTTCCGTGTGGGACAAGGAGCCGGACGTGTCTTTCTGGAAACAGGCCCTGCCGAGGACGAGAGCCATGAGATGTTCCTCCTCTGGGCAAGCCCGGGTCCCAGATCCTGTTGTGCCTGTGAATAGGCTGCAGGGGGACGGTGAAGACCAGCAACAGCTTTCAGGGCTGCCACCTTCCGTGTGGGACAAGGAGCCGGACGTGTCTTTCTGGATACAGGCCCTGCCGAGGACGAGAGCCATGAGATGTTCCTCCTCTGGGCAAGCCCCGGTCCTGAATCCTGTAGTGCCTGCGAATAGGCTGCAGGGGGACGGTGAAGACCAGCAACAGCTTTCAGGGCTGCCACCTTCCGTGTGGGACAAATAGCCGGTCGTGTGCCTTTCTGGAAACAGGCTCTGCCGAGGACGAGAGCCATGAGATGTTCCACCTCTGGGCAAGCCCGGGTCCTGAATCCTGTTGTGCCTGTGAATAGGCTGCAGGGGGACGGTGAAGACCAGCAACAGCTTTCAGGGCTGCCACCTTCCGTGTGGGACAAGGAGCCGGACGTGTCTTTCTGGATACAGGCCCTGCCGAGGACGAGAGCCATGCGATGTTCCTCCTCTGGGCAAGCCCGGGTCCCAGATCCTGTTGTGCCTGTGAATAGGCTGCAGGGGGACGGTGAAGACCAGCAACAGCTTTCAGGGCTGCCACCTTCCGTGTGGGACAAGGAGCCGGACGTGTCTTTCTGGATACAGGCCCTGCCGAGGACGAGAGCCATGAGATGTTCCTCCTCTGGGCAAGCCCGGGTCCCAGATCCTGTTGTGCCTGTGAATAGGCTGCAGGGGGACGGTGAAGACCAGCAACAGCTTTCAGGGCTGCCACCTTCCGTGTGGGACAAGGAGCCGGACGTGTGCCTTTTCGGAATCAGGCTCTGCCGAGGACGAGAGCCATGAGATGTTCCTCTTCTGGGCAAGCCCGGGTCCCAGATCCTGTTGTGCCTGTGAATAGGCTGCAGGGGGACGGTGAAGACCAGCAACAGCTTTCAGGGCTGCCACCTTCCATGTGGGACAAGGAGCCGGACGTGTGCCTTTTCGGAAACAGGATCTGCCGAGGAAGAGAGCCATGAGATGTTCCTCCTCTGGGCAAGGCCGGGTCCTCGATCCTGTTGTGCCTGTGAATAGGCTGCAGGGGGACGGTGAAGACCAGCAACAGCTTTCAGGGCTGCCACCTTCCTTGTGGGACAAGGAGCCGGATGTGTGCCTTTCTGGAAACAGTCCGTGCCGGGGACGAGAGCCATGAGATGTTCCTCCTCTGGGCAAGCCCGGGTCCCAGATCCTGTTGTGCCTGTGAATAGGCTGCAGGGGGACGGTGAACACCAGCAACAGCTTTCACGGCTGCCACCTTCACTGTGGGACAAGGAGCCGGACGTGTGCCTTTCTGGAAACAGGCCGTGCCGAGGACGAGAGCCATGAGATGTTCCTCCTCTGGCCAAGCCCGGGTCCCAGATCCTGTTGTGCCTGTGAATAGGCTGCAGGGGGACGGTGAAGACCAGCAACAGCTTTCAGGGCTGCCACCTTCCGTGTGGGACAAGGAGCCGGATGTGTGCCTTTCTGGAAACAGGCCCTGCCGAGGACGAGAGCCATGAGATGTTCCTCCTCTGGGCAAGCCCCGGTCCTGAATCCTGTTGTGCCTGTGAATAGGCTGCAGGGGGACGGTGAAGACCAGCAACAGCTTTCAGGGCTGCCACCTTCCGTGTGGGACAAGGAGCCGGACGTGTCTTTCTGGATACAGGCCCTGCCGAGGACGAGAGCCATGAGATGTTCCTCCTCTGGGCAAGCCCGGGTCCCAGATCCTGTTGTGCCTGTGAATAGGCTGCAGGGGGACGGTGAAGACCAGCAACAGCTTTCAGGGCTGCCAACTTCCGTGTGGGACAAGGAGCCGGACCTGTCTTTCTGTATACAGGCCCTGCCGAGGACGAGAGCCATGAGATGTTCCTCCTCTGGGCAAGCCCGGGTCCTGAATCCTGTTGTGCCTGTGAATAGGCTGCAGGGGGACGGTGAAGACCAGCAACAGCTTTCAGGGCTGCCACCTTCCGTGTGGGACAACGAGCCGGACGTATCTTTCTGGATACATGCCCTGCCGAGGACGAGAGCCATGAGATGTTCCTCCTCTGGGTAAGCCCGGGTCCCAGATCCTGTTGTGCCTGTGAATAAGCTGCAGGGGGACGGTGAAGACCAGCAACAGCTTTCTGGGCTGCCACCTTCCGTGTAGGAGAAGGAGCCGGACGTGTGCCTTTCTGGAAACAGGCCGTGCCGGGGTCGAGAGCCATGAGATGTTCCTCCTCTGGGCAAGCCCGGGTCCCAGATCCTGTTGTGCCTGTGAATAGGCTGCAGGGGGACGGTGAAGACCAGCAACAGCTTTCAGGGCTGCCACCTTCCGTGTGGGACAAGGAGCCGGACGTGTCTTTCTGGATACAGGCCCTGCCGAGGACGAGAGCCATGAGATGTTCCTCCTCTGGGCAAGCCCGGGTCCCAGATCCTGTTGTGCCTGTGAATAGGCTGCAGGGGGACGGTGAAGACCAGCAACAGCTTTCAGGGCTGCCACCTTCCGTGTGGGACAAGGAGCCGGACGTGTCTTTCTCAATACAGGCCCTGCCGAGGACGAGAGCCATGAGATGTTCCTCCTCTGGGCAAGCCCGGGTCCCAGATCCTGTTGTGCCTGTGAATAGGCTGCAGGGGGACGGTGAAGACCAGCAACAGCTTTCAGGGCTGCCACCTTCCGTGTGGGACAAGGAGCCGGATGTGTGCCTTTTCGGAAACAGGATCTGCCGAGGAAGAGAGCCATGAGATGTTCCTCCTCTGGGCAAGGCCGGGTCCTAGATCCTGTTGTGCCTGTGAATAGGCTGCAGGGGGACGGTGAAGACCAGCAACAGCTTTCAGGGCTGCCACCTTCCGTGTGGGACAAGGAGCCGGATGTGTGCCTTTCTGGAAACAGTCCGTGCCGGGGACGAGAGCCATGAGATGTTCCTCCTCTGGGCAAGCCCGGGTCCCAGATCCTTTTGTGCCTGTGAATAGGCTGCAGGGGGACGGTGAAGACCAGCAACAGCTTTCAGGGCTGCCACCTTCCGTGTGGGACAAGGAGCCGGACGTGTCTTTCTGGATACAGGCCCTGCCGAGGACGAGAGCCATGAGATGTTCCTCCTCTGGGCAAGCCCGGGTCCCAGATCCTGTTGTGCCTGTGAATAGGCTGCAGGGGGACGGTGAAGACCAGCAACAGCTTTCAGGGCTGCCACCTTCACTGTGGGACAAGGAGCCGGACGTGTGCCTTTTCGGAATCAGGCTCTGCCGAGGACGAGAGCCATGAGATGTTCCTCCTCTGGGCAAGCCCGGGTCCTGAATCCTGTTGTGCCTGTGAATAGGCTGCAGGGGGACGGTGAAGACCAGCAACAGCTTTCAGGGCTGCCACCTTCCGTGTGGGACAAGGAGCCGGACGTGTGCCTTTATGGAAACAGGCCCTGCTGAGGACGAGAGCAATGAGATGTTCCTCCTCTGGGCAAGCTCGGGTCCCAGATCCTGTTGTGCCTGTGAATAGGCTGCAGGGGGACGGTGAAGACCAGCAACAGCTTCCAGGGCTGCCACCTTCCGTGTGGGACAAGGAGCCGGACGTGTGCCTTTTCGGAAACAAGCTCTGCCGAGGACGAGAGCCATGAGATGTTACTCCTCTGGGCAAGCCCGGGTCCCAGATCCTGTTGTGCCTGTGAATAGGCTGCAGGGGGACGGTGAAGACCAGCAACAGCTTTCAGGGCTGCCACTTTCCGTGTGGGACAAGGAGCCGGACGTGTGCCTTTCTGGAAACAGGATCTGCCGAGGAAGAGAGCCATGAGATGTTCCTCCTCTGGGCAAGGCCGGGTCCTAGATCCTGTTGTGCCTGTGAATAGGCTGCAGGGGGACGGTGAAGACCAGCAACAGCTTTCAGGTCTGCCACCTTCCGTGTGGGACAAGGAGCCGGACCTGTCTTTCTGTATACAGGCCCTGCCGAGGACGAGAGCCATGAGATGTTCCTCCTCTGGGCAAGCCCGGGTCCTGAATCCTGTTGTGCCTGTGAATAGGCTGCAGGGGGACGGTGAAGACCAGCAACAGCTTTCAGGGCTGCCACCTTCCGTGTGGGACAACGAGCAGGACGTATCTTTCTGGATACATGCCCTGCCGAGGACGAGAGCCATGAGATGTTCCTCCTCTGGGCAAGCCCGGGTCCCAGATCCTGTTGTGCCTGTGAATAGGCTGCAGGGGGACGGTGAAGACCAGCAACAGCTTTCAGGGCTGCCACCTTCCGTGTGGGACAAGGAGCCGGACGTGTCTTTCTGGATACAGGCCCTGCCGAGGACGAGAGCCATGAGATGTTCCTCCTCTGGGCAAGCCCGGGTCCCAGATCCTGTTGTGCCTGTGAATAGGCTGCAGGGGGACGGTGAAGACCAGCAACAGCTTTCAGGGCTGCCACCTTCCGTGTGGGACAAGGAGCCGGACGTGTCTTTCTCAATACAGGCCCTGCCGAGGACGAGAGCCATGAGATGTTCCTCCTCTGGGCAAGCCCGGGTCCCAGATCCTGTTGTGCCTGTGAATAGGCTGCAGGGGGACGGTGAAGACCAGCAACAGCTTTCAGGGCTGCCACCTTCCGTGTGGGACAAGGAGCCGGATGTGTGCCTTTTCGGAAACAGGATCTGCCGAGGAAGAGAGCCATGAGATATTCCTCCTCTGGGCAAGGCCGGGTCCTAGATCCTGTTGTGCCTGTGAATAGGCTGCAGGGGGACGGTGAAGACCAGCAACAGCTTTCAGGGCTGCCACCTTCCGTGTGGGACAAGGAGCCGGATGTGTGCCTTTCTGGAAACAGTCCGTGCCGGGGACGAGAGCCATGAGATGTTCCTCCTCTGGGCAAGCCCGGGTCCCAGATCCTTTTGTGCCTGTGAATAGGCTGCAGGGGGACGGTGAAGACCAGCAACAGCTTTCAGGGCTGCCACCTTCCGTGTGGGACAAGGAGCCGGACGTGTCTTTCTGGATACAGGCCCTGCCGAGGACGAGAGCCATGAGATGTTCCTCCTCTGGGCAAGCCCGGGTCCCAGATCCTGTTGTGCCTGTGAATAGGCTGCAGGGGGACGGTGAAGACCAGCAACAGCTTTCAGGGCTGCCACCTTCCGTGTGGGACAAGGAGCCGGACGTGTGCCTTTTCGGAATCAGGCTCTGCCGAGGACGAGAGCCATGAGATGTTCCTCCTCTGGGCAAGCCCGGGTCCTGAATCCTGTTGTGCCTGTGAATAGGCTGCAGGGGGACGGTGAAGACCAGCAACAGCTTTCAGGGCTGCCACCTTCCGTGTGGGACAAGGAGCCGGACGTGTGCCTTTATGGAAACAGGCCCTGCTGAGGACGAGAGCAATGAGATGTTCCTCCTCTGGGCAAGCCCGGGTCCCAGATCCTGTTGTGCCTGTGAATAGGCTGCAGGGGGACGGTGAAGACCAGCAACAGCTTCCAGGGCTGCCACCTTCCGTGTGGGACAAGGAGCCGGACGTGTGCCTTTTCGGAAACAAGCTCTGCCGAGGACGAGAGCCATGAGATGTTACTCCTCTGGGCAAGCCCGGGTCCCAGATCCTGTTGTGCCTGTGAATAGGCTGCAGGGGGACGGTGAAGACCAGCAACAGCTTTCAGGGCTGCCACTTTCCGTGTGGGACAAGGAGCCGGACGTGTGCCTTTCTGGAAACAGGATCTGCCGAGGAAGAGAGCCATGAGATGTTCCTCCTCTGGGCAAGGCCGGGTCCTAGATCCTGTTGTGCCTGTGAATAGGCTGCAGGGGGACGGTGAAGACCAGCAACAGCTTTCAGGTCTGCCACCTTCCGTGTGGGACAAGGAGCCGGACGTGTCTTTCTGGATACAGGCCCTGCCGAGGACGAGAGCCATGAGATGTTCCTCCTCTGGGCAAGCCCGGGTCCCAGATCCTGTTGTGCCTGTGAATAGGCTGCAGGGGGACGGTGAAGACCAGCAACAGCTTTCAGGGCTGCCACCTTCCGTGTGGGACAAGGAGCCGGACTTTTGCCTATCCGGAAACAGGCTCTTCCGAGGACGAGAGCCATGAGATGTTCCACCTCTGGGCAAGCCCCGGTCCTGAATCCTGTTGTGCCTGTGAATAGGCTGCAGGGGGACGGTGAAGACCAGCAACAGCTTTCAGGGCTGCCACCTTCCGTGTGGGACAAGGAGCCGGACGTGTCTTTCTGAATACAGGCCCTGCCGAGGACGAGAGCCATGAGATGTTCCTCCTCTGGGCAAGCCCGGGTCCCAGATCCTGTTGTGCCTGTGAATAGGCTGCAGGGGGACGGTGAAGACCAGCAACAGCTTTCAGGGCTGCCACCTTCCGTGTGGGACAAGGAGCCGGACGTGTGCCTTTTCGGAATCAGGCTCTGCCGAGGACGAGAGCCATGAGATGTTCCTCTTCTGGGCAAGCCCGGGTCCCAGATCCTGTTGTGCCTGTGAATAGGCTGCAGGGGGACGGTGAAGACCAGCAACAGCTTTCAGGGCTGCCACCTTCCGTGTGGGACAAGGAGCCGGACGTGTGCCTTTTCGGAAACAGGCTCTGCCGAGGAAGAGAGCCATGAGATGTTCCTCCTCTGGGCAAGGCCGGGTCCTAGATCCTGTTGTGCCTGTGAATAGGCTGCAGGGGGACTGTGAAGACCAGCAACAGCTTTCAGGGCTGCCACCTTCCGTGTGGGACAAGGAGCCGGTCTTGTGCCTTTCTGGAAACAGGCCCTGCCGAGGAAGAGAGCCATGAGATGTTCCTCCTCTGAGCAAGGCCGGGTCCCAGATCCTGTTGTGCCTGTGAATAGGCTGCAGGGGGACGGTGAAGACCAGCAACAGCTTTCAGGGCTGCCACCTTCCGTGTGGGACAAGGAGCCGGACGTGTCTTTCTGGATACAGGCCCTGCCGAGGACGAGAGCCATGAGATGTTCCTCCTCTGGGCAAGCCCGGGTCCTGAATCCTGTTGTGCCTGTGAATAGGCTGCAGGGGGACGGTGAAGACCAGCAACAGCTTTCAGGGCTGCCACCTTCCGTGTGGGACAAGGAGCCGGATGTGTGACTTTTCGGAAACAGGCTCTGCCGATGACGAGAGCCATGAGATGTTCCTCCTCTGGTGAAACCCTGGTCCAAATCCTGTTGTGCCTGTGAATAGGCTGCAGGGGGACGGTGAAGACCAACAACAGCTTTCACGGCTGCCACCTTCCGTGTGGGACAAGGAGCCGGACGTGTGCCTTTATGGAAACAGGCCCTGCCGAGGACGAGAGCCATGAGATGTTCCAACTCTGGGCAAGCCCGGGTCCTGAATCCTGTTGTGCCTGTGAATAGGCTGCAGGGGGACGGTGAAGACCAGCAACAGCTTTCATGGCTGCCACCTTCCGTGTGGGACAAGGAGCCGGACGTGTGCCTTTTCGGAATCAGGCTCTGCCGAGGACGAGAGCCATGAGATGTTCCTCCTCTGGGCAAGCCCGC
This sequence comes from Astur gentilis, assembly GCF_929443795.1. Lineage (NCBI taxonomy): Eukaryota > Metazoa > Chordata > Aves > Accipitriformes > Accipitridae > Astur > Astur gentilis. Next base: position 421,439 of record NW_026061080.1, on the reverse strand, counting down.
GTCCAAATCCTGTTGTGCCTGTGAATAGGCTGCAGGGGGACCGTGAAGACCAGCAACAGCTTTCAGGGCTGCCACCTTCCGTGTGGGACAAGGAGCCGGACGTGTCTTTCTCAATACAGGCCCTGCCGAGGACGAGAGCCATGAGATGTTCCTCCTCTGGGCAAGCCCGGGTCCCAGATCCTGTTGTGCCTGTGAATAGGCTGCAGGGGGACGGTGAAGACCAGCAACAGCTTTCAGGGCTGCCACCTTCCGTGTGGGACAAGGAGCCGGATGAGTGCCTTTTCGGAAACAGGCTCTGCCGAGGACGAGAGCCATGAGATGTTCCTCCTCTGGGCAAGGCCGGGTCCCAGATCCTGTTGTGCCTGTGAATAGGCTGCAGGGGGACGGTGAAGACCAGCAACAGCTTTCAGGGCTGCCACCTTCCGTGTGGGACAAGGAGCCGGACGTGTCTTTCTGGATACAGGCCCTGCCGAGGACGAGAGCCATGAGATGTTCCTCCTCTGGGCAAGCCCGGGTCCCAGATCCTGTTGTGCCTGTGAATAGGCTGCAGGGGGACGGTGAAGACCAGCAACAGCTTTCAGGGCTGCCACCTTCCGTGTGGGACAAGGAGCCGGATGTGTGCCTTTTCGGAAACAGGCTCTGCCGAGGACGAGAGCCATGAGATGTTCCTCCTCTGGGCAAGGCCGGGTCCCAGATCCTGTTGTGCCTGTGAATAGGCTGCAGGGCGACGGTGAAGACCAGCAACAGCTTTCAGGGCTGCCACATTCCGTGTGGGACAATGAGCCGGTCTTGTGCCTTTATGGAAACAGGCCCTGCCGAGGACGAGAGCAATGAGATGTTCCTCCTCTGGGCAAGCCCGGGTCCCAGATCCTGTTGTGCCTGTGAATAGGCTGCAGGGGGACGGTGAAGACCAGCAACAGCTTCCAGGGCTGCCACCTTCCGTGTGGGACAAGGAGCCGGACGTGTGCCTTTTCGGAAACAAGCTCTGCCGAGGACGAGAGCCATGAGATGTTCCTCCTCTGGGCAAGCCCGGGTCCCAGATCCTGTTGTGCCTGTGAATAGGCTGCAGGGGGACGGTGAAGACCAGCAACAGCTTTCAGGGCTGCCACCTTCCGTGTGGGACAAGGAGCCGGATGTGTGCCTTTCTGGAAACAGGCACTGTCGAGGACGAGAGCCATGAGATGTTCCTCCTCTGGGCAAGCCCCGGTCCTGAATCCTGTTGTGCCTGTGAATAGGCTGCAGGGGGACGGTGAAGACCAGCAACAGCTTTCAGGGCTGCCACCTTCCGTGTGGGACAAGGAGCCGGACGTGTCTTTCTGGATACAGGCCCTGCCGAGGACGAGAGCCATGAGATGTTCCTCCTCTGGGCAAGCCCGGGTCCCAGATCCTGTTGTGCCTGTGAATAGGCTGCAGGGGGACGGTGAAGACCAGCAACAGCTTTCAGGGCTGCCACCTTCCGTGTGGGACAAGGAGCCGGACGTGTCTTTCTGGATACAGGCCCTGCCGAGGACGAGAGCCATGAGATGTTCCTCCTCTGGGCAAGCCCGGGTCCTGAATCCTGTTGTGCCTGTGAATAGGCTGCAGGGGGACGGTGAAGACCAGCAACAGCTTTCAGGGCTGCCACCTTCCGTGTGGGACAAGGAGCCGGATGTGTGACTTTTCGGAAACAGGCTCTGCCGATGACGAGAGCCATGAGATGTTCCTCCTCTGGTGAAACCCTGGTCCAAATCCTGTTGTGCCTGTGAATAGGCTGCAGGGGGACGGTGAAGACCAACAACAGCTTTCACGGCTGCCACCTTCCGTGTGGGACAAGGAGCCGGACGTGTGCCTTTATGGAAACAGGCCCTGCCGAGGACGAGAGCCATGAGATGTTCCAACTCTGGGCAAGCCCGGGTCCTGAATCCTGTTGTGCCTGTGAATAGGCTGCAGGGGGACGGTGAAGACCAGCAACAGCTTTCATGGCTGCCACCTTCCGTGTGGGACAAGGAGCCGGACGTGTGCCTTTTCGGAATCAGGCTCTGCCGAGGACGAGAGCCATGAGATGTTCCTCCTCTGGGCAAGCCCGCGTCCAAATCCTGTTGTGCCTGTGAATAGGCTGCAGGGGGACCGTGAAGACCAGCAACAGCTTTCAGGGCTGCCACCTTCCGTGTGGGACAAGGAGCCGGACGTGTCTTTCTGGATACAGGCCCTGCCGAGGACGAGAGCCATGAGATGTTCCTCCTCTGGGCAAGCCCGGGTCCCAGATCCTGTTGTGCCTGTGAATAGGCTGCAGGGGGACGGTGAAGACCAGCAACAGCTTTCAGGGCTGCCACCTTCCGTGTGGGACAAGGAGCCGGATGAGTGCCTTTTCGGAAACAGGCTCTGCCGAGGACGAGAGCCATGAGATGTTCCTCCTCTGGGCAAGGCCGGGTCCCAGATCCTGTTGTGCCTGTGAATAGGCTGCAGGGGGACGGTGAAGACCAGCAACAGCTTTCAGGGCTGCCACCTTCCGTGTGGGACAAGGAGCCGGACGTGTCTTTCTGGATACAGGCCCTGCCGAGGACGAGAGCCATGAGATGTTCCTCCTCTGGGCAAGCCCGGGTCCCAGATCCTGTTGTGCCTGTGAATAGGCTGCAGGGGGACGGTGAAGACCAGCAACAGCTTTCAGGGCTGCCACCTTCCGTGTGGGACAAGGAGCCGGATGTGTGCCTTTTCGGAAACAGGCTCTGCCGAGGACGAGAGCCATGAGATGTTCCTCCTCTGGGCAAGGCCGGGTCCCAGATCCTGTTGTGCCTGTGAATAGGCTGCAGGGCGACGGTGAAGACCAGCAACAGCTTTCAGGGCTGCCACATTCCGTGTGGGACAATGAGCCGGTCTTGTGCCTTTATGGATACAGGACCTGCCGAGGACGAGAGCAATGAGATGTTCCTCCTCTGGGCAAGCCCGGGTCCCAGATCCTGTTGTGCCTGTGAATAGGCTGCAGGGGGACGGTGAAGACCAGCAACAGCTTTCAGGGCTGCCACCTTCCGTGTGGGACAAGGAGCCGGACGTGTGCCTTTTCGGAAACAAGCTCTGCCGAGGACGAGAGCCATGAGATGTTCCTCCTCTGGGCAAGCCCGGGTCCCAGATCCTGTTGTGCCTGTGAATAGGCTGCAGGGGGACGGTGAAGACCAGCAACAGCTTTCAGGGCTGCCACCTTCCGTGTGGGACAAGGAGCCGGATGTGTGCCTTTCTGGAAACAGGCACTGTCGAGGACGAGAGCCATGAGATGTTCCTCCTCTGGGCAAGCCCCGGTCCTGAATCCTGTTGTGCCTGTGAATAGGCTGCAGGGGGACGGTGAAGACCAGCAACAGCTTTCAGGGCTGCCACCTTCCGTGTGGGACAAGGAGCCGGACGTGTCTTTCTGGATACAGGCCCTGCCGAGGACGAGAGCCATGAGATGTTCCTCCTCTGGGCAAGCCCGGGTCCCAGATCCTGTTGTGCCTGTGAATAGGCTGCAGGGGGACGGTGAAGACCAGCAACAGCTTTCAGGGCTGCCACCTTCCGTGTGGGACAAGGAGCCGGACTTTTGCCTATCCGGAAACAGGCTCTGCCGAGGACGAGAGCCATGAGATGTTCCACCTCTGGGCAAGCCCGGGTCCTGAATCCTGTTGTGCCTGTGAATAGGCTGCAGGGGGACGGTGAAGACCAGCAACAGCTTTCAGGGCTGCCACCTTCGGTGTGGGACAAGGAGCCGGACCTGTCTTTCTGGATACAGGCCCTGCCGAGGACGAGAGCCATGAGATGTTCCTCCTCTGGGCAAGCCCGGGTCCCAGATCCTGTTGTGCCTGTGAATAGGCTGCAGGGGGACGGTGAAGACCAGCAACAGCTTTCAGGGCTGCCACCTTCCGTGTGGGACAAGGAGCCGGACGTGTGCCTTTTCGGAATCAGGCTCTGCCGAGGACGAGAGCCATGAGATGTTCCTCTTCTGGGCAAGCCCGGGTCCTGAATCCTGTTGTGCCTGTGAATAGGCTGCAGGGGGACGGTGAAGACCAGCAACAGCTTTCAGGGCTGCCACCTTCCGTGTGGGACAAGGAGCCGGACGTGTGCCTTTTCGGAAACAGGATCTGCCGAGGAAGAGAGCCATGAGATGTTCCTCCTCTGGGCAAGGCCGGGTCTTAGATCCTGTTGTGCCTGTGAATAGGCTGCAGGGGGACGGTGAAGACCAGCAACAGCTTTCAGGGCTGCCACCTTCCGTGTGGGACAAGGAGCCGGACGTGTGCCTTTTCGGAATCAGGCTCTGCCGAGGACGAGAGCCATGAGATGTTCCTCCTCTGGGCAAGCCCGCGTCCAAATCCTGTTGCGCCTGTGATTAGGCTGCAGGGGGACGGTGAAGACCAGCAACAGCTTTCAGGGCTGCCACCTTCCGTGTGGGACAAGGAGCCGGACGTGTCTTTCTGGATACAGGCCCTGCCGAGGACGAGAGCCATGAGATGTTCCTCCTCTGGGCAAGCCCGGGTCCCAGATCCTGTTGTGCCTGTGAATAGGCTGCAGGGCGACGGTGAAGACCAGCAACAGCTTTCAGGGCTGCCACCTTCCGTGTGGGACAAGGAGCCGGATGTGTGCCTTTACGGAAACAGGCTCTGCCGAGGACGAGAGCCATGAGATGTTCCTCCTCTGGGCAAGCCCGCGTCCAAATCCTGTTGTGCCTGTGAATAGGCTGCAGGGGGACGGTGAAGACCAGCAACAGCTTTCAGGGCTGCCACCTTCCGTGTGGGACAAGGAGCCGGACGTGTGCGTTTTCGGAAACAGGCTCTGCCGAGGACGAGAGCCATGAGATGTTCCTCCTCTGGGCATGGCCGGGTCCCAGATCCTGTTGTGCCTGTGAATAGGCTGCAGGGCGACGGTGAAGACCAGCAACAGCTTTCAGGGCTGCCACCTTCTGTGTGGGACAAGGAGCCGGATGTATGCCTTTCTGGAAACAGGCCGTGCCGGGGACGAGAGCCATGAGATGTTCCTCCTCTGGGCAAGCCCGGGTCCCAGATCCTGTTGTGCCTGTGAATAGGCTGCAGGGGGACGGTGAAGACCAGCAACAGCTTTCAGGGCTGCCACCTTCCGTGTGGGACAAGGAGCCGGATGTGTGCCTTTCTGGAAACAGGCCGTGCCGGGGACGAGAGCCATGAGATGTTCCTCCTCTGGGCAAGCCCGGGTCCCAGATCCTGTTGTGCCTGTGAATAGGCTGCAGGGCGACGGTGAAGACCAGCAACAGCTTTCAGGGCTGCCACCTTCCGTGTGGGACAAGGAGCCGGATGTGTGCCTTTACGGAAACAGGCTCTGCCGAGGACGAGAGCCATGAGATGTTCCTCCTCTGGGCAAGCCTGCGTCCAAATCCTGTTGTGCCTGTGAATAGGCTGCAGGGGGACGGTGAAGACCAGCAACAGCTTTCAGGGCTGCCACCTTCCGTGTGGGACAAGGAGCCGGACGTGTGCGTTTTCGGAAACAGGCTCTGCCGAGGACGAGAGCCATGAGATGTTCCTCCTCTGGGCAAGCCCGGGTCTTGAATCCTGTTGTGCCTGTGAATAGGCTGCAGGGGGACGGTGAAGACCAGCAACAGCTTTCAGGGCTGCCACCTTCCGTGTGGGACAAGGAGCCGGATGTGTGCCTTTTCGTAAACAGGATCTGCCGAGGACGAGAGCCATGAGATGTTCCTCCTCTGGGCATGGCCGGGTCCCAGATCCTGTTGTGCCTGTGAATAGGCTGCAGGGCGACGGTGAAGACCAGCAACAGCTTTCAGGGCTGCCACCTTCTGTGTGGGACAAGGAGCCGGATGTGTGCCTTTCTGGAAACAGGCCGTGCCGGGGACGAGAGCCATGAGATGTTCCTCCTCTGGGCAAGCCCGGGTCCCAGATCCTGTTGTGCCTGTGAATAGGCTGAAGGGGGACGGTGAAGACCAGCAACAGCTTTCAGGGCTGCCACCTTCCGTGTGGGACAAGGAGCCGGATGAGTGCCTTTTCGGAAACAGGCTCTGCCGAGGACGAGAGCCATGAGATGTTCCTCCTCTGGGCAAGCCCGGGTCCCAGATCCTGTTGTGCCTGTGAATAGGCTGCAGGGGGACGGTGAAGACCAGCAACAGCTTTCAGGGCTGCCACCTTCCGTGTGGGACAAGGAGCCGAATGTGTGCCTTTTCGGAAACAGGCTCTGCCGAGGAAGAGAGCCATGAGATGTTCCTCCTCTGGGCAAGCCCGGGTCCTGAATCCTGTTGTGCCTGTGAATAGGCTGCAGGGGGACGGTGAAGACCAGCAACAGCTTTCAGGGCTGCCACCTTCCGTGTGGGACAAGGAGCCGGACGTGTCTTTCTGGATACAGGCCCTGCCGAGGACGAGAGCCATGAGATGTTCCCCCTCTGGGCAAGCCCGGGTCCCAGATCCTGTTGTGCCTGTGAATAGGCTGCAGGGGGACGGTGAAGACCAGCAACAGCTTTCAGGGCTGCCACCTTCCGTGTGGGAGAAGGAGCCGAACGTGTGCCTTTCTGGAAACAGGCTGTGCCGAGGAAGAGAGCCATGAGATGTTCCTCCTCTGGGCAAGCCCGGGTCCTGAATCCTGTTGTGCCTGTGAATAGGCTGCAGGGGGACGGTGAAGACCAGCAACAGCTTTCATGGCTGCCACCTTCCGTGTGGGACAAGGAGCCGGACGTGTGCCTTTTCGGAATCAGGCTCTGCCGAGGACGAGAGCCATGAGATGTTCCTCCTCTGGGCAAGCCCGCGTCCAAATCCTGTTGCGCCTGTGATTAGGCTGCAGGGGGACGGTGAAGACCAGCAACAGCTTTCAGGGCTGCCACCTTCCGTGTGGGACAAGGAGCCGGACGTGTCTTTCTGGATACAGGCCCTGCCGAGGACGAAAGCCATGAGATGTTCCTCCTCTGGGCAAGCCCGGGTCCCAGATCCTGTTGTGCCTGTGAATAGGCTGAAGGGGGACGGTGAAGACCAGCAACAGCTTTCAGGGCTGCCACCTTCCGTGTGGGACAAGGAGCCGGATGAGTGCCTTTTCGGAAACAGGCTCTGCCGAGGACGAGAGCCATGAGATGTTCCTCCTCTGGGCAAGCCCGGGTCCCAGATCCTGTTGTGCCTGTGAATAGGCTGCAGGGGGACGGTGAAGACCAGCAACAGCTTTCAGGGCTGCCACCTTCCGTGTGGGACAAGGAGCCGGATGTGTGCCTTTTCGGAAACAGGCTGTGCCGAGGAAGAGAGCCATGAGATGTTCCTCCTCTGGGCAAGCCCGGGTCCTGAATCCTGTTGTGCCTGTGAATAGGCTGCAGGGGGACGGTGAAGACCAGCAACAGCTTTCAGGGCTGCCACCTTCCGTGTGGGACAAGGAGCCGGACGTGTGCCTTCTCGGAAACAAGCTCTGCCGAGGACGAGAGCCATTAGATGTTCCTCCTCTGGGCAAGCCCGGGTCCCAGATCCTGTTGTGCCTGTGAATAGGCTGCAGGGCGACGGTGAAGACCAGCAACAGCTGTCAGGGCTGCCACCTTCCGTGTGGGACAAGGAGCCGGATGTGTGCCTTTTCGGAAACAGGCTCTGCCAAGGACGAGAGCCATGAGATGTTCCTCCTCTGGGCAAGCCCGCGTCCAAATCCTGTTGTGCCTGTGAATAGGCTGCAGGGGGACGGTGAAGACCAGCAACAGCTTTCAGGGCTGCCACCTTCCGTGTGGGACAAGGAGCCGGATGAGTGCCTTTTCGGAAACAGGCCGTGCCGAGGACGAGAGCCATGAGATGTTCCTCCTCTGGGCAAGCCCAGGTCCCAGATCCTGTTGTGCCTGTGAATAGGCTGCAGGGGGACGGTGAAGACCAGCAACAGCTTTCAGGGCTGCCACCTTCCGTGTGGGACAAGGAGCCGGATGTGTGCCTTTTCGGAAACAGGCTCTGCCGAGGACGAGAGCCATGAGATGTTCCTCCTCTGGGCAAGGCCGGGTCCTGAATCCTGTTGTGCCTGTGAATAGGCTGCAGGGCGACGGTGAAGACCAGCAACAGCTTTCAGGGCTGCCACCTTCCGTGTGGGACAAGGAGCCGGATGTGTGCCTTTCTGGAAACAGGCCGTGCCGGGGACGAGAGCCATGAGATGTTCCTCCTCTGGTCAAGCCCGGGTCCCAGATCCTTTTGTGCCTGTGAATAGGCTGCAGGGGGACGGTGAAGACCAGCAACAGCTTTCAGGGCTGCCACCTTCCGTGTGGGACACGGAGCCGGACGTGTGCCTTTTCGGAATCAGGCTCTGCCGAGGACGAGAGCCATGAGATGTTCCTCCTCTGGGCAAGGCCGGGTCCTGAATCCTGTTGTGCCTGTGAATAGGCTGCAGGGCGACGGTGAAGACCAGCAACAGCTTTCAGGGCTGCCACCTTCCGTGTGGGACAATGAGCCGGTCTTGTGCCTTTATGGAAACAGGCCCTGCCGAGGACGAGAGCCATGAGATGTTCCTCCTCTGGGCAAGCCCGGGTCCCAGATCCTGTTGTGCCTGTGAATAGGCTGCAGGGGGACGGTGAAGACCAGCAACAGCTTCCAGGGCTGCCACCTTCCGTGTGGGACAAGGAGCCGGACGTGTGCCTATTCGGAATCAGGCTCTGCCGAAGACGAGAGCCATGAGATGTTCCTCCTCTGGGCAAGCCCGGGTCCAAATCCTGTTGTGCCTGTGAATAGGCTGCAGGGGGACGGTGAAGACCAGCAACAGCTTTCAGGGCTGCCACCTTCCGTGTGGGACAAGGAGCCGGACGTGTGCCTTTTCGGAAACAAGCTCTGCCGAGGACGAGAGCCATTAGATGTTCCTCCTCTGGGCAAGCCCGGGTCCCAGATCCTGTTGTGCCTGTGAATAGGCTGCAGGGCGACGGTGAAGACCAGCAACAGCTTTCAGGGCTGCCACCTTCCGTGTGGGACAAGGAGCCGGACGTGTGCGTTTTCGGAAACAGGCTCTGCCGAGGACGAGAGCCATGAGATGTTCCTCCTCTGGGCAAGCCCGGGTCCTGAATCCTGTTGTGCCTGTGAATAGGCTGCAGGGGGACGGTGAAGACCAGCAACAGCTTTCAGGGCTGCCACCTTCCGTGTGGGACAAGGAGCCGGATGTGTGCCTTTTCGTAAACAGGATCTGCCGAGGACGAGAGCCATGAGATGTTCCTCCTCTGGGCATGGCCGGGTCCCAGATCCTGTTGTGCCTGTGAATAGGCTGCAGGGCGACGGTGAAGACCAGCAACAGCTTTCAGGGCTGCCACCTTCTGTGTGGGACAAGGAGCCGGATGTGTGCCTTTCTGGAAACAGGCCGTGCCGGGGACGAGAGCCATGAGATGTTCCTCCTCTGGGCAAGCCCGGGTCCCAGATCCTGTTGTGCCTGTGAATAGGCTGCAGGGGGACGGTGAAGACCAGCAACAGCTTTCAGGGCTGCCACCTTCCGTGTGGGAGAAGGAGCCGGATGTGTGCCTTTCTGGAAACAGGCCGTGCCGGGGACGAGAGCCATGAGATGTTCCTCCTCTGGGCAAGCCCGGGTCCCAGATCCTGTTGTGCCTGTGAATAGGCTGCAGGGGGATGGTGAAGACCAGCAACAGCTTTCAGGGCTGCCACCTTCCGTGTGGGACAAGGAGCCGGACGTGTGCCTTTCTGGAAACAGGCCGTGCCGGGGACGAGAGCCAAGAGATGTTCCTCCTCTGGCCAAGCCCGGGTCCCAGATCCTTTTGTGCCTGTGAATAGGCTGCAGGGCGACGGTGAAGACCAGCAACAGCTTTCAGGGCTGCCACATTCCGTGTGGGACAAGGAGCCGGATTTTTCCTATCCGGAAGCAGACTCTGCCGAGGACGAGAGCCATGAGATGTTCCTCCTCTGGGCAAGCCCGGGTCCTGAATCCTGTTGTGCCTGTGAATAGGCTGCAGGGGGACGGTGAAGACCAGCAACAGCTTTCAGGGCTGCCACCTTCCGTGTGGGACAAGGAGCCGGACGTATCTTTCTGGATACAGGCCCTGCCGAGGACGAGAGCCATGAGATGTTCCTCCTCTGGGCAAGCCCGGGTCCCAGATCCTGTTGTGCCTGTGAATAGGCTGCAGGGGGACGGTGAAGACCAGCAACAGCTTTCACGGCTGCCACCTTCCGTGTGGGACAAGGAGCCGGACGTGTGCCTTCTCGGAAACAGGCTCTGCCGAGGACGAGAGCCATGAGGTGTTCCTCCTCTGGGCAAGCCCGGGTCCCAGATGCTGTTGTGCCTGTGAATAGGCTGCAGGGGGACGGTGAAGACCAGCAACAGCTTTCTGGGCTGCCACCTTCCGTGTGGGAGAAGGAGCCGGATGTGTGCCTTTCTGGAAACAGGCCGTGCCGGGGGCGAGAGCCATGAGATTCTCCTCCTCTGGGCAAGCCCGGGTCCCAGATCCTGTTGTGCCTGTGAATAGGCTGCAGGGGGACGGTGAAGACCAGCAACAGCTTTCAGGGCTGCCACCTTCCGTGTGGGACAAGGAGCCGGACGTGTGCCTTTTCGGAAACAGGATGTGCCGAGGAAGAGAGCCATGAGATGTTCCTCCTCTGTGCAAGCCCGGGTCCCAGATCCTGTTGTGCCTGTGAATAGGCTGCAGGGGGACGGTGAAGACCAGCAACAGCTTTCAGGGCTGCCACCTTCCGTGTGGGACAAGGAGCCGGATGTGTGCCTTTCTGGAAACAGGCCGTGCCGGGGACGAGAGCCATGAGATGTTCCTCCTCTGGTCAAGCCCGTGTCCCAGATCCTTTTGTGCCTGTGAATAGGCTGCAGGGGGACGGTGAAGACCAGCAACAGCTTTCAGGGCTGCCACCTTCCGTGTGGGACACGGAGCCGGACGTGTGCCTTTTCGGAATCAGGCTCTGCCGAGGACGAGAGCCATGAGATGTTCCTCCTCTGGGCAAGGCCGGGTCCTGAATCCTGTTGTGCCTGTGAATTGACTGCAGGGCGACGGTGAAGACCAGCAACAGCTTTCAGGGCTGCCACCTTCCGTGCGGGACAATGAGCCGGTCTTGTGCCTTTATGGAAACAGGCCCTGCCGAGGACGAGAGCCATGAGATGTTCCTCCTCTGGGCAAGGCCGGGTCCCAGATCCTGTTGTGCCTGTGAATAGGCTGCAGGGGGACGGTGAAGACCAGCAACAGCTTCCAGGGCTGCCACCTTCCGTGTGGGACAAGGAGCCGGACGTGTGCCTATTCGGAATCAGGCTCTGCCGAAGACGAGAGCCATGAGATGTTCCTCCTCTGGGCAAGCCCGGGTCCAAATCCTGTTGTGCCTGTGAATAGGCTGCAGGGGGACGGTGAAGACCAGCAACAGCTTTCAGGGCTGCCACCTTCCGTGTGGGACAAGGAGCCGGACGTGTGCCTTTTCGGAAACAAGCTCTGCCGAGGACGAGAGCCATTAGATGTTCCTCCTCTGGGCAAGCCCGGGTCCCAGATCCTGTTGTGCCTGTGAATAGGCTGCAGGGCGACGGTGAAGACCAGCAACAGCTTTCAGGGCTGCCACCTTCCGTGTGGGACAAGGAGCCGGATGTGTGCCTTTACGGAAACAGGCTCTGCCGAGGACGAGAGCCATGAGATGTTCCTCCTCTGGGCAAGCCCGCGTCCAAATCCTGTTGTGCCTGTGAATAGGCTGCAGGGGGACGGTGAAGACCAGCAACAGCTTTCAGGGCTGCCACCTTCCGTGTGGGACAAGGAGCCGGACGTGTGCGTTTTCGGAAACAGGCTCTGCCGAGGACGAGAGCCATGAGATGTTCCTCCTCTGGGCATGGCCGGGTCCCAGATCCTGTTGTGCCTGTGAATAGGCTGCAGGGCGACGGTGAAGACCAGCAACAGCTTTCAGGGCTGCCACCTTCTGTGTGGGACAATGAGCCGGATGTATGCCTTTCTGGAAACAGGCCGTGCCGGGGACGAGAGCCATGAGATGTTCCTCCTCTGGGCAAGCCCGGGTCCCAGATCCTGTTGTGCCGGTGAATAGGCTGCAGGGGGACGGTGAAGACCAGCAACAGCTTTCAGGGCTGCCACCTTCCGTGTGGGAGAAGGAGCCGGATGTGTGCCTTTCTGGAAACAGGCCGTGCCGAGGACGAGAGCCATGAGATGTTCCTCCTCTGGGCAAGCCCGGGTCCCAGATCCTGTTGTGCCTGTGAATAGGCTGCAGGGCGACGGTGAAGACCAGCAACAGCTTTCAGGGCTGCCACCTTCCGTGTGGGACAAGGAGCCGGATGTGTGCCTTTACGGAAACAGGCTCTGCCGAGGACGAGAGCCATGAGATGTTCCTCCTCTGGGCAAGCCTGCGTCCAAATCCTGTTGTGCCTGTGAATAGGCTGCAGGGGGACGGTGAAGACCAGCAACAGCTGTCAGGTCTGCCACCTTCCGTGTGGGACAAGGAGCCGGATGTGTGCCTTTTCGGAAACAGGCTCTGCCGAGGACGAGAGCCATGAGATGTTCCTCCTCTGGGCAAGCCCGGGTCCTGAATCCTGTTGTGCCTGTGAATAGGCTGCAGGGGGACGGTGAAGACCAGCAACAGCTTTCAGGGCTGCCACCTTCCGTGTGGGACAAGGAGCCGGATGTGTGCCTTTTCGTAAACAGGATCTGCCGAGGACGAGAGCCATGAGATGTTCCTCCTCTGGGCATGGCCGGGTCCCAGATCCTGTTGTGCCTGTGAATAGGCTGCAGGGCGACGGTGAAGACCAGCAACAGCTTTCAGGGCTGCCACCTTCTGTGTGGGACAAGGAGCCGGATGTGTGCCTTTCTGGAAACAGGCCGTGCCGGGGACGAGAGCCATGAGATGTTCCTCCTCTGGGCAAGCCCGGGTCCCAGATCCTGTTGTGCCTGTGAATAGGCTGCAGGGGGACGGTGAAGACCAGCAACAGCTTTCAGGGCTGCCACCTTCCGTGTGGGAGAAGGAGCCGGATGTGTGCCTTTCTGGAAACAGGCCGTGCCGGGGACGAGAGCCATGAGATGTTCCTCCTCTGGGCAAGCCCGGGTCCCAGATCCTGTTGTGCCTGTGAATAGGCTGCAGGGCGACGGTGAAGACCAGCAACAGCTTTCAGGGCTGCCACCTTCCGTGTGGGACAAGGAGCCGGACGTGTGCCTTTCTGGAAACAGGCCGTGCCGAGGAGGAGAGCCAAGAGATGTTCCTCCTCTGGCCAAGCCCGGGTCCCAGATCCTTTTGTGCCTGTGAATAGGCTGCAGGGCGACGGTGAAGACCAGCAACAGCTTTCAGGGCTGCCACATTCCGTGTGGGACAAGGAGCCGGATTTTTCCTATCCGGAAGCAGACTCTGCCGAGGACGAGAGCCATGAGATGTTCCTCCTCTGGGCAAGCCCGGGTCCTGAATCCTGTTGTGCCTGTGAATAGGCTGCAGGGGGACGGTGAAGACCAGCAACAGCTTTCAGGGCTGCCACCTTCCGTGTGGGACAAGGAGCCGGACGTATCTTTCTGGATACAGGCCCTGCCGAGGACGAGAGCCATGAGATGTTCCTCCTCTGGGCAAGCCCGGGTCCCAGATCCTGTTGTGCCTGTGAATAGGCTGCAGGGGGACGGTGAAGACCAGCAACAGCTTTCATGGCTGGCACCTTCCGTGTGGGACAAGGAGCCGGACGTGTGCCTTCTCGGAAACAGGCTCTGCCGAGGAAGAGAGCCATGAGATGTTCCTCCTCTGGGCAAGCCCGGGTCCCAGATCCTGTTGTGCCTGTGAATAGGCTGCAGGGGGACGGTGAAGACCAGCAACAGCTTTCTGGGCTGCCACCTTCCGTGTGGGAGAAGGAGCCGGATGTGTGCCTTTCTGGAAACAGGCCGTGCCGGGGGCGAGAGCCATGAGATTCTCCTCCTCTGTGCAAGCCCGGGTCCCAGATCCTGTTGTGCCTGTGAATAGGCTGCAGGGGGACAGTGAAGACCAGCAACAGCTTTCAGGGCTGCCACCTTCCGTGTGGGACAAGGAGCCGGATGTGTGCCTTTCTGGAAACAGGCCGTGCCGGGGACGAGAGCCATGAGATGTTCCTCCTCTGGTCAAGCCCGGGTCCCAGATCCTTTTGTGCCTGTGAATAGGCTGCAGGGGGACGGTGAAGACCAGCAACAGCTTTCAGGGCTGCCACCTTCCGTGTGGGACACGGAGCCGGACGTGTGCCTTTTCGGAATCAGGCTCTGCCGAGGACGAGAGCCATGAGATGTTCCTCCTCTGGGCAAGCCCGGGTCCCAGATCCTGTTGTGCCTGTGAATAGGCTGCAGGGGGACGGTGAAGACCAGCAACAGCTTTCAGGTCTGCCACCTTCCGTGTGGGACAAGGAGCCGGACTTTTGCCTATCCGGAAACAGGCTCTGCCGAGGACGAGAGCCATGAGATGTTCCACCTCTGGGCAAGCCCGGGTCCTGAATCCTGTTGTGCCTGTGAATAGGCTGCAGGGGGACGGTGAAGAACAGCAACAGCTTTCACGGCTGCCAACTTCCGTGTGGGACAAGGAGACGGACCTGTCTTTCTGGATACAGGCCCTGCCGAGGACGAGAGCCATGAGATGTTCCTCCTCTGGGCAAGCCCGGGTCCCAGATCCTGTTGTGCCTGTGAATAGGCTGCAGGGGGATGGTGAAGACCAGCAACAGCTTTCATGTCTGCCACCTTCCTTGTGGGACAAGGAGCCGGACGTGTGACTTTTCGGAATCAGGCTCTGCCGAGGACGAGAGCCATTAGATGTTCCTCCTCTGGGCAAGCCCGGGTCCCAGATCCTGTTGTGCCTGTGAATAGGCTGCAGGGGGACGGTGAAGACCAGCAACAGCTTTCAGGGCTGCCACCTTCCGTGTGGGACAAGGAGCCGGATGTGTGCCTTTTCGGAAACAGGTTCTGCCGAGGAAGAGAGCCATGAGATGTTCCTCCTCTGGGCAAGGCCGGGTCCTAGATCCTGTTGTGCCTGTGAATAGGCTGCAGGGCGACGGTGAAGACCAGCAACAGCTTTCAGGGCTGCCACCTTCCGTGTGGGACAAGGAGCCGGATGTGTGCCTTTCTGGAAACAGTCCGTGCCGGGGACGAGAGCCATGAGATGTTCCTCCTCTGGGCAAGCCCGGGTCCTGAATCCTGTTGTGCCTGTGAATAGGCTGCAGGGGGACGGTGAAGACCAGCAACAGCTTTCAGGGCTGCCACCTTCCTTGTGGGACAAGGAGCCGGACGTGTGCCTTTTCGGAATCAGGCTCTGCCGAGGACGAGAGCCATGAGATGTTCCTCCTCTGGGGAAGCCCCGGGTCCTGAATCCTGTTGTGCCTGTGAATAGGCTGCAGGGGGACGGTGAAGACCAGCAACAGCTTTCAGGGCTGCCACCTTCCGTGTGGGACAAGGAGCCGGACGTGTCTTTCTGGATACAGGCCCTGCCGAGGACGAGAGCCATGAGATGTTCCTCCTCTGGGCAAGCCCGGGTCCCAGATCCTGTTGTGCCTGTGAATAGGCTGCAGGGGGACGGTGAAGACCAGCAACAGCTTTCAGGGCTGCCACATTCCGTGTGGGACAAGGAGCCGGATGTGTGCCTTTTCGGAAACAGGCTGTGCCGAGGACGAGAGCCATGAGATGTTCCTCCTCTGGGCAAGCCCGGGTCCTGAATCCTGTTGTGCCTGTGAATAGGCTGCAGGGGGACGGTGAAGACCAGCAACAGCTTTCAGGGCTGCCACCTTCCGTGTGGGACAATGAGCCGGACGTGTGCCTTTTCGGAAACAAGCTCTGCCGAGGACGAGAGCCATGAGATGTTCCTCCTCTGGGCAAGCCCAGGTCCCAGATCCTGTTGTGCCTGTGAATAGGCTGCAGGGGGACGGTGAAGACCAGCAACAGCTTTCAGGGCTGCCACATTCCGTGTGGGACAAGGAGCCGGATGTGTGCCTTTCTGGAAACAGGCCCTGCCGAGGACGAGAGCCATGAGATGTTCCACCTCTGGGCAAGCCCGGGTCCTGAATCCTGTTGTGCCTGTGAATAGGCTGCAGGGGGACGGTGAAGACCAGCAACAGCTTTCAGGGCTGCCAACTTCCGTGTGGGACAAGGAGCCGGACGTGTCTTTCTGGATACAGGCCCTGCCGAGGACGAGAGCCATGAGATGTTCCTCCTCTGGGCAAGCCCGGGTCCCAGATCCTTTTGTGCCTGTGAATAGGCTGCAGGGGGACGGTGAAGACCAGCAACAGCTTTCAGGGCTGCCACCTTCCGTGTGGGACAAGGAGCCGGACGTGTCTTTCTGGATACAGGCCCTGCCGAGGACGAGAGCCATGAGATGTTCCTCCTCTGGGCAAGCCCGCGTCCAAATCCTGTTGTGCCTGTGAATAGGCTGCAGGGGGACGGTGAAGACCAGCAACAGCTTTCAGGGCTGCCACATTCCGTGTGGGACAAGGAGCCGGATGTGTGCCTTTTCGGAAACAGGCTGTGCCGAGGACGAGAGCCATGAGATGTTCCTCCTCTGGGCAAGCCCGGGTCCTGAATCCTGTTGTGCCTGTGAATAGGCTGCAGGGGGACGGTGAAGACCAGCAACAGCTTCCAGGGCTGCCAACTTCCGTGTGGGACAAGGAGCCGGACGTGTGCCTTTTCGGAAACAAGCTCTGCCGAGGACGAGAGCCATGAGATGTTCCTCCTCTGGCCAAGCCCGGGTCCCAGGTCCTGTTGTGCCTGTGAATAGGCTGCAGGGGGATGGTGAACACCAGCAACAGCTTTCACGGCTGCCACCTTCACTATGGGACAAGGAGCCGGACGTGTGTCTTTTCGGAAACAGGCCCTGTCGAGGACGAGAGCCATGAGATGTTCCTCCTCTGGCCAAGCCCGGGTCCCAGATCCTGTTGTGCCTGTGAATAGGCTGCAGAGGGACGGTGAAGACCAGCAACAGCTTTCAGGGCTGCCACCTTCCGTGTGGGACAAGGAGCCGGACGTGTGCCTTTTCGGAATCAGGCTCTGCTGAGGACGAGAGCCATGAGATGTTCCTCCTCTGGGCAAGCCCGCATCCAAATCCTGTTGTGCCTGTGAATAGGCTGCAGGGGGACGGTGAAGACCAGCAACAGCTTTCAGGGCTGCCACCTTCCGTGTGGGACAAGGAGCCGGATGTGTGCCTTTTCTGGAAACAGGCCCTGCCGAGGACGAGAACCATGAGATGTTCCTCCTCTGGGCAAGCCCCGGTCCTGAATCCTGTTGTGCCTGTGAATAGGCTGCAGGGGGACGGTGAAGACCAGCAACAGCTTTCAGGGCTGCCACCTTCCGTGTGGGACAAGGAGCCGGACTTTTGCCTATCCGGAAACAGGCTCTGCCGAGGACGAGAGCCATGAGATGTTCCTCCTCTGGGCAAGCCCGGGTCCTGAATCCTGTTGTGCCTGTGAATAGGCTGCAGGGGGACGGTGAAGACCAGCAACAGCTTTCAGGGCTGCCACCTTCCGTGTGGGACAAGGAGCCGGACGTGTGCCTTTTCGGAAACAAGCTCTGCCGAGGACGAGAGCCATGAGATGTTCCTCCTCTGGGCAAGCCCGCGTCCAAATCCTGTTGCGCCTGTGATTAGGCTGCAGGGGGACGGTGAAGACCAGCAACAGCTTTCAGGGCTGCCACCTTCCGTGTGGGACAAGGAGCGGATGTGTGCCTTTCTGGAAACAGGCCCTGCCGAGGACGAGAGCCATGAGATGTTCCTCCTCTGGGCAAGCCCCGGTCCTGAATCCTGTTGTGCCTGTGAATAGGCTGCAGGGGGACGGTGAAGACCAGCAACAGCTTTCAGGGCTGCCACCTTCCGTGTGGGACAAGGAGCCGGACGTGTCTTTCTGGATACAGGCGCTGCCGAGGACGAGAGCCATGAGATGTTCCTCCTCTGGGCAAGCCCGGGTCCCAGATCCTGTTGTGCCTGTGAATAGGCTGCAGGGGGACGGTGAAGACCAGCAACAGCTTTCAGGGCTGCCACCTTCCGTGTGGGACAAGGAGCCGGATGTGTGCCTTTTCGGAAACAGGCTGTGCCGTGGACGAGAGCCATGAGATGTTCCTCCTCTGGGCAAGCCCGGGTCCTCAATCCTGTTGTGCCTGTGAATAGGCTGCAGGGGGACGGTGAAGACCAGCAACAGCTTTCAGGGCTGCCACCTTCCGTGTGGGAAAATGAGCCGGTCTTGTGCCTTTATGGAAACAGGCCCTGCCGAGGACGAGAGCAATGAGATGTTCCTCCTCTGGGCAAGCCCGGGTCCAAGATCCTGTTGTGCCTGTGAATAGGCTGCAGGGGGACGGTGAAGACCAGCAACAGCTTCCAGGGCTGCCACCTTCCGTGTGGGACAAGGAGCCGGACGTGTGCCTTTTCGGAAACAAGCTCTGCCGAGGACGAGAGCCATGAGATGTTCCTCCTCTGGGCAAGCCCGGGTCCCAGATCCTGTTGTGCCTGTGAATAGGCTGCAGGGGGACGGTGAAGACCAGCAACAGCTTTCAGGGCTGCCACCTTCCGTGTGGGACAAGGAGCCGGACGTGTGCCTTTTCGGAATCAGGCTCTGCCGAGGACGAGAGCCATGAGATGTTCCTCCTCTGGGCAAGCCCGCGTCCAAATCCTGTTGTGCCTGTGAATAGGCTGCAGGGGGACGGTGAAGACCAGCAACAGCTTTCACGGCTGCCACCTTCCGTGTGGGACAAGGAGCCGGACATTTGCCTATCCGGAAACAGGCTCTGCCGAGGACGAGAGCCATGAGATGTTCCAACTCTGGGCAAGCCCGGGTCCTGAATCCTGTTGTGCCTGTGAATAGGCTGCAGGGGGACGGTGAAGACCAGCAACAGCTTTCAGGGCTGCCACCTTCCGTGTGGGACAAGGAGCCGGACGTGTCTTTCTGGATACAGGCCCTGCCGAGGACGAGAGCCATGAGATGTTCCTCCTCTGGGCAAGCCCGGGTCCCAGATCCTGTTGTGCCTGTGAATAGGCTGCAGGGGGACGGTGAAGACCAGCAACAGCTTTCAGGGCTGCCACATTCTGTGTGGGACAAGGAGCCGGATGTGTGCCTTTTCGAAACAGGCTGTGCCGAGGACGAGAGCCATGAGATGTTCCTCCTCTGGGCAAGCCCGGGTCCCAGATCCTGTTGTGCCTGTGAATAGGCTGCAGAGGGACGGTGAAGACCAGCAACAGCTTTCAGGGCTGCCACCTTCCGTGTGGGACAAGGAGCCGGACGTGTGCCTTTTCGGAATCAGGCTCTGCCGAGGACGAGAGCCATGAGATGTTCCTCCTCTGGGCAAGCCCGCATCCAAATCCTGTTGTGCCTGTGAATAGGCTGCAGGGGGACGGTGAAGACCAGCAACAGCTTTCAGGGCTGCCACCTTCCGTGTGGGACAAGGAGCCGGATGTGTGCCTTTTCTGGAAAAAGGCCCTGCCGAGGACGAGAGCCATGAGATGTTCCTCCTCTGGGCAAGCCCAGGTCCTGAATCCTGTTGTGCCTGTGAATAGGCTGCAGGGGGACGGTGAAGACCAGCAACAGCTTTCAGGGCTGCCACCTTCCGTGTGGGACAAGGAGCCGGACGTGTCTTTCTAAATACAGGCCCTGCCGAGGACGAGAGCCATGAGATGTTCCTCCTCTGGGCAAGCCCGGGTCCCAGATCCTGTTGTGCCTGTGAATAGGCTGCAGGGGGACGGTGAAGAGCAGCAACAGCTTTCAGGGCTGCCACCTTCCGTGTGGGACAAGGAGCCGGACTTTTGCCTATCCGGAAACAGGCTCTGCCGAGGACGAGAGCCATGAGATGTTCCTCCTCTGGCCAAGCCCGGGTCCTGAATCCTGCTGTGCCTGTGAATAGGCTGCAGGGGGACGGTGAAGACCAGCAACAGCTTTCAGGGCTGCCACCTTCCGTGTGGGACAAGGAGCCGGATGTGTGCCTTTTCGGAAACAAGCTCTGCCGAGGCCGAGAGCCATGAGATGTTCCTCCTCTGGGCAAGCCCGGGTCCCAGATCCTGTTGTGCCTGTGAATAGGCTGCAGGGGGACGGTGAAGACCAGCAACAGCTTTCAGGGCTGCCACCTTCCGTGTGGGACAAGGAGCCGGATGTGTGCCTTTCTGGAAACAGGCCCTGCCGAGGACGAGAGCCATGAGATGTTCCTCCTCTGGGCAAGCCCCGGTCCTGAATCCTGTTGTGCCTGTGAATAGGCTGCAGGGGGACGGTGAAGACCAGCAACAGCTTTCAGGGCTGCCACCTTCCGTGTGGGACAAGGAGCCGGACGTGTCTTTCTGGATACAGGCCCTGCCGAGGACGAGAGCCATGAGATGTTCCTCCTCTGGGCAAGCCCGGGTCCCAGATCCTGTTGTGCCTGTGAATAGGCTGCAGGGGGACGGTGAAGACCAGCAACAGCTTTCAGGGCTGCCACCTTCCGTGTGGGACAAGGAGCCGGATGTGTGCCTTTTCGGAAACAGGCCCTGCCGAGGACGAGAGCCATGAGATGTTCCTCCTCTGGGCAAGCCCGGGTCCCAGATCCTGTTGTGCCTGTGAATAGGCTGCAGGGGGACGGTGAAGACCAGCAACAGCTTTCAGGGCTGCCACCTTCCGTGTGGGACAATGAGCCGGTCTTGTGCCTTTATGGAAACAGGCCCTGCCAAGGACGAGAGCAATGAGATGTTCCTCCTCTGGGCAAGCCCGGGTCCCAGATCCTGTTGTGCCTGTGAATAGGCTGCAGGGGGACGGTGAAGACCAGCAACAGCTTTCAAGGCTGCCACCTTCCGTGTGGGACAAGGAGCCGGACGTGTGCCTTTTCGGAAACAAGCTCTGCCGAGGACGAGAGCCATGAGATGTTCCTCCTCTGGGCAAGCCCGGGTCCCAGATCCTGTTGTGCCTGTGAATAGGCTGCAGGGGGACGGTGAAGACCAGCAACAGCTTTCAGGGCTGCCACCTTCCGTGTGGGACAAGGAGCCGGACGTGTGCCTTTCTGGAAAAAGGCCGTGCCGAGGACGAGAGCCATGAGATGTTCCTCCTCTGGCCAAGCCCGGGTCCCAGATCCTGTTGTGCCTGTGAATAGGCTGCAGGGGGACGGTGAAGACCAGCAACAGCTGTCAGGGCTGCCACCTTCCGTGTGGGACAAGGAGCCGGACGTGTGCCTTTTCGGAATCAGGCTCTGCCGAGGACGAGAGCCATGAGATGTTCCTCCTCTGGGCAAGCCCGCGTCCAAATCCTGTTGTGCCTGTGAATAGGCTGCAGGTGGACGGTGAAGACCAGCAACAGCTTTCAGGGCTGCCACCTTCCGTGTGGGACAAGGAGCCGGACGTGTCTTTCTGGATACAGGCCCTGCCGAGGACGAGAGCCATGAGATGTTCCTCCTCTGGGCAAGCCCGGGTCCCAGATCCTGTTGTGCCTGTGAATAGGCTGCAGGGGGACGGTGACGACCAGCAACAGCTTTCATGGCTGCCACCTTCCGTGTGGGACAAGGAGCCGGACGTGTGCCTTTTCGGAAACAGGCTCTGCCGAGGACGAGAGCCATGAGATGTTCCTCCTCTGGGCAAGGCCGGGTCCTAGATCCTGTTGTGCCTGTGAATAGGCTGCAGGGGGACGGTGAAGACCAGCAACAGCTTTCAGGGCTGCCACCTTCCGTGTGGGACAAGGAGCCGGATGTGTGCCTTTCTGGAAACAGTCCGTGCCGGGGACGAGAGCCATGAGATGTTCCTCCTCTGGGCAAGCCCGGGTCCCAGATCCTTTTGTGCCTGTGAATAGGCTGCAGGGGGATGGTGAACACCAGCAACTGCTTTCACGGCTGCCACCTTCACTATGGGACAAGGAGCCGGATGTGTGTCTTTTCGGAAACAGGCCCTGTCGAGGACGAGAGCCATGAGATGTTCCTCCTCTGGGCAAGCCCGGGTCCCAGATCCTGTTGTGCCTGTGAATAGGCTGCAGGGGGACGGTGAAGACCAGCAACAGCTTTCAGGGCTGCCACATTCCGTGTGGGACAAGGAGCCGGATGTGTGCCTTTTCGGAAACAGGCTGTGCCGAGGACGAGAGCCATGAGATGTTCCTCCTCTGGGCAAGCCCGGGTCCTGAATCCTGTTGTGCCTGTGAATAGGCTGCAGGGGGACGGTGAAGACCAGCAACAGCTTCCAGGGCTGCCACCTTCCGTGTGGGACAAGGAGCCGGACGTGTGCCTTTTCGGAAACAAGCTCTGCCGAGGACGAGAGCCATGAGATGTTCCTCCTCTGGGCAAGGCCGGGTCCCAGATCCTGTTGTGCCTGTGAATAGGCTGCAGGGGGACGGTGAACACCAGCAACAGCTTTCACGGCTGCCACCTTCCGTGTGGGACAAGGAGCCGGACGTGTGCCTTTTCGGAATCAGGCTCTGCCGAGGACGAGAGCCATGAGATGTTCCTCCTCTGGGCAAGCCCGCATCCAAATCCTGTTGTGCCTGTGAATAGGCTGCAGGGGGACGGTGAAGACCAGCAACAGCTTTCAGGGCTGCCACCTTCCGTGTGGGACAAGGAGCCGGACGTGTCTTTCTGAATACAGGCCCTGCCGAGGACGAGAGCCATGAGATGTTCCTCCTCTGGGCAAGCCCAGGTCCCAGATCCTGTTGTGCCTGTGAATAGGCTGCAGGGGGACGGTGAAGAGCAGCAACAGCTTTCAGGGCTGCCACCTTCCGTGTGGGACAAGGAGCCGGACTTTTGCCTATCCGGAAACAGGCTCTGCCGAGGACGAGAGCCATGAGATGTTCCTCCTCTGGGCAAGCCCCGGTCCTGAATCCTGTTGTGCCTGTGAATAGGCTGCAGGGGGACGGTGAAGACCAGCAACAGCTTTCAGGGCTGCCACATTCCGTGTGGGACAAGGAGCCGGACGTGTGCCTTTTCGGAAACAAGCTCTGCCGAGGACGAGAGCCATGAGATGTTCCTCCTCTGGGCAAGCCCAGGTCCCAGATCCTGTTGTGCCTGTGAATAGGCTGCAGGGGGACGGTGAAGACCAGCAACAGCTTTCAGGGCTGCCACCTTCCGTGTGGGACAAGGAGCCGGACGTGTGACTTTTCGGAATCAGGCTCTGCCGAGGACGAGAGCCATGAGATGTTCCTCCTCTGGGCAAGCCCGGGTCCCAGATCCTGTTGTGCCTGTGAATAGGCTGCAGGGGGACGGTGAAGACCAGCAACAGCTTTCACGGCTGCCACCTTCACTTTGGGACAAGGAGCCGGACGTGTGTCTTTTCGGAAACAGGCCCTGTCGAGGACGAGAGCCATGAGATGTTCCTCCTCTGGCCAAGCCCGGGTCCCAGATCCTGTTGTGCCTGTGAATAGGCTGCAGAGGGACGGTGAAGACCAGCAACAGCTTTCAGGGCTGCCACCTTCCGTGTGGGACAAGGAGCCGGACGTGTGCCTTTTCGGAATCAGGCTCTGCTGAGGACGAGAGCCATGAGATGTTCCTCCTCTGGGCAAGCCCGCATCCAAATCCTGTTGTGCCTGTGAATAGGCTGCAGGGGGACGGTGAAGACCAGCAACAGCTTTCAGGGCTGCCACCTTCCGTGTGGGACAAGGAGCCGGACGTGTCTTTCTGGATACAGGCCCTGCCGAGGACGAGAGCCATGAGATGTTCCTCCTCTGGGCAAGCCCGGGTCCCAGATCCTGTTGTGCCTGTGAATAGGCTGCAGGGGGACGGTGAAGACCAGCAACAGCTTTCAGGGCTGCCACCTTCCGTGTGGGACAAGGAGCCGGACGTGTGCCTTTTCGGAAACAAGCTCTGCCGAGGACGAGAGCCATGAGATGTTCCTCCTCTGGGCAAGCCCGGGTCCCAGATCCTGTTGTGCCTGTGAATAGGCTGCAGGGGGACGGTGAAGACCAGCAACAGCTTTCAGGGCTGCCACCTTCCTTGTGGGACAAGGTGCGGTTGTGTGCCTTTCGGGAAACAGGCCCTGCCGAGGACGAGAGCCATGAGATGTTCCTCCTCTGGGCAAGCCCCGGTCCTGAATCCTGTTGTGCCTGTGAATAGGCTGCAGGGGGACGGTGAAGACCAGCAACAGCTTTCAGGGCTGCCACCTTCCGTGTGGGACAAGGAGCCGGACGTGTCTTTCTGGATACAGGCCCTGCCGAGGACGAGAGCCATGAGATGTTCCTCCTCTGGGCAAGCCCGGGTCCCAGATCCTGTTGTGCCTGTGAATAGGCTGCAGGGGGACGGTGAAGACCAGCAACAGCTTTCAGGGCTGCCACCTTCCGTGTGGGACAAGGAGCCGGATGTGTGCCTTTTCGGAAACAGGCTGTGCCGTGGACGAGAGCCATGAGATGTTCCTCCTCTGGGCAAGCCCGGGTCCCAGATCCTGTTGTGCCTGTGAATAGGCTGCAGGGGGACGGTGAAGACCAGCAACAGCTTCCAGGGCTGCCACCTTCCGTGTGGGACAATGAGCCGGTCTTGTGCCTTTATGGAAACAGGCCCTGCCGAGGACGAGAGCAATGAGATGTTCCTCCTCTGGGCAAGCCCGGGTCCCAGATCCTGTTGTGCCTGTGAATAGGCTGCAGGGGGACGGTGAAGACCAGCAACAGCTTCCAGGGCTGCCACCTTCCGTGTGGGACAAGGAGCCGGACGTGTGCCTTTTCGGAAACAAGCTCTGCCGAGGACGAGAGCCATGAGATGTTCCTCCTCTGGGCAAGCCCGGGTCCCAGATCCTGTTGTGCCTGTGAATAGGCTGCAGGGGGACGGTGAAGACCAGCAACAGCTTTCAGGGCTGCCACCTTCCGTGTGGGACAAGGAGCCGGACGTGTGCCTTTTCGGAATCAGGCTCTGCCGAGGACGAGAGCCATGAGATGTTCCTCCTCTGGGCAAGTCCGCGTCCAAATCCTCTTGTGCCTGTGAATAGGCTGCAGGTGGACGGTGAAGACCAGCAACAGCTTTCAGGGCTGCCACCTTCCGTGTGGGACAAGGAGCCGGACGTGTGCCTTTCTGGAAACAGTCCGTGCCGGGGACGAGAGCCATGAGATGTTCCTCCTCGGGGCAAGCCCGGGTCCCAGATCCTTTTGTGCCTGTGAATAGGCTGCAGGGGGACGGTGAAGACCAGCAACAGCTTTCAGGGCTGCCACCTTCTGTGTGGGACAAGGAGCCGGACGTGTGCCTTTTCGGAATCAGGCTCTGCCGAGGACGAGAGCCATGAGATGTTCCTCCTCTGGGCAAGCCCGCGTCCAAATCCTGTTGTGCCTGTGAATAGGCTGCAGGGGTACGTTGAAGACCAGCAACAGCTTTCAGGGCTGCCACCTTCCGTGTGGGACAAGGAGCCGGACATTTGCCTATCCGGAAACAGGCTCTGCCGAGGACGAGAGCCATGAGATGTTCCAACTCTGGGCAAGCCCGGGTCCTGAATCCTGTTGTGCCTGTGAATATGCTGCAGGGGGACGGTGAAGACCAGCAACAGCTTTCAGGGCTGCCAACTTCCGTGTGGGACAAGGAGCCGGACGTGCCTTTCTGGAAACAGGCCCTGCCGAGGAAGAGAGCCATGAGATGTTCCTCCTCTGGGCAAGCCCGGGTCCCAGATCCTGTTGTGCCTGTGAATAGGCTGCAGGGGGACGGTGAAGACCAGCAACAGCTTTCAGGGCTGCCACATTCCGTGTGGGACAAGGAACCGGATGTGTGCCTTTCTGGAAACAGTCCGTGCCGGGGACGAGAGTCATGAGATGTTCCTCCTCTGGGCAAGCCTGGGTCCCAGATCCTTTTGTGCCTGTTAATAGGCTGCAGGGGGACGGTGAAGACCAGCAACAGCTTTCAGGGCTGCCACCTTCTGTGTGGGACAAGGAGCCGGACGTGTGCCTTTTCGGAATCAGGCTCTGCCGAGGACGAGAGCCATGAGATGTTCCTCCTCTGGGCAAGCCCGCGTCCAAATCCTGTTGTGCCTGTGAATAGGCTGCAGGGGGACGGTGAAGACCAGCAACAGCTTTCACGGCTGCCACCTTCCGTGTGGGACAAGGAGCCGGACATTTGCCTATCCGGAAACAGGCTCTGCCGAGGACGAGAGCCATGAGATGTTCCAACTCTGGGCAAGCCCGGGTCCTGAATCCTGTTGTGCCTGTGAATAGGCTGCAGGGGGACGGTGAAGACCAGCAACAGCTTTCAGGGCTGCCACCTTCCGTGTGGGACAAGGAGCCGGACGTGTCTTTCTGGATACAGGCCCTGCCGAGGACGAGAGCCATGAGATGTTCCTCCTCTGGGCAAGCCTGGGTCCCAGATCCTGTTGTGCCTGTGAATAGGCTGCAGGGGGACGGTGAAGACCAGCAACAGCTTTCAGGGCTGCCACCTTCCGTGTGGGACAAGGAGCCGGATGTGTGCCTTTTCGGAAACAGGCTGTGCCGAGGACGAGAGCCATGAGATGTTCCTCCTCTGGGCAAGCCCGGGTCCCAGATCCTGTTGTGCCTGTGAATAGGCTGCAGGGGGACGGTGAAGACCAGCAACAGCTTCCAGGGCTGCCACCTTCCGTGTGGGACAAGGAGCCGGACGTGTGCCTTTTCGGAAACAAGCTCTGCCGAGGACGAGAGCCATGAGATGTTCCTCCTCTGGCCAAGCCCGGGTCCCAGATCCTGTTGTGCCTGTGAATAGGCTGCAGGGGGATGGTGAACACCAGCAACAGCTTTCACGGCTGCCACCTTCACTTTGGGACAAGGAGCCGGACGTGTGCCTATTCGGAAACAGGCATTGTCGAGGACGAGAGCCATGAGATGTTCCTCCTCTGGCCAAGCCCGGGTCCCAGATCCTGTTGTGCCTGTGAATAGGCTGCAGGGGGACGGTGAAGACCAGCAACAGCTTTCAGGGCTGCCACCTTCCGTGTGGGACAAGGAGCCGGACGTGTGCCTTTTCGGAATCAGGCTCTGCCGAGGACGAGAGCCATGAGATGTTCCTCCTCTGGGCAAGCCCGGGTCCCAGATCCTGTTGTGCCTGTGAATAGGCTGCAGGGGGACGGTGAAGACCAGCAACAGCTTTCAGGGCTGCCACATTCCGTGTGGGACAAGGAACCGGATGTGTGCCTTTCTGGAAACAGTCCGTGCCGGGGACGAGAGCCATGAGATGTTCCTCCTCTGGGCAAGCCCGGGTCCCAGATCCTTTTGTGCCTGTGAATAGGCTGCAGGGGGACGGTGAAGACCAGCAACAGCTTTCAGGGCTGCCACCTTCTGTGTGGGACAAGGAGCCGGACGTGTGCCTTTTCGGAATCAGGCTCTGCCGAGGACGAGAGCCATGAGATGTTCCTCCTCTGGGCAAGCCCGCGTCCAAATCCTGTTGTGCCTGTGAATAGGCTGCAGGGGGACGGTGAAGACCAGCAACAGCTTTCAGGGCTGCCACCTTCCGTGTGGGACAAGGAGCCGGACATTTGCCTATCCGGAAACAGGCTCTGCCGAGGACGAGAGCCATGAGATGTTCCAACTCTGGGCAAGCCCGGGTCCTGAATCCTGTTGTGCCTGTGAATAGGCTGCAGGGGGACGGTGAAGACCAGCAACAGCTTTCAGGGCTGCCACCTTCCGTGTGGGACAAGGAGCCGGACGTGTCTTTCTGGATACAGGCCCTGCCGAGGACGAGAGCCATGAGATGTTCCTCCTCTGGGCAAGCCCGCATCCAAATCCTGTTGTGCCTGTGAATAGGCTGCAGGGGGACGGTGAAGACCAGCAACAGCTTTCAGGGCTGCCACCTTCCGTGTGGGACAAGGAGCCGGACGTGTCTTTCTGAATACAGGCCCTGCCGAGGACGAGAGCCATGAGATGTTCCTCCTCTGGGCAAGCCCAGGTCCCAGATCCTGTTGTGCCTGTGAATAGGCTGCAGGGGGACGGTGAAGACCAGCAACAGCTTTCAGGGCTGCCACCTTCCGTGTGGGACAAGGAGCCGGACTTTTGCCTATCCGGAAACAGGCTCTGCCGAGGACGAGAGCCATGAGATGTTCCTCCTCTGGGCAAGCCCGGGTCCTGAATCCTGTTGTGCCTGTGAATAGGCTGCAGGGGGACGGTGAAGACCAGCAACAGCTTTCAGGGCTGCCACATTCCGTGTGGGACAAGGAGCCGGACGTGTGCCTTTTCGGAAACAAGCTCTGCCGAGGACGAGAGCCATGAGATGTTCCTCCTCTGGGCAAGCCCAGGTCCCAGATCCTGTTGTGCCTGTGAATAGGCTGCAGGGGGACGGTGAAGACCAGCAACAGCTTTCAGGGCTGCCACCTTCCGTGTGGGACAAGGAGCCGGACGTGTGACTTTTCGGAATCAGGCTCTGCCGAGGACGAGAGCCATGAGATGTTCCTCCTCTGGGCAAGCCCGGGTCCCAGATCCTGTTGTGCCTGTGAATAGGCTGCAGGGGGACGGTGAAGACCAGCAACAGCTTTCACGGCTGCCACCTTCACTATGGGACAAGGAGCCGGACGTGTGTCTTTTCGGAAACAGGCCCTGTCGAGGACGAGAGCCATGAGATGTTCCTCCTCTGGCCAAGCCCGGGTCCCAGATCCTGTTGTGCCTGTGAATAGGCTGCAGAGGGACGGTGAAGACCAGCAACAGCTTTCAGGGCTGCCACCTTCCGTGTGGGACAAGGAGCCGGACGTGTGCCTTTTCGGAATCAGGCTCTGCTGAGGACGAGAGCCATGAGATGTTCCTCCTCTGGGCAAGCCCGCATCCAAATCCTGTTGTGCCTGTGAATAGGCTGCAGGGGGACGGTGAAGACCAGCAACAGCTTTCAGGGCTGCCACCTTCCGTGTGGGACAAGGAGCCGGACGTGTCTTTCTGGATACAGGCCCTGCCGAGGACGAGAGCCATGAGATGTTCCTCCTCTGGGCAAGCCCGGGTCCCAGATCCTGTTGTGCCTGTGAATAGGCTGCAGGGGGACGGTGAAGACCAGCAACAGCTTTCAGGGCTGCCACCTTCCGTGTGGGACAAGGAGCCGGACGTGTGCCTTTTCGGAAACAAGCTCTGCCGAGGACGAGAGCCATGAGATGTTCCTCCTCTGGGCAAGCCCGGGTCCCAGATCCTGTTGTGCCTGTGAATAGGCTGCAGGGGGACGGTGAAGACCAGCAACAGCTTTCAGGGCTGCCACCTTCCTTGTGGGACAAGGTGCGGATGTGTGCCTTTCTGGAAACAGGCCCTGCCGAGGACGAGAGCCATGAGATGTTCCTCCTCTGGGCAAGCCCCGGTCCTGAATCCTGTTGTGCCTGTGAATAGGCTGCAGGGGGACGGTGAAGACCAGCAACAGCTTTCAGGGCTGCCACCTTCCGTGTGGGACAAGGAGCCGGACGTGTCTTTCTGGATACAGGCCCTGCCGAGGACGAGAGCCATGAGATGTTCCTCCTCTGGGCAAGCCCGGGTCCCAGATCCTGTTGTGCCTGTGAATAGGCTGCAGGGGGACGGTGAAGACCAGCAACAGCTTTCAGGGCTGCCACCTTCCGTGTGGGACAAGGAGCCGGATGTGTGCCTTTTCGGAAACAGGCTGTGCCGTGGACGAGAGCCATGAGATGTTCCTCTTCTGGGCAAGCCCGGGTCCTCAATCCTGTTGTGCCTGTGAATAGGCTGCAGGGGGACGGTGAAGACCAGCAACAGCTTTCAGGGCTGCCACCTTCCGTGTAGGACAATGAGCCGGTCTTGTGCCTTTATGGAAACAGGCCCTGCCGAGGACGAGAGCAATGAGATGTTCCTCCTCTGGGCAAGCCCGGGTCCCAGATCCTGTTGTGCCTGTGAATAGGCTGCAGGGGGACGGTGAAGACCAGCAACAGCTTCCAGGGCTGCCACCTTCCGTGTGGGACAAGGAGCCGGACGTGTGCCTTTTCGGAAACAAGCTCTGCCGAGGACGAGAGCCATGAGATGTTCCTCCTCTGGGCAAGCCCGAGTCCCAGATCCTGTTGTGCCTGTGAATAGGCTGCAGGGGGACGGTGAAGACCAGCAACAGCTTTCAGGGCTGCCACCTTCCATGTGGGACAAGGAGCCGGACGTGTGCCTTTTCGGAATCAGGCTCTGCCGAGGACGAGAGCCATGAGATGTTCCTCCTCTGGGCAAGTCCGCGTCCAAATCCTCTTGTGCCTGTGAATAGGCTGCAGGTGGACGGTGAAGACCAGCAACAGCTTTCAGGGCTGCCACCTTCCGTGTGGGACAAGGAGCCGGACGTGTGCCTTTCTGGAAACAGTCCGTGCCGGGGACGAGAGCCATGAGATGTTCCTCCTCTGGGCAAGCCCGGGTCCCAGATCCTTTTGTGCCTGTGAATAGGCTGCAGGGGGACGGTGAAGACCAGCAACAGCTTTCAGGGCTGCCACCTTCTGTGTGGGACAAGGAGCCGGACGTGTGCCTTTTCGGAATCAGGCTCTGCCGAGGACGAGAGCCATGAGATGTTCCTCCTCTGGGCAAGCCCGCGTCCAAATCCTGTTGTGCCTGTGAATAGGCTGCAGGGGTACGTTGAAGACCAGCAACAGCTTTCAGGGCTGCCACCTTCCGTGTGGGACAAGGAGCCGGACAT
Source organism: Astur gentilis (assembly GCF_929443795.1). Taxonomy (NCBI): domain Eukaryota; kingdom Metazoa; phylum Chordata; class Aves; order Accipitriformes; family Accipitridae; genus Astur; species Astur gentilis. Next base: position 391,153 of record NW_026061080.1, on the reverse strand, counting down.
TTGCCTATCCGGAAACAGGCTCTGCCGAGGACGAGAGCCATGAGATGTTCCAACTCTGGGCAAGCCCGGGTCCTGAATCCTGTTGTGCCTGTGAATATGCTGCAGGGGGACGGTGAAGACCAGCAACAGCTTTCAGGGCTGCCACCTTCCGTGTGGGACAAGGAGCCGGACGTGCCTTTCTGGAAACAGGCCCTGCCGAGGAAGAGAGCCATGAGATGTTCCTCCTCTGGGCAAGCCCGGGTCCCAGATCCTGTTGTGCCTGTGAATAGGCTGCAGGGGGACGGTGAAGACCAGCAACAGCTTTCAGGGCTGCCACCTTCCGTGTGGGACAAGGAGCCGGACGTGTGCCTTCTCGGAAACAGTCCGTGCCGGGGACGAGAGTCATGAGATGTTCCTCCTCTGGGCAAGCCTGGGTCCCAGATCCTTTTGTGCCTGTTAATAGGCTGCAGGGGGACGGTGAAGACCAGCAACAGCTTTCAGGGCTGCCACCTTCTGTGTGGGACAAGGAGCCGGACGTGTGCCTTTTCGGAATCAGGCTCTGCCGAGGACGAGAGCCATGAGATGTTCCTCCTCTGGGCAAGCCCGCGTCCAAATCCTGTTGTGCCTGTGAATAGGCTGCAGGGGGACGGTGAAGACCAGCAACAGCTTTCAGGGCTGCCACCTTCCGTGTGGGACAAGGAGCCGGACATTTGCCTATCCGGAAACAGGCTCTGCCGAGGACGAGAGCCATGAGATGTTCCAACTCTGGGCAAGCCCGGGTCCTGAATCCTGTTGTGCCTGTGAATAGGCTGCAGGGGGACGGTGAAGACCAGCAACAGCTTTCAGGGCTGCCACCTTCCGTGTGGGACAAGGAGCCGGACGTGTCTTTCTGGATACAGGCCCTGCCGAGGACGAGAGCCATGAGATGTTCCTCCTCTGGGCAAGCCTGGGTCCCAGATCCTGTTGTGCCTGTGAATAGGCTGCAGGGGGACGGTGAAGACCAGCAACAGCTTTCAGGGCTGCCACCTTCCGTGTGGGACAAGGAGCCGGATGTGTGCCTTTTCGGAAACAGGCTGTGCCGAGGACGAGAGCCATGAGATGTTCCTCCTCTGGGCAAGCCCGGGTCCCAGATCCTGTTGTGCCTGTGAATAGGCTGCAGGGGGACGGTGAAGACCAGCAACAGCTTCCAGGGCTGCCACCTTCCGTGTGGGACAAGGAGCCGGACGTGTGCCTTTTCGGAAACAAGCTCTGCCGAGGACGAGAGCCATGAGATGTTCCTCCTCTGGCCAAGCCCGGGTCCCAGATCCTGTTGTGCCTGTGAATAGGCTGCAGGGGGATGGTGAACACCAGCAACAGCTTCCAGGGCTGCCACCTTCACTATGGGACAAGGAGCCGGACGTGTGCCTATTCGGAAACAGGCCTTGTCGAGGACGAGAGCCATGAGATGTTCCTCCTCTGGCCAAGCCCGGGTCCCAGATCCTGTTGTGCCTGTGAATAGGCTGCAGGGGGACGGTGAAGACCAGCAACAGCTTTCAGGGCTGCCACCTTCCGTGTGGGACAAGGAGCCGGACGTGTGCCTTTTCGGAATCAGGCTCTGCCGAGGACGAGAGCCATGAGATGTTCCTCCTCTGGGCAAGCCCGGGTCCCAGATCCTGTTGTGCCTGTGAATAGGCTGCAGGGGGACGGTGAAGACCAGCAACAGCTTTCAGGGCTGCCACATTCCGTGTGGGACAAGGAACCGGATGTGTGCCTTTCTGGAAACAGTCCGTGCCGGGGACGAGAGCCATGAGATGTTCCTCCTCTGGGCAAGCCCGGGTCCCAGATCCTTTTGTGCCTGTGAATAGGCTGCAGGGGGACGGTGAAGACCAGCAACAGCTTTCAGGGCTGCCACCTTCTGTGTGGGACAAGGAGCCGGACGTGTGCCTTTTCGGAATCAGGCTCTGCCGAGGACGAGAGCCATGAGATGTTCCTCCTCTGGGCAAGCCCCGGTCCTGAATCCTGTTGTGCCTGTGAATAGGCTGCAGGGGGACGGTGAAGACCAGCAACAGCTTTCAGGGCTGCCACCTTCCGTGTGGGACAAGGAGCCGGACATTTGCCTATCCGGAAACAGGCTCTGCCGAGGACGAGAGCCATGAGATGTTCCAACTCTGGGCAAGCCCGGGTCCTGAATCCTGTTGTGCCTGTGAATAGGCTGCAGGGGGACGGTGAAGACCAGCAACAGCTTTCAGGGCTGCCACCTTCCGTGTGGGACAAGGAGCCGGACGTGTCTTTCTGGATACAGGCCCTGCCGAGGACGAGAGCCATGAGATGTTCCTCCTCTGGGCAAGCCCGGGTCCCAGATCCTGTTGTGCCTGTGAATAGGCTGCAGGGGGACGGTGAAGACCAGCAACAGCTTTCAGGGCTGCCACCTTCCGTGTGGGACAAGGAGCCGGATGTGTGCCTTTTCGGAAACAGGCCCTGCCGAGGACGAGAGCCATGAGATGTTCCTCCTCTGGGCAAGCCCGGGTCCCAGATCCTGTTGTGCCTGTGAATAGGCTGCAGGGGGACGGTGAAGACCAGCAACAGCTTCCAGGGCTGCCACCTTCCGTGTGGGACAAGGAGCCGGACGTGTGCCTTTTCGGAAACAAGCTCTGCCGAGGACGAGAGCCATGAGATGTTCCTCCTCTGGCCAAGCCCGGGTCCCAGATCCTGTTGTGCCTGTGAATAGGCTGCAGGGGGATGGTGAACACCAGCAACAGTTTTCACGGCTGCCACCTTCACTATGGGACAAGGAGCCGGACGTGTGCCTATTCGGAAACAGGCCTTGTCGAGGACGAGAGCCATGAGATGTTCCTCCTCTGGCCAAGCCCGGGTCCCAGATCCTGTTGTGCCTGTGAATAGGCTGCAGAGGGACGGTGAAGACCAGCAACAGCTTTCAGGGCTGCCACCTTCCGTGTGGGACAAGGAGCCGGACGTGTGCCTTTTCGGAATCAGGCTCTGCCGAGGACGAGAGCCATGAGATGTTCCTCCTCTGGGCAAGCCCGCATCCAAATCCTGTTGTGCCTGTGAATAGTCTGCAGGGGGACGGTGAAGACCAGCAACAGCTTTCAGGGCTGCCACCTTCCGTGTGCGACAAGGAGCCGGATGTGTGCCTTTTCTGGAAACAGGCCCTGCCGAGGACGAGAGCCATGAGATGTTCCTCCTCTGGGCAAGCACCGGTCCTGAATCCTGTTGTGCCTGTGAATAGGCTGCAGGGGGACGGTGAAGACCAGCAACAGCTTTCAGGGCTGCCACCTTCCGTGTGGGACAAGGAGCCGGACGTGTCTTTCTGAATACAGGCCCTGCCGAGGACGAGAGCCATGAGATGTTCCTCCTCTGGGCAAGCCCGGGTCCCAGATCCTGTTGTGCCTGTGAATAGGCTGCAGGGGGACCGTGAAGAGCAGCAACAGCTTTCAGGGCTGCCACCTTCCGTGTGGGACAAGGAGCCGGACTTTTGCCTATCCGGAAACAGGCTCTGCCGAGGACGAGAGCCATGAGATGTTCCTCCTCTGGGCAAGCCCGGGTCCTGAATCCTGCTGTGCCTGTGAATAGGCTGCAGGGGGACGGTGAAGACCAGCAACAGCTTTCAGGGCTGCCACCTTCCGTGTGGGACAAGGAGCCGGACGTGTGCCTTTTCGGAATCAGGCTCTGCCGAGGACGAGAGCCATGAGATGTTCCTCCTCTGGGCAAGCCCGGGTCCCAGATCCTGTTGTGCCTGTGAATAGGCTGCAGGGGGACGGTGAAGACCAGCAACAGCTTTCAGGGCTGCCACCTTCCGTGTGGGACAAGGAGCCGGATGTGTGCCTTTTCGGAAACAGGCTCTGCCGAGGAAGAGAGCCATGAGATGTTCCTCCTCTGGGCAAGGCCGGGTCCTAGATCCTGTTGTGCCTGTGAATAGGCTGCAGGGCGACGGTGAAGACCAGCAACAGCTTTCAGGGCTGCCACCTTCCGTGTGGGACAAGGAGCCGGATGTGTGCCTTTCTGGAAACAGTCCGTGCCGGGGACGAGAGCCATGAGATGTTCCTCCTCTGGGCAAGCCCGGGTCCCAGATCCTTTTGTGCCTGTGAATAGGCTGCAGGGGGACGGTGAAGACCAGCAACAGCTTTCAGGGCTGCCACCTTCCGTGTGGGACAAGGAGCCGGACGTGTCTTTCTGGATACAGGCCCTGCCGAGGACGAGAGCCATGAGATGTTCCTCCTCTGGGCAAGCCCGGGTCCTGAATCCTGTTGTGCCTGTGAATAGGCTGCAGGGGGACGGTGAAGACCAGCAACAGCTTCCAGGGCTGCCAACTTCCGTGTGGGACAAGGAGCCGGACGTGTGCCTTTTCGGAAACAAGCTCTGCCGAGGACGAGAGCCATGAGATGTTCCTCCTCTGGCCAAGCCCGGGTCCCAGATCCTGTTGTGCCTGTGAATAGGCTGCAGGGGGATGGTGAACACCAGCAACAGCTTTCACGGCTGCCACCTTCACTATGGGACAAGGAGCCGGACGTGTGTCTTTTCGGAAACAGGCCCTGTCGAGGACGAGAGCCATGAGATGTTCCTCCTCTGGCCAAGCCCGGGTCCCAGATCCTGTTGTGCCTGTGAATAGGCTGCAGAGGGACGGTGAAGACCAGCAACAGCTTTCAGGGCTGCCACCTTCCGTGTGGGACAAGGAGCCGGACGTGTGCCTTTTCGGAATCAGGCTCTGCTGAGGACGAGAGCCATGAGATGTTCCTCCTCTGGGCAAGCCCGCATCCAAATCCTGTTGTGCCTGTGAATAGGCTGCAGGGGGACGGTGAAGACCAGCAACAGCTTTCAGGGCTGCCACCTTCCGTGTGGGACAAGGAGCCGGATGTGTGCCTTTTCTGGAAACAGGCCCTGCCGAGGACGAGAACCATGAGATGTTCCTCCTCTGGGCAAGCCCCGGTCCTGAATCCTGTTGTGCCTGTGAATAGGCTGCAGGGGGACGGTGAAGACCAGCAACAGCTTTCAGGGCTGCCACCTTCCGTGTGGGACAAGGAGCCGGACTTTTGCCTATCCGGAAACAGGCCCTGCCGAGGACGAGAGCCATGAGATGTTCCTCCTCTGGGCAAGCCCGGGTCCTGAATCCTGTTGTGCCTGTGAATAGGCTGCAGGGGGACGGTGAAGACCAGCAACAGCTTTCAGGGCTGCCACCTTCCGTGTGGGACAAGGAGCCGGACGTGTGCCTTTTCGGAAACAAGCTCTGCCGAGGACGAGAGCCATGAGATGTTCCTCCTCTGGGCAAGCCCGGGTCCCAGATCCTGTTGTGCCTGTGAATAGGCTGCAGGGGGACGGTGAAGACCAGCAACAGCTTTCAGGGCTGCCACCTTCCGTGTGGGACAAGGAGCGGATGTGTGCCTTTCTGGAAACAGGCCCTGCCGAGGACGAGAGCCATGAGATGTTCCTCCTCTGGGCAAGCCCCGGTCCTGAATCCTGTTGTGCCTGTGAATAGGCTGCAGGGGGACGGTGAAGACCAGCAACAGCTTTCAGGGCTGCCACCTTCCGTGTGGGACAAGGAGCCGGACGTGTCTTTCTGGATACAGGCGCTGCCGAGGACGAGAGCCATGAGATGTTCCTCCTCTGGGCAAGCCCGGGTCCCAGATCCTGTTGTGCCTGTGAATAGGCTGCAGGGGGACGGTGAAGACCAGCAACAGCTTTCAGGGCTGCCACCTTCCGTGTGGGACAAGGAGCCGGATGTGTGCCTTTTCGGAAACAGGCTGTGCCGTGGACGAGAGCCATGAGATGTTCCTCCTCTGGGCAAGCCCGGGTCCTCAATCCTGTTGTGCCTGTGAATAGGCTGCAGGGGGACGGTGAAGACCAGCAACAGCTTTCAGGGCTGCCACCTTCCGTGTGGGACAATGAGCCGGTCTTGTGCCTTTATGGACACAGGCCCTGCCGAGGACGAGAGCCATGAGATGTTCCTCCTCTGGGCAAGCCCGGGTCCCAGATCCTGTTGTGCCTGTGAATAGGCTGCAGGGGGACGGTGAAGACCAGCAACAGCTTCCAGGGCTGCCACCTTCCGTGTGGGACAAGGAGCCGGACGTGTGCCTTTTCGGAAACAAGCTCTGCCGAGGACGAGAGCCATGAGATGTTCCTCCTCTGGGCAAGCCCGGGTCCCAGATCCTGTTGTGCCTGTGAATAGGCTGCAGGGGGACGGTGAAGACCAGCAACAGCTTTCAGGGCTGCCACCTTCCGTGTGGGACAAGGAGCCGGACGTGTGCCTTTTCGGAATCAGGCTCTGCCGAGGACGAGAGCCATGAGATGTTCCTCCTCTGGGCAAGTCCGCGTCCAAATCCTGTTGTGCCTGTGAATAGGCTGCAGGTGGACGGTGAAGACCAGCAACAGCTTTCAGGGCTGCCACCTTCCGTGTGGGACAAGGAGCCGGACGTATCTTTCTGGATACAGGCCCTGCCGAGGACGAGAGCCATGAGATGTTCCTCCTCTGGGCAAGCCCGGGTCCCAGATCCTGTTGTGCCTGTGAATAGGCTGCAGGGGGACGGTGAAGACCAGCAACAGCTTTCATGGCTGCCACCTTCCGTGTGGGACAAGGAGCCGGACGTGTGCCTTCTCGGAAACAGGCTCTGCCGAGGACGAGAGCCATGAGATGTTCCTCCTCTGGGCAAGGCCGGGTCCCAGATCCTGTTGTGCCTGTGAATAGGCTGCAGGGGGACGGTGAAGACCAGCAACAGCTTTCAGGGCTGCCACCTTCCGTGTGGGACAAGGAGCCGGATGTGTGCCTTTCTGGAAACAGTCCTTGCCGGGGACGAGAGCCATGAGATGTTCCTCCTCTGGGCAAGCCCGGGTCCCAGATCCTTTTGTGCCTGTGAATAGGCTGCAGGGGGACGGTGAAGACCAGCAACAGCTTTCAGGGCTGCCACCTTCCGTGTGGGACAAGGAGCCGGACGTGTGCCTTTTCGGAATCAGGCTCTGCCGAGGACGAGAGCCATGAGATGTTCCTCCTCTGGGCAAGCCCGTGTCCAAATCCTGTTGTGCCTGTGAATAGGCTGCAGGGGGACGGTGAAGACCAGCAACAGCTTTCACGGCTGCCACCTTCCGTGTGGGACAAGGAGCCGGACATTTGCCTATCCGGAAACAGGCTCTGCCGAGGACGAGAGCCATGAGATGTTCCAACTCTGGGCAAGCCCGGGTCCTGAATCCTGTTGTGCCTGTGAATATGCTGCAGGGGGACGGTGAAGACCAGCAACAGCTTTCAGGGCTGCCAACTTCCGTGTGGGACAAGGAGCCGGACGTGCCTTTCTGGAAACAGGCCCTGCCGAGGAAGAGAGCCATGAGATGTTCCTCCTCTGGGCAAGCCCGGGTCCCAGATCCTGTTGTGCCTGTGAATAGGCTGCAGGGGGACGGTGAAGACCAGCAACAGCTTTCAGGGCTGCCACATTCCGTGTGGGACAAGGAACCGGATGTGTGCCTTTCTGGAAACAGTCCGTGCCGGGGACGAGAGTCATGAGATGTTCCTCCTCTGGGCAAGCCTGGGTCCCAGATCCTTTTGTGCCTGTTAATAGGCTGCAGGGGGACGGTGAAGACCAGCAACAGCTTTCAGGGCTGCCACCTTCTGTGTGGGACAAGGAGCCGGACGTGTGCCTTTTCGGAATCAGGCTCTGCCGAGGACGAGAGCCATGAGATGTTCCTCCTCTGGGCAAGCCCGCGTCCAAATCCTGTTGTGCCTGTGAATAGGCTGCAGGGGGACGGTGAAGACCAGCAACAGCTTTCACGGCTGCCACCTTCCGTGTGGGACAAGGAGCCGGACATTTGCCTATCCGGAAACAGGCTCTGCCGAGGACGAGAGCCATGAGATGTTCCAACTCTGGGCAAGCCCGGGTCCTGAATCCTGTTGTGCCTGTGAATAGGCTGCAGGGGGACGGTGAAGACCAGCAACAGCTTTCAGGGCTGCCACCTTCCGTGTGGGACAAGGAGCCGGACGTGTCTTTCTGGATACAGGCCCTGCCGAGGACGAGAGCCATGAGATGTTCCTCCTCTGGGCAAGCCTGGGTCCCAGATCCTGTTGTGCCTGTGAATAGGCTGCAGGGGGACGGTGAAGACCAGCAACAGCTTTCAGGGCTGCCACCTTCCGTGTGGGACAAGGAGCCGGATGTGTGCCTTTTCGGAAACAGGCTGTGCCGAGGACGAGAGCCATGAGATGTTCCTCCTCTGGGCAAGCCCGGGTCCCAGATCCTGTTGTGCCTGTGAATAGGCTGCAGGGGGACGGTGAAGACCAGCAACAGCTTCCAGGGCTGCCACCTTCCGTGTGGGACAAGGAGCCGGACGTGTGCCTTTTCGGAAACAGGCTCTGCCGAGGACGAGAGCCATGAGATGTTCCTCCTCTGGGCAAGCCCGGGTCCCAGATCCTGTTGTGCCTGTGAATAGGCTGCAGGGGGATGGTGAACACCAGCAACAGCTTTCACGGCTGCCACCTTCACTATGGGACAAGGAGCCGGACGTGTGCCTATTCGGAAACAGGCCTTGTCGAGGACGAGAGCCATGAGATGTTCCTCCTCTGGCCAAGCCCGGGTCCCAGATCCTGTTGTGCCTGTGAATAGGCTGCAGGGGGACGGTGAAGACCAGCAACAGCTTTCAGGGCTGCCACCTTCCGTGTGGGACAAGGAGCCGGACGTGTGCCTTTTCGGAATCAGGCTCTGCCGAGGACGAGAGCCATGAGATGTTCCTCCTCTGGGCAAGCCCGGGTCCCAGATCCTGTTGTGCCTGTGAATAGGCTGCAGGGGGACGGTGAAGACCAGCAACAGCTTTCAGGGCTGCCACATTCCGTGTGGGACAAGGAACCGGATGTGTGCCTTTCTGGAAACAGTCCGTGCCGGGGACGAGAGCCATGAGATGTTCCTCCTCTGGGCAAGCCCGGGTCCCAGATCCTTTTGTGCCTGTGAATAGGCTGCAGGGGGACGGTGAAGACCAGCAACAGCTTTCAGGGCTGCCACCTTCTGTGTGGGACAAGGAGCCGGACGTGTGCCTTTTCGGAATCAGGCTCTGCCGAGGACGAGAGCCATGAGATGTTCCTCCTCTGGGCAAGCCCGCGTCCAAATCCTGTTGTGCCTGTGAATAGGCTGCAGGGGGACGGTGAAGACCAGCAACAGCTTTCAGGGCTGCCACCTTCCGTGTGGGACAAGGAGCCGGACATTTGCCTATCCGGAAACAGGCTCTGCCGAGGACGAGAGCCATGAGATGTTCCAACTCTGGGCAAGCCCGGGTCCTGAATCCTGTTGTGCCTGTGAATAGGCTGCAGGGGGACGGTGAAGACCAGCAACAGCTTTCAGGGCTGCCACCTTCCGTGTGGGACAAGGAGCCGGACGTGTCTTTCTGGATACAGGCCCTGCCGAGGACGAGAGCCATGAGATGTTCCTCCTCTGGGCAAGCCCGCATCCAAATCCTGTTGTGCCTGTGAATAGGCTGCAGGGGGACGGTGAAGACCAGCAACAGCTTTCAGGGCTGCCACCTTCCGTGTGGGACAAGGAGCCGGACGTGTCTTTCTGAATACAGGCCCTGCCGAGGACGAGAGCCATGAGATGTTCCTCCTCTGGGCAAGCCCAGGTCCCAGATCCTGTTGTGCCTGTGAATAGGCTGCAGGGGGACGGTGAAGACCAGCAACAGCTTTCAGGGCTGCCACCTTCCGTGTGGGACAAGGAGCCGGACTTTTGCCTATCCGGAAACAGGCTCTGCCGAGGACGAGAGCCATGAGATGTTCCTCCTCTGGGCAAGCCCGGGTCCTGAATCCTGTTGTGCCTGTGAATAGGCTGCAGGGGGACGGTGAAGACCAGCAACAGCTTTCAGGGCTGCCACATTCCGTGTGGGACAAGGAGCCGGACGTGTGCCTTTTCGGAAACAAGCTCTGCCGAGGACGAGAGCCATGAGATGTTCCTCCTCTGGGCAAGCCCAGGTCCCAGATCCTGTTGTGCCTGTGAATAGGCTGCAGGGGGACGGTGAAGACCAGCAACAGCTTTCAGGGCTGCCACCTTCCGTGTGGGACAAGGAGCCGGACGTGTGACTTTTCGGAATCAGGCTCTGCCGAGGACGAGAGCCATGAGATGTTCCTCCTCTGGGCAAGCCCGGGTCCCAGATCCTGTTGTGCCTGTGAATAGGCTGCAGGGGGACGGTGAAGACCAGCAACAGCTTTCACGGCTGCCACCTTCACTATGGGACAAGGAGCCGGACGTGTGTCTTTTCGGAAACAGGCCCTGTCGAGGACGAGAGCCATGAGATGTTCCTCCTCTGGCCAAGCCCGGGTCCCAGATCCTGTTGTGCCTGTGAATAGGCTGCAGAGGGACGGTGAAGACCAGCAACAGCTTTCAGGGCTGCCACCTTCCGTGTGGGACAAGGAGCCGGACGTGTGCCTTTTCGGAATCAGGCTCTGCTGAGGACGAGAGCCATGAGATGTTCCTCCTCTGGGCAAGCCCGCATCCAAATCCTGTTGTGCCTGTGAATAGGCTGCAGGGGGACGGTGAAGACCAGCAACAGCTTTCAGGGCTGCCACCTTCCGTGTGGGACAAGGAGCCGGACTTGTCTTTCTGGATACAGGCCCTGCCGAGGACGAGAGCCATGAGATGTTCCTCCTCTGGGCAAGCCCGGGTCCCAGATCCTGTTGTGCCTGTGAATAGGCTGCAGGGGGACGGTGAAGACCAGCAACAGCTTTCAGGGCTGCCACCTTCCGTGTGGGACAAGGAGCCGGACGTGTGCCTTTTCGGAAACAAGCTCTGCCGAGGACGAGAGCCATGAGATGTTCCTCCTCTGGGCAAGCCCGGGTCCCAGATCCTGTTGTGCCTGTGAATAGGCTGCAGGGGGACGGTGAAGACCAGCAACAGCTTTCAGGGCTGCCACCTTCCTTGTGGGACAAGGTGCGGATGTGTGCCTTTCTGGAAACAGGCCCTGCCGAGGACGAGAGCCATGAGATGTTCCTCCTCTGGGCAAGCCCCGGTCCTGAATCCTGTTGTGCCTGTGAATAGGCTGCAGGGGGACGGTGAAGACCAGCAACAGCTTTCAGGGCTGCCACCTTCCGTGTGGGACAAGGAGCCGGACGTGTCTTTCTGGATACAGGCCCTGCCGAGGACGAGAGCCATGAGATGTTCCTCCTCTGGGCAAGCCCGGGTCCCAGATCCTGTTGTGCCTGTGAATAGGCTGCAGGGGGACGGTGAAGACCAGCAACAGCTTTCAGGGCTGCCACCTTCCGTGTGGGACAAGGAGCCGGATGTGTGCCTTTTCGGAAACAGGCTGTGCCGTGGACGAGAGCCATGAGATGTTCCTCTTCTGGGCAAGCCCGGGTCCTCAATCCTGTTGTGCCTGTGAATAGGCTGCAGGGGGACGGTGAAGACCAGCAACAGCTTTCAGGGCTGCCACCTTCCGTGTAGGACAATGAGCCGGTCTTGTGCCTTTATGGAAACAGGCCCTGCCGAGGACGAGAGCAATGAGATGTTCCTCCTCTGGGCAAGCCCGGGTCCCAGATCCTGTTGTGCCTGTGAATAGGCTGCAGGGGGACGGTGAAGACCAGCAACAGCTTCCAGGGCTGCCACCTTCCGTGTGGGACAAGGAGCCGGACGTGTGCCTTTTCGGAAACAAGCTCTGCCGAGGACGAGAGCCATGAGATGTTCCTCCTCTGGGCAAGCCCGGGTCCCAGATCCTGTTGTGCCTGTGAATAGGCTGCAGGGGGACGGTGAAGACCAGCAACAGCTTTCAGGGCTGCCACCTTCCGTGTGGGACAAGGAGCCGGACGTGTGCCTTTTCGGAATCAGGCTCTGCCGAGGACGAGAGCCATGAGATGTTCCTCCTCTGGGCAAGTCCGCGTCCAAATCCTCTTGTGCCTGTGAATAGGCTGCAGGTGGACGGTGAAGACCAGCAACAGCTTTCAGGGCTGCCACCTTCCGTGTGGGACAAGGAGCCGGACGTGTGCCTTTCTGGAAACAGTCCATGCCGGGGACGAGAGCCATGAGATGTTCCTCCTCTGGGCAAGCCCGGGTCCCAGATCCTTTTGTGCCTGTGAATAGGCTGCAGGGGGACGGTGAAGACCAGCAACAGCTTTCAGGGCTGCCACCTTCTGTGTGGGACAAGGAGCCGGACGTGTGCCTTTTCGGAATCAGGCTCTGCCGAGGACGAGAGCCATGAGATGTTCCTCCTCTGGGCAAGCCCGCGTCCAAATCCTGTTGTGCCTGTGAATAGGCTGCAGGGGTACGTTGAAGACCAGCAACAGCTTTCAGGGCTGCCACCTTCCGTGTGGGACAAGGAGCCGGACGTGTGCCTTCTCGGAAACAGTCCGTGCCGGGGACGAGAGTCATGAGATGTTCCTCCTCTGGGCAAGCCTGGGTCCCAGATCCTTTTGTGCCTGTTAATAGGCTGCAGGGGGACGGTGAAGACCAGCAACAGCTTTCAGGGCTGCCACCTTCTGTGTGGGACAAGGAGCCGGACGTGTGCCTTTTCGGAATCAGGCTCTGCCGAGGACGAGAGCCATGAGATGTTCCTCCTCTGGGCAAGCCCGCGTCCAAATCCTGTTGTGCCTGTGAATAGGCTGCAGGGGGACGGTGAAGACCAGCAACAGCTTTCACGGCTGCCACCTTCCGTGTGGGACAAGGAGCCGGACATTTGCCTATCCGGAAACAGGCTCTGCCGAGGACGAGAGCCATGAGATGTTCCAACTCTGGGCAAGCCCGGGTCCTGAATCCTGTTGTGCCTGTGAATAGGCTGCAGGGGGACGGTGAAGACCAGCAACAGCTTTCAGGGCTGCCACCTTCCGTGTGGGACAAGGAGCCGGACGTGTCTTTCTGGATACAGGCCCTGCCGAGGACGAGAGCCATGAGATGTTCCTCCTCTGGGCAAGCCTGGGTCCCAGATCCTGTTGTGCCTGTGAATAGGCTGCAGGGGGACGGTGAAGACCAGCAACAGCTTTCAGGGCTGCCACCTTCCGTGTGGGACAAGGAGCCGGATGTGTGCCTTTTCGGAAACAGGCTGTGCCGAGGACGAGAGCCATGAGATGTTCCTCCTCTGGGCAAGCCCGGGTCCCAGATCCTGTTGTGCCTGTGAATAGGCTGCAGGGGGACGGTGAAGACCAGCAACAGCTTCCAGGGCTGCCACCTTCCGTGTGGGACAAGGAGCCGGACGTGTGCCTTTTCGGAAACAAGCTCTGCCGAGGACGAGAGCCATGAGATGTTCCTCCTCTGGCCAAGCCCGGGTCCCAGATCCTGTTGTGCCTGTGAATAGGCTGCAGGGGGATGGTGAACACCAGCAACAGCTTTCACGGCTGCCACCTTCACTATGGGACAAGGAGCCGGACGTGTGCCTATTCGGAAACAGGCCTTGTCGAGGACGAGAGCCATGAGATGTTCCTCCTCTGGCCAAGCCCGGGTCCCAGATCCTGTTGTGCCTGTGAATAGGCTGCAGGGGGACGGTGAAGACCAGCAACAGCTTTCAGGGCTGCCACCTTCCGTGTGGGACAAGGAGCCGGACGTGTGCCTTTTCGGAATCAGGCTCTGCCGAGGACGAGAGCCATGAGATGTTCCTCCTCTGGGCAAGCCCGGGTCCCAGATCCTGTTGTGCCTGTGAATAGGCTGCAGGGGGACGGTGAAGACCAGCAACAGCTTTCAGGGCTGCCACATTCCGTGTGGGACAAGGAACCGGATGTGTGCCTTTCTGGAAACAGTCCGTGCCGGGGACGAGAGCCATGAGATGTTCCTCCTCTGGGCAAGCCCGGGTCCCAGATCCTTTTGTGCCTGTGAATAGGCTGCAGGGGGACGGTGAAGACCAGCAACAGCTTTCAGGGCTGCCACCTTCTGTGTGGGACAAGGAGCCGGACGTGTGCCTTTTCGGAATCAGGCTCTGCCGAGGACGAGAGCCATGAGATGTTCCTCCTCTGGGCAAGCCCGCGTCCAAATCCTGTTGTGCCTGTGAATAGGCTGCAGGGGGACGGTGAAGACCAGCAACAGCTTTCAGGGCTGCCACCTTCCGTGTGGGACAAGGAGCCGGACATTTGCCTATCCGGAAACAGGCTCTGCCGAGGACGAGAGCCATGAGATGTTCCAACTCTGGGCAAGCCCGGGTCCTGAATCCTGTTGTGCCTGTGAATAGGCTGCAGGGGGACGGTGAAGACCAGCAACAGCTTTCAGGGCTGCCACCTTCCGTGTGGGACAAGGAGCCGGACGTGTCTTTCTGGATACAGGCCCTGCCGAGGACGAGAGCCATGAGATGTTCCTCCTCTGGGCAAGCCCGGGTCCCAGATCCTGTTGTGCCTGTGAATAGGCTGCAGGGGGACGGTGAAGACCAGCAACAGCTTTCAGGGCTGCCACCTTCCGTGTGGGACAAGGAGCCGGATGTGTGCCTTTTCGGAAACAGGCCCTGCCGAGGACGAGAGCCATGAGATGTTCCTCCTCTGGGCAAGCCCGGGTCCCAGATCCTGTTGTGCCTGTGAATAGGCTGCAGGGGGACGGTGAAGACCAGCAACAGCTTCCAGGGCTGCCACCTTCCGTGTGGGACAAGGAGCCGGACGTGTGCCTTTTCGGAAACAAGCTCTGCCGAGGACGAGAGCCATGAGATGTTCCTCCTCTGGCCAAGCCCGGGTCCCAGATCCTGTTGTGCCTGTGAATAGGCTGCAGGGGGATGGTGAACACCAGCAACAGTTTTCACGGCTGCCACCTTCACTATGGGACAAGGAGCCGGACGTGTGCCTATTCGGAAACAGGCCTTGTCGAGGACGAGAGCCATGAGATGTTCCTCCTCTGGCCAAGCCCGGGTCCCAGATCCTGTTGTGCCTGTGAATAGGCTGCAGAGGGACGGTGAAGACCAGCAACAGCTTTCAGGGCTGCCACCTTCCGTGTGGGACAAGGAGCCGGACGTGTGCCTTTTCGGAATCAGGCTCTGCCGAGGACGAGAGCCATGAGATGTTCCTCCTCTGGGCAAGCCCGCATCCAAATCCTGTTGTGCCTGTGAATAGTCTGCAGGGGGACGGTGAAGACCAGCAACAGCTTTCAGGGCTGCCACCTTCCGTGTGCGACAAGGAGCCGGATGTGTGCCTTTTCTGGAAACAGGCCCTGCCGAGGACGAGAGCCATGAGATGTTCCTCCTCTGGGCAAGCACCGGTCCTGAATCCTGTTGTGCCTGTGAATAGGCTGCAGGGGGACGGTGAAGACCAGCAACAGCTTTCAGGGCTGCCACCTTCCGTGTGGGACAAGGAGCCGGACGTGTCTTTCTGAATACAGGCCCTGCCGAGGACGAGAGCCATGAGATGTTCCTCCTCTGGGCAAGCCCGGGTCCCAGATCCTGTTGTGCCTGTGAATAGGCTGCAGGGGGACCGTGAAGAGCAGCAACAGCTTTCAGGGCTGCCACCTTCCGTGTGGGACAAGGAGCCGGACTTTTGCCTATCCGGAAACAGGCTCTGCCGAGGACGAGAGCCATGAGATGTTCCTCCTCTGGGCAAGCCCGGGTCCTGAATCCTGCTGTGCCTGTGAATAGGCTGCAGGGGGACGGTGAAGACCAGCAACAGCTTTCAGGGCTGCCACCTTCCGTGTGGGACAAGGAGCCGGACGTGTGCCTTTTCGGAATCAGGCTCTGCCGAGGACGAGAGCCATGAGATGTTCCTCCTCTGGGCAAGCCCGGGTCCCAGATCCTGTTGTGCCTGTGAATAGGCTGCAGGGGGACGGTGAAGACCAGCAACAGCTTTCAGGGCTGCCACCTTCCGTGTGGGACAAGGAGCCGGATGTGTGCCTTTTCGGAAACAGGCTCTGCCGAGGAAGAGAGCCATGAGATGTTCCTCCTCTGGGCAAGGCCGGGTCCTAGATCCTGTTGTGCCTGTGAATAGGCTGCAGGGCGACGGTGAAGACCAGCAACAGCTTTCAGGGCTGCCACCTTCCGTGTGGGACAAGGAGCCGGATGTGTGCCTTTCTGGAAACAGTCCGTGCCGGGGACGAGAGCCATGAGATGTTCCTCCTCTGGGCAAGCCCGGGTCCCAGATCCTTTTGTGCCTGTGAATAGGCTGCAGGGGGACGGTGAAGACCAGCAACAGCTTTCAGGGCTGCCACCTTCCGTGTGGGACAAGGAGCCGGACGTGTCTTTCTGGATACAGGCCCTGCCGAGGACGAGAGCCATGAGATGTTCCTCCTCTGGGCAAGCCCGCGTCCAAATCCTGTTGTGCCTGTGAATAGGCTGCAGGGGGACGGTGAAGACCAGCAACAGCTTTCAGGGCTGCCACATTCCGTGTGGGACAAGGAGCCGGATGTGTGCCTTTTCGGAAACAGGCTGTGCCGAGGACGAGAGCCATGAGATGTTCCTCCTCTGGGCAAGCCCGGGTCCTGAATCCTGTTGTGCCTGTGAATAGGCTGCAGGGGGACGGTGAAGACCAGCAACAGCTTCCAGGGCTGCCAACTTCCGTGTGGGACAAGGAGCCGGACGTGTGCCTTTTCGGAAACAAGCTCTGCCGAGGACGAGAGCCATGAGATGTTCCTCCTCTGGCCAAGCCCGGGTCCCAGATCCTGTTGTGCCTGTGAATAGGCTGCAGGGGGATGGTGAACACCAGCAACAGCTTTCACGGCTGCCACCTTCACTATGGGACAAGGAGCCGGACGTGTGTCTTTTCGGAAACAGGCCCTGTCGAGGACGAGAGCCATGAGATGTTCCTCCTCTGGCCAAGCCCGGGTCCCAGATCCTGTTGTGCCTGTGAATAGGCTGCAGAGGGACGGTGAAGACCAGCAACAGCTTTCAGGGCTGCCACCTTCCGTGTGGGACAAGGAGCCGGACGTGTGCCTTTTCGGAATCAGGCTCTGCTGAGGACGAGAGCCATGAGATGTTCCTCCTCTGGGCAAGCCCGCATCCAAATCCTGTTGTGCCTGTGAATAGGCTGCAGGGGGACGGTGAAGACCAGCAACAGCTTTCAGGGCTGCCACCTTCCGTGTGGGACAAGGAGCCGGATGTGTGCCTTTTCTGGAAACAGGCCCTGCCGAGGACGAGAACCATGAGATGTTCCTCCTCTGGGCAAGCCCCGGTCCTGAATCCTGTTGTGCCTGTGAATAGGCTGCAGGGGGACGGTGAAGACCAGCAACAGCTTTCAGGGCTGCCACCTTCCGTGTGGGACAAGGAGCCGGACTTTTGCCTATCCGGAAACAGGCCCTGCCGAGGACGAGAGCCATGAGATGTTCCTCCTCTGGGCAAGCCCGGGTCCTGAATCCTGTTGTGCCTGTGAATAGGCTGCAGGGGGACGGTGAAGACCAGCAACAGCTTTCAGGGCTGCCACCTTCCGTGTGGGACAAGGAGCCGGACGTGTGCCTTTTCGGAAACAAGCTCTGCCGAGGACGAGAGCCATGAGATGTTCCTCCTCTGGGCAAGCCCGGGTCCCAGATCCTGTTGTGCCTGTGAATAGGCTGCAGGGGGACGGTGAAGACCAGCAACAGCTTTCAGGGCTGCCACCTTCCGTGTGGGACAAGGAGCGGATGTGTGCCTTTCTGGAAACAGGCCCTGCCGAGGACGAGAGCCATGAGATGTTCCTCCTCTGGGCAAGCCCCGGTCCTGAATCCTGTTGTGCCTGTGAATAGGCTGCAGGGGGACGGTGAAGACCAGCAACAGCTTTCAGGGCTGCCACCTTCCGTGTGGGACAAGGAGCCGGTCGTGTCTTTCTGGATACAGGCGCTGCCGAGGACGAGAGCCATGAGATGTTCCTCCTCTGGGCAAGCCCGGGTCCCAGATCCTGTTGTGCCTGTGAATAGGCTGCAGGGGGACGGTGAAGACCAGCAACAGCTTTCAGGGCTGCCACCTTCCGTGTGGGACAAGGAGCCGGATGTGTGCCTTTTCGGAAACAGGCTGTGCCGTGGACGAGAGCCATGAGATGTTCCTCCTCTGGGCAAGCCCGGGTCCTCAATCCTGTTGTGCCTGTGAATAGGCTGCAGGGGGACGGTGAAGACCAGCAACAGCTTTCAGGGCTGCCACCTTCCGTGTGGGACAATGAGCCGGTCTTGTGCCTTTATGGACACAGGCCCTGCCGAGGACGAGAGCAATGAGATGTTCCTCCTCTGGGCAAGCCCGGGTCCCAGATCCTGTTGTGCCTGTGAATAGGCTGCAGGGGGACGGTGAAGACCAGCAACAGCTTCCAGGGCTGCCACCTTCCGTGTGGGACAAGGAGCCGGACGTGTGCCTTTTCGGAAACAAGCTCTGCCGAGGACGAGAGCCATGAGATGTTCCTCCTCTGGGCAAGCCCGGGTCCCAGATCCTGTTGTGCCTGTGAATAGGCTGCAGGGGGACGGTGAAGACCAGCAACAGCTTTCAGGGCTGCCACCTTCCGTGTGGGACAAGGAGCCGGACGTGTGCCTTTTCGGAATCAGGCTCTGCCGAGGACGAGAGCCATGAGATGTTCCTCCTCTGGGCAAGTCCGCGTCCAAATCCTGTTGTGCCTGTGAATAGGCTGCAGGTGGACGGTGAAGACCAGCAACAGCTTTCAGGGCTGCCACCTTCCGTGTGGGACAAGGAGCCGGACGTATCTTTCTGGATACAGGCCCTGCCGAGGACGAGAGCCATGAGATGTTCCTCCTCTGGGCAAGCCCGGGTCCCAGATCCTGTTGTGCCTGTGAATAGGCTGCAGGGGGACGGCGAAGACCAGCAACAGCTTTCAAGGCTGCCACCTTCCGTGTGGGACAAGGAGCCGGACGTGTGCCTTTTCGGAAACAAGCTCTGCCGAGGACGAGAGCCATGAGATGTTCCTCCTCTGGGCAAGCCCGGGTACTGAATCCTGTTGTGCCTGTGAATAGGCTGCAGGGGGACGGTGAAGACCAGCAACAGCTTTCAGGGCTGCCACCTTCCGTGTGGGACAAGGAGCCGGTCTTGTGCCTTTATGGAAACAGGCCCTGCCAAGGACGAGAGCAATGAGATGTTCCTCCTCTGGGCAAGCCCGGGTCCCAGATCCTGTTGTGCCTGTGAATAGGCTGCAGGGGGACGGCGAAGACCAGCAACAGCTTTCAAGGCTGCCACCTTCCGTGTGGGACAAGGAGCCGGACGTGTGCCTTTTCGGAAACAAGCTCTGCCGAGGACGAGAGCCATGAGATGTTCCTCCTCTGGGCAAGCCCGGGTACTGAATCCTGTTGTGCCTGTGAATAGGCTGCAGGGGGACGGTGAAGACCAGCAACAGCTTTCAGGGCTGCCACCTTCCGTGTGGGACAATGAGCCGGTCTTGTGCCTTTATGGAAACAGGCCCTGCCAAGGACGAGAGCAATGAGATGTTCCTCCTCTGGGCAAGCCCGGGTCCCAGATCCTGTTGTGCCTGTGAATAGGCTGCAGGGGGACGGTGAAGACCAGCAACAGCTTTCAAGGCTGCCACCTTCCGTGTGGGACAAGGAGCCGGACGTGTGCCTTTTCGGAAACAAGCTCTGCCGAGGACGAGAGCCATGAGATGTTCCTCCTCTGGGCAAGCCCGGGTCCCAGATCCTGTTGTGCCTGTGAATAGGCTGCAGGGGGACGGTGAAGAGCAGCAACAGCTTTCAGGGCTGCCACCTTCCGTGTGGGACAAGGAGCCGGACTTTTGCCTATCCGGAAACAGGCTCTGCCGAGGACGAGAGCCATGAGATGTTCCTCCTCTGGGCAAGCCCGGGTCCTGAATCCTGTTGTGCCTGTGAATAGGCTGCAGGGGGACGGTGAAGACCAGCAACAGCTTTCAGGGCTGCCACCTTCCGTGTGGGACAAGGAGCCGGACGTGTGCCTTTTCGGAAACAAGCTCTGCCGAGGACGAGAGCCATGAGATGTTCCTCCTCTGGGCAAGCCCAGGTCCCAGATCCTGTTGTGCCTGTGAATAGGCTGCAGGGGGACGGTGAAGACCAGCAACAGCTTTCAGGGCTGCCACCTTCCGTGTGGGACAAGGAGCCGGACTTTTGCCTATCCGGAAACAGGCTCTGCCGAGGACGAGAGCCATGAGATGTTCCTCCTCTGGGCAAGCCCGGGTCCCAGATCCTGTTGTGCCTGTGAATAGGCTGCAGGGGGACGGTGAAGACCAGCAACAGCTTTCACGGCTGCCACCTTCACTATGGGACAAGGAGCCGGACGTGTGTCTTTTCGGAAACAGGCCCTGTCGAGGACGAGAGCCATGAGATGTTCCTCCTCTGGCCAAGCCCGGGTCCCAGATCCTGCTGTGCCTGTGAATAGGCTGCAGGGCGACGGTGAAGACCAGCAACAGCTTTCAGGGCTGCCACCTTCCGTGTGGGACAAGGAGCCGGATGTGTGCCTTTCTGGAAACAGTCTGTGCCGGGGACGAGAGCCATGAGATGTTCCTCCTCTGGGCAAGCCCGCATCCAAATCCTGTTGTGCCTGTGAATAGGCTGCAGGGGGACGGTGAAGACCAGCAACAGCTTTCAGGGCTGCCACCTTCCGTGTGGAAAAAGGAGCCGGATGTGTGCCTTTTCTGGAAACAGGCCCTGCCGAGGACGAGAACCATGAGATGTTCCTCCTCTGGGCAAGCCCCGGTCCTGAATCCTGTTGTGCCTGTGAATAGGCTGCAGGGGGACGGTGAAGACCAGCAACAGCTTTCAGGGCTGCCACCTTCCGTGTGGGACAAGGAGCCGGACGTGTCTTTCTGGATACAGGCCCTGCCGAGGACGAGAGCCATGAGATGTTCCTCCTCTGGGCAAGCCCGGGTCCCAGATCCTGTTGTGCCTGTGAATAGGCTGCAGGGGGACGGTGAAGACCAGCAACAGCTTTCAGGGCTGCCACCTTCCGTGTGGGACAAGGAGCCGGACGTGTGCCTTTTCGGAAACAAGCTCTGCCGAGGACGAGAGCCATGAGATGTTCCTCCTCTGGGCAAGCCCGGGTCCCAGATCCTGTTGTGCCTGTGAATAGGCTGCAGGGGGACGGTGAAGACCAGCAACAGCTTTCAGGGCTGCCACCTTCCTTGTGGGACAAGGAGCGGATGTGTGCCTTTCTGGAAACAGGCCCTGCCGAGGACGAGAGCCATGAGATGTTCCTCCTCTGGGCAAGCCCCGGTCCTGAATCCTGTTGTGCCTGTGAATAGGCTGCAGGGGGACGGTGAAGACAAGCAACAGCTTTCAGGGCTGCCACCTTCCGTGTGGGACAAGGAGCCGGACGTGTCTTTCTGGATACAGGCCCTGCCGAGGACGAGAGCCATGAGATGTTCCTCCTCTGGGCAAGCCCGGGTCCCAGATCCTGTTGTGCCTGTGAATAGGCTGCAGGGGGACGGTGAAGACCAGCAACAGCTTTCAGGGCTGCCACCTTCCGTGTGGGACAAGGAGCCGGATGTGTGCCTTTTCGGAAACAGGCTGTGCCGTGGACGAGAGCCATGAGATGTTCCTCTTCTGGGCAAGCCCGGGTCCTCAATCCTGTTGTGCCTGTGAATAGGCTGCAGGGCGACGGTGAAGACCAGCAACAGCTGTCAGGGCTGCCACCTTCCGTGTAGGACAATGAGCCGGTCTTGTGCCTTTATGGAAACAGGCCCTGCCGAGGACGAGAGCAATGAGATGTTCCTCCTCTGGGCAAGCCCGGGTCCTGAATCCTGCTGTGCCTGTGAATAGGCTGCAGGGGGACGGTGAAGACAGGCAACAGCTTCCAGGGCTGCCACCTTCCGTGTGGGACAAGGAGCCGGACGTGTGCCTTTTCGGAAACAAGCTCTGCCGAGGACGAGAGCCATGAGATGTTCCTCCTCTGGGCAAGCCCGGGTCCCAGATCCTGTTGTGCCTGTGAATAGGCTGCAGGGGGACGGTGAAGACCAGCAACAGCTTTCAGGGCTGCCACCTTCCGTGTGGGACAAGGAGCCGGACGTGTGCCTTTTCGGAATCAGGCTCTGCCGAGGACGAGAGCCATGAGATGTTCCTCCTCTGGGCAAGTCCGCGTTCAAATCCTGTTGTGCCTGTGAATAGGCTGCAGGTGGACGGTGAAGACCAGCAACAGCTTTCAGGGCTGCCACCTTCCGTGTGGGACAAGGAGCCGGACGTATCTTTCTGGATACAGGCCCTGCCGAGGACGAGAGCCATGAGATGTTCCTCCTCTGGGCAAGCCCGGGTCCCAGATCCTGTTGTGCCTGTGAATAGGCTGCAGGGGGACGGTGACGACCAGCAACAGCTTTCATGGCTGCCACCTTCCGTGTGGGACAAGGAGCCGGACGTGTGCCTTCTCGGAAACAGGCTCTGCCGAGGACGAGAGCCATGAGATGTTCCTCCTCTGGGCAAGCCCGGGTCCCAGATCCTGTTGTGCCTGTGAATAGGCTGCAGGGGGACGGTGACGACCAGCAACAGCTTTCATGGCTGCCACCTTCCGTGTGGGACAAGGAGCCGGACGTGTGCCTTTTCGGAATCAGGCTCTGCCGAGGACGAGAGCCATGAGATGTTCCTCCTCTGGGCAAGCCCGCGTCCAAATCCTGTTGTGCCTGTTAATAGGCTGCAGGGGGACGGTGAAGACCAGCAACAGCTTTCACGGCTGCCACCTTCCGTGTGGGACATAGAGCCGGACATTTGCCTATCCGGAAACAGGCTGTGCCGAGGACGAGAGCCATGAGATGTTCCTCCTCTGGGCAAGCCCGGGTCCTGAATCCTGTTGTGCCTGTGAATAGGCTGCAGGGGGACTGTGAAGACCAGCAACAGCTTTCAGGGCTGCCACCTTCCGTGTGGGACAAGGAGCCGGACATGTGCCTTTGTGGAAACAGGCCCTGCCGAGGACGAGAGCCATGAGATGTTCCTCCTCTGGGCAAGCCCGGGTCCCAGATCCTGTTGTGCCTGTGAATAGGCTGCAGGGGGACGGTGAAGACCAGCAACAGCTTTCAGGGCTGCCACATTCCGTGTGGGACAAGGAACCGGATGTGTGCCTTTCTGGAAACAGTCCGTGCCGGGGACGAGAGTCATGAGATGTTCCTCCTCTGGGCAAGCCCGGGTCCCAGATCCTGTTGTGCCTGTGAATAGGCTGCAGGGGGACGGTGAAGACCAGCAACAGCTTTCAGGGCTGCCACCTTCTGTGTGGGACAAGGAGCCGGACGTGTGCCTTTTCGGAATCAGGCTCTGCCGAGGACGAGAGCCATGAGATGTTCCTCCTCTGGGCAAGCCCGCGTCCAAATCCTGTTGTGCCTGTGAATAGGCTGCAGGGGGACGGTGAAGACCAGCAACAGCTTTCACGGCTGCCACCTTCCGTGTGGGACAAGGAGCCGGACATTTGCCTATCCGGAAACAGGCTCTGCCGAGGACGAGAGCCATGAGATGTTCCAACTCTGGGCAAGCCCGGGTCCTGAATCCTGTTGTGCCTGTGAATAGGCTGCAGGGGGACGGTGAAGACCAGCAACAGCTTTCAGGGCTGCCACCTTCCGTGTGGGACAAGGAGCCGGACGTGTCTTTCTGGATACAGGCCCTGCCGAGGACGAGAGCCATGAGATGTTCCTCCTCTGGGCAAGCCCGGGTCCCAGATCCTGTTGTGCCTGTGAATAGGCTGCAGGGGGACGGTGAAGACCAGCAACAGCTTTCAGGGCTGCCACCTTCCGTGTGGGATAAGGAGCCGGATGTGTGCCTTTTCGGAAACAGGCTGTGCCGAGGACGAGAGCCATGAGATGTTCCTCCTCTGGGCAAGCCCGGGTCCCAGATCCTGTTGTGCCTGCGAATAGGCTGCAGGGGGACGGTGAAGACCAGCAACAGCTTCCAGGGCTGCCACCTTCCGTGTGGGACAAGGAGCCGGACGTGTGCCTTTTCGGAAACAAGCTCTGCCGAGGACGAGAGCCATGAGATGTTCCTCCTCTGGCCAAGCCCGGGTCCCAGATCCTGTTGTGCCTGTGAATAGGCTGCAGGGGGATGGTGAACACCAGCAACAGCTTTCACGGCTGCCACCTTCCGTGTGGGACAAGGAGCCGGACATTTGCCTATCCGGAAACAGGCTCTGCCGAGGACGAGAGCCATGAGATGTTCCAACTCTGGGCAAGCCCGGGTCCTGTATCCTGTTGTGCCTGTGAATAGGCTGCAGGGGGACGGTGAAGACCAGCAACAGCTTTCAGGGCTGCCACCTTCCGTGTGGGACAAGGAGCCGGACGTGCCTTTCTGGAAACAGGCCCTGCCGAGGACGAGAGCCATGAGATGTTCCTCCTCTGGGCAAGCCCGGGTCCCAGATCCTGTTGTGCCTGTGAATAGGCTGCAGGGGGACGGTGAAGACCAGCAACAGCTTTCAGGGCTGCCACATTCCGTGTGGGACAAGGAACCGGATGTGTGCCTTTCTGGAAACAGTCCGTGCCGGGGACGAGAGTCATGAGATGTTCCTCCTCTGGGCAAGCCCGGGTCCCAGATCCTTTTGTGCCTGTGAATAGGCTGCAGGGGGACGGTGAAGACCAGCAACAGCTTTCAGGGCTGCCACCTTCCGTGTGGAAAAAGGAGCCGGATGTGTGCCTTTTCTGGAAACAGGCCCTGCCGAGGACGAGAACCATGAGATGTTCCTCCTCTGGGCAAGCCCCGGTCCTGAATCCTGTTGTGCCTGTGAATAGGCTGCAGGGGGACGGTGAAGACCAGCAACAGCTTTCAGGGCTGCCACCTTCCGTGTGGGACAAGGAGCCGGACGTGTCTTTCTGGATACAGGCCCTGCCGAGGACGAGAGCCATGAGATGTTCCTCCTCTGGGCAAGCCCGGGTCCCAGATCCTGTTGTGCCTGTGAATAGGCTGCAGGGGGACGGTGAAGACCAGCAACAGCTTTCAGGGCTGCCACCTTCCGTGTTGGACAAGGAGCCGGACGTGTGCCTTTTCGGAAACAAGCTCTGCCGAGGACGAGAGCCATGAGATGTTCCTCCTCTGGGCAAGCCCGGGTCCCAGATCCTGTTGTGCCTGTGAATAGGCTGCAGGGGGACGGTGAAGACCAGCAACAGCTTTCAGGGCTGCCACCTTCCTTGTGGGACAAGGAGCGGATGTGTGCCTTTCTGGAAACAGGCCCTGCCGAGGACGAGAGCCATGAGATGTTCCTCCTCTGGGCAAGCCCCGGTCCTGAATCCTGTTGTGCCTGTGAATAGGCTGCAGGGGGACGGTGAAGACCAGCAACAGCGTTCAGGGCTGCCACCTTCCGTGTGGGACAAGGAGCCGGACGTGTCTTTCTGGATACAGGCCCTGCCGACGACGAGAGCCATGAGATGTTCCTCCTCTGGGCAAGCCCGGGTCCCAGATCCTGTTGTGCCTGTGAATAGGCTGCAGGGGGACGGTGAAGACCAGCAACAGCTTTCAGGGCTGCCACCTTCCGTGTGGGACAAGGAGCCGGATGTGTGCCTTTTCGGAAACAGGCTGTGCCGTGGACGAGAGCCATGAGATGTTCCTCTTCTGGGCAAGCCCGGGTCCTCAATCCTGTTGTGCCTGTGAATAGGCTGCAGGGCGACGGTGAAGACCAGCAACAGCTGTCAGGGCTGCCACCTTCCGTGTAGGACAATGAGCCGGTCTTGTGCCTTTATGGAAACAGGCCCTGCCGAGGACGAGAGCAATGAGATGTTCCTCCTCTGGGCAAGCCCGGGTCCTGAATCCTGCTGTGCCTGTGAATAGGCTGCAGGGGGACGGTGAAGACCAGCAACAGCTTCCAGGGCTGCCACCTTCCGTGTGGGACAAGGAGCCGGACGTGTGCCTTTTCGGAAACAAGCTCTGCCGAGGACGAGAGCCATGAGATGTTCCTCCTCTGGGCAAGCCCGGGTCCCAGATCCTGTTGTGCCTGTGAATAGGCTGCAGGGGGACGGTGAAGACCAGCAACAGCTTTCAGGGCTGCCACCTTCCGTGTGGGACAAGGAGCCGGACGTGTGCCTTTTCGGAATCAGGCTCTGCCGAGGACGAGAGCCATGAGATGTTCCTCCTCTGGGCAAGTCCGCGTCCAAATCCTGTTGTGCCTGTGAATAGGCTGCAGGTGGACGGTGAAGACCAGCAACAGCTTTCAGGGCTGCCACCTTCCGTGTGGGACAAGGAGCCGGACGTATCTTTCTGGATACAGGCCCTGCCGAGGACGAGAGCCATGAGATGTTCCTCCTCTGGGCAAGCCCGGGTCCCAGATCCTGTTGTGCCTGTGAATAGGCTGCAGGGGGACGGTGACGACCAGCAACAGCTTTCATGGCTGCCACCTTCCGTGTGGGACAAGGAGCCGGACGTGTGCCTTCTCGGAAACAGGCTCTGCCGAGGACGAGAGCCATGAGATGTTCCTCCTCTGGGCAAGCCCGGGTCCCAGATCCTGTTGTGCCTGTGAATAGGCTGCAGGGGGACGGTGACGACCAGCAACAGCTTTCATGGCTGCCACCTTCCGTGTGGGACAAGGAGCCGGACGTGTGCCTTTTCGGAATCAGGCTCTGCCGAGGACGAGAGCCATGAGATGTTCCTCCTCTGGGCAAGCCCGCGTCCAAATCCTGTTGTGCCTGTGAATAGGCTGCAGGGGGACGGTGAAGACCAGCAACAGCTTTCACGGCTGCCACCTTCCGTGTGGGACAAGGAGCCGGACATTTGCCTATCCGGAAACAGGCTGTGCCGAGGACGAGAGCCATGAGATGTTCCTCCTCTGGGCAAGCCCGGGTCCTGAATCCTGTTGTGCCTGTGAATAGGCTGCAGGGGGACGGTGAAGACCAGCAACAGCTTTCAGGGCTGCCACCTTCCGTGTGGGACAAGGAGCCGGACGTGCCTTTCTGGAAACAGGCCCTGCCGAGGACGAGAGCCATGAGATGTTCCTCCTCTGGGCAAGCCCGGGTCCCAGATCCTGTTGTGCCTGTGAATAGGCTGCAGGGGGACGGTGAAGACCAGCAACAGCTTTCAGGGCTGCCACATTCCGTGTGGGACAAGGAACCGGATGTGTGCCTTTCTGGAAACAGTCCGTGCCGGGGACGAGAGTCATGAGATGTTCCTCCTCTGGGCAAGCCCGGGTCCCAGATCCTTTTGTGCCTGTGAATAGGCTGCAGGGGGACGGTGAAGACCAGCAACAGCTTTCAGGGCTGCCACCTTCTGTGTGGGACAAGGAGCCGGACGTGTGCCTTTTCGGAATCAGGCTCTGCCGAGGACGAGAGCCATGAGATGTTCCTCCTCTGGGCAAGCCCGCGTCCAAATCCAGTTGTGCCTGTGAATAGGCTGCAGGGGGACGGTGAAGACCAGCAACAGCTTTCACGGCTGCCACCTTCCGTGTGGGACAAGGAGCCGGACATTTGCCTATCCGGAAACAGGCTCTGCCGAGGACGAGAGCCATGAGATGTTCCAACTCTGGGCAAGCCCGGGTCCTGAATCCTGTTGTGCCTGTGAATAGGCTGCAGGGGGACGGTGAAGACCAGCAACAGCTTTCAGGGCTGCCACCTTCCGTGTGGGACAAGGAGCCGGACGTGTCTTTCTGGATACAGGCCCTGCCGAGGACGAGAGCCATGAGATGTTCCTCCTCTGGGCAAGCCCGGGTCCCAGATCCTGTTGTGCCTGTGAATAGGCTGCAGGGGGACGGTGAAGACCAGCAACAGCTTTCAGGGCTGCCACCTTCCGTGTGGGATAAGGAGCCGGATGTGTGCCTTTTCGGAAACAGGCTGTGCCGAGGACGAGAGCCATGAGATGTTCCTCCTCTGGGCAAGCCCGGGTCCCAGATCCTGTTGTGCCTGTGAATAGGCTGCAGGGGGACGGTGAAGACCAGCAACAGCTTCCAGGGCTGCCACCTTCCGTGTGGGACAAGGAGCCGGACGTGTGCCTTTTCGGAAACAAGCTCTGCCGAGGACGAGAGCCATGAGATGTTCCTCCTCTGGCCAAGCCCGGGTCCCAGATCCTGTTGTGCCTGTGAATAGGCTGCAGGGGGATGGTGAACACCAGCAACAGCTTTCACGGCTGCCACCTTCCGTGTGGGACAAGGAGCCGGACATTTGCCTATCCGGAAACAGGCTCTGCCGAGGACGAGAGCCATGAGATGTTCCAACTCTGGGCAAGCCCGGGTCCTGAATCCTGTTGTGCCTGTGAATAGGCTGCAGGGGGACGGTGAAGACCAGCAACAGCTTTCAGGGCTGCCACCTTCCGTGTGGGACAAGGAGCCGGACGTGCCTTTCTGGAAACAGGCCCTGCCGAGGACGAGAGCCATGAGATGTTCCTCCTCTGGGCAAGCCCGGGTCCCAGATCCTGTTGTGCCTGTGAATAGGCTGCAGGGGGACGGTGAAGACCAGCAACAGCTTTCAGGGCTGCCACATTCCGTGTGGGACAAGGAACCGGATGTGTGCCTTTCTGGAAACAGTCCGTGCCGGGGACGAGAGTCATGAGATGTTCCTCCTCTGGGCAAGCCCGGGTCCCAGATCCTTTTGTGCCTGTGAATAGGCTGCAGGGGGACGGTGAAGACCAGCAACAGCTTTCAGGGCTGCCACCTTCCGTGTGGAAAAAGGAGCCGGATGTGTGCCTTTTCTGGAAACAGGCCCTGCCGAGGACGAGAACCATGAGATGTTCCTCCTCTGGGCAAGCCCCGGTCCTGAATCCTGTTGTGCCTGTGAATAGGCTGCAGGGGGACGGTGAAGACCAGCAACAGCTTTCAGGGCTGCCACCTTCCGTGTGGGACAAGGAGCCGGACGTGTCTTTCTGGATACAGGCCCTGCCGAGGACGAGAGCCATGAGATGTTCCTCCTCTGGGCAAGCCCGGGTCCCAGATCCTGTTGTGCCTGTGAATAGGCTGCAGGGGGACGGTGAAGACCAGCAACAGCTTTCAGGGCTGCCACCTTCCGTGTGGGACAAGGAGCCGGACGTGTGCCTTTTCGGAAACAAGCTCTGCCGAGGACGAGAGCCATGAGATGTTCCTCCTCTGGGCAAGCCCGGGTCCCAGATCCTGTTGTGCCTGTGAATAGGCTGCAGGGGGACGGTGAAGACCAGCAACAGCTTTCAGGGCTGCCA
Source organism: Astur gentilis (assembly GCF_929443795.1). Lineage (NCBI taxonomy): Eukaryota > Metazoa > Chordata > Aves > Accipitriformes > Accipitridae > Astur > Astur gentilis. Next base: position 362,375 of record NW_026061080.1, on the reverse strand, counting down.
CCTTCCTTGTGGGACAAGGAGCGGATGTGTGCCTTTCTGGAAACAGGCCCTGCCGAGGACGAGAGCCATGAGATGTTCCTCCTCTGGGCAAGCCCCGGTCCTGAATCCTGTTGTGCCTGTGAATAGGCTGCAGGGGGACGGTGAAGACCAGCAACAGCGTTCAGGGCTGCCACCTTCCGTGTGGGACAAGGAGCCGGACGTGTCTTTCTGGATACAGGCCCTGCCGAGGACGAGAGCCATGAGATGTTCCTCCTCTGGGCAAGCCCGGGTCCCAGATCCTGTTGTGCCTGTGAATAGGCTGCAGGGGGACGGTGAAGACCAGCAACAGCTTTCAGGGCTGCCACCTTCCGTGTGGGACAAGGAGCCGGATGTGTGCCTTTTCGGAAACAGGCTGTGCCGTGGACGAGAGCCATGAGATGTTCCTCTTCTGGGCAAGCCCGGGTCCTCAATCCTGTTGTGCCTGTGAATAGGCTGCAGGGCGACGGTGAAGACCAGCAACAGCTGTCAGGGCTGCCACCTTCCGTGTAGGACAATGAGCCGGTCTTGTGCCTTTATGGAAACAGGCCCTGCCGAGGACGAGAGCAATGAGATGTTCCTCCTCTGGGCAAGCCCGGGTCCTGAATCCTGCTGTGCCTGTGAATAGGCTGCAGGGGGACGGTGAAGACCAGCAACAGCTTCCAGGGCTGCCACCTTCCGTGTGGGACAAGGAGCCGGACTTGTGCCTTTTCGGAAACAAGCTCTGCCGAGGACGAGAGCCATGAGATGTTCCTCCTCTGGGCAAGCCCGGGTCCCAGATCCTGTTGTGCCTGTGAATAGGCTGCAGGGGGACGGTGAAGACCAGCAACAGCTTTCAGGGCTGCCACCTTCCGTGTGGGACAAGGAGCCGGACGTGTGCCTTTTCGGAATCAGGCTGTGCCGTGGACGAGAGCCATGAGATGTTCCTCTTCTGGGCAAGCCCGGGTCCTCAATCCTGTTGTGCCTGTGAATAGGCTGCAGGGGGACGGTGAAGACCAGCAACAGCTTCCAGGGCTGCCACCTTCCGTGTGGGACAAGGAGCCGGACGTGTGCCTTTTCGGAAACAAGCTCTGCCGAGGACGAGAGCCATGAGATGTTCCTCCTCTGGCCAAGCCCGGGTCCTGAATCCTGCTGTGCCTGTGAATAGGCTGCAGGGGGACGGTGAAGACCAGCAACAGCTTCCAGGGCTGCCACCTTCCGTGTGGGACAAGGAGCCGGACGTGTGCCTTTTCGGAAACAAGCTCTGCCGAGGACGAGAGCCATGAGATGTTCCTCCTCTGGGCAAGCCCGGGTCCCAGATCCTGTTGTGCCTGTGAATAGGCTGCAGGGGGACGGTGAAGACCAGCAACAGCTTTCAGGGCTGCCACCTTCCGTGTGGGACAAGGAGCCGGACGTATCTTTCTGGATACAGGCCCTGCCGAGGACGAGAGCCATGAGATGTTCCTCCTCTGGGCAAGCCCGGGTCCCAGATCCTGTTGTGCCTGTGAATAGGCTGCAGGGGGACGGTGACGACCAGCAACAGCTTTCATGGCTGCCACCTTCCGTGTGGGACAAGGAGCCGGACGTGTGCCTTCTCGGAAACAGGCTCTGCCGAGGACGAGAGCCATGAGATGTTCCTCCTCTGGGCAAGCCCGGGTCCCAGATCCTGTTGTGCCTGTGAATAGGCTGCAGGGGGACGGTGACGACCAGCAACAGCTTTCATGGCTGCCACCTTCCGTGTGGGACAAGGAGCAGGACGTGTGCCTTTTCGGAATCAGGCTCTGCCGAGGACGAGAGCCATGAGATGTTCCTCCTCTGGGCAAGCCCGCGTCCAAATCCTGTTGTGCCTGTTAATAGGCTGCAGGGGGACGGTGAAGACCAGCAACAGCTTTCACGGCTGCCACCTTCCGTGTGGGACAAGGAGCCGGACATTTGCCTATCCGGAAACAGGCTGTGCCGAGGACGAGAGCCATGAGATGTTCCTCCTCTGGGCAAGCCCGGGTCCTGAATCCTGTTGTGCCTGTGAATAGGCTGCAGGGGGACGGTGAAGACCAGCAACAGCTTTCAGGGCTGCCACCTTCCGTGTGGGACAAGGAGCCGGACGTGCCTTTCTGGAAACAGGCCCTGCCGAGGACGAGAGCCATGAGATGTTCCTCCTCTGGGCAAGCCCGGGTCCCAGATCCTGTTGTGCCTGTGAATAGGCTGCAGGGGGACGGTGAAGACCAGCAACAGCTTTCAGGGCTGCCACATTCCGTGTGGGACAAGGAACCGGATGTGTGCCTTTCTGGAAACAGTCCGTGCCGGGGACGAGAGTCATGAGATGTTCCTCCTCTGGGCAAGCCCGGGTCCCAGATCCTTTTGTGCCTGTGAATAGGCTGCAGGGGGACGGTGAAGACCAGCAACAGCTTTCAGGGCTGCCACCTTCTGTGTGGGACAAGGAGCCGGACGTGTGCCTTTTCGGAATCAGGCTCTGCCGAGGACGAGAGCCATGAGATGTTCCTCCTCTGGGCAAGCCCGCGTCCAAATCCTGTTGTGCCTGTGAATAGGCTGCAGGGGGACGGTGAAGACCAGCAACAGCTTTCACGGCTGCCACCTTCCGTGTGGGACAAGGAGCCGGACATTTGCCTATCCGGAAACAGGCTCTGCCGAGGACGAGAGCCATGAGATGTTCCAACTCTGGGCAAGCCCGGGTCCTGAATCCTGTTGTGCCTGTGAATAGGCTGCAGGGGGACGGTGAAGACCAGCAACAGCTTTCAGGGCTGCCACCTTCCGTGTGGGACAAGGAGCCGGACGTGTCTTTCTGGATACAGGCCCTGCCGAGGACGAGAGCCATGAGATTTTCCTCCTCTGGGCAAGCCCGGGTCCCAGATCCTGTTGTGCCTGTGAATAGGCTGCAGGGGGACGGTGAAGACCAGCAACAGCTTTCAGGGCTGCCACCTTCCGTGTGGGATAAGGAGCCGGATGTGTGCCTTTTCGGAAACAGGCTGTGCCGAGGACGAGAGCCATGAGATGTTCCTCCTCTGGGCAAGCCCGGGTCCCAGATCCTGTTGTGCCTGTGAATAGGCTGCAGGGGGACGGTGAAGACCAGCAACAGCTTCCAGTGCTGCCACCTTCCGTGTGGGACAAGGAGCCGGACGTGTGCCTTTTCGGAAACAAGCTCTGCCGAGGACGAGAGCCATGAGATGTTCCTCCTCTGGCCAAGCCCGGGTCCCAGATCCTGTTGTGCCTGTGAATAGGCTGCAGGGGGATGGTGAACACCAGCAACAGCTTTCACGGCTGCCACCTTCCGTGTGGGACAAGGAGCCGGACATTTGCCTATCCGGAAACAGGCTCTGCCGAGGACGAGAGCCATGAGATGTTCCAACTCTGGGCAAGCCCGGGTCCTGAATCCTGTTGTGCCTGTGAATAGGCTGCAGGGGGACGGTGAAGACCAGCAACAGCTTTCAGGGCTGCCACCTTCCGTGTGGGACAAGGAGCCGGACGTGCCTTTCTGGAAACAGGCCCTGCCGAGGACGAGAGCCATGAGATGTTCCTCCTCTGGGCAAGCCCGGGTCCCAGATCCTGTTGTGCCTGTGAATAGGCTGCAGGGGGACGGTGAAGACCAGCAACAGCTTTCAGGGCTGCCACATTCCGTGTGGGACAAGGAACCGGATGTGTGCCTTTCTGGAAACAGTCCGTGCCGGGGACGAGAGTCATGAGATGTTCCTCCTCTGGGCAAGCCCGGGTCCCAGATCCTTTTGTGCCTGTGAATAGGCTGCAGGGGGACGGTGAAGACCAGCAACAGCTTTCAGGGCTGCCACCTTCTGTGTGGGACAAGGAGCCGGACGTGTGCCTTTTCGGAATCAGGCTCTGCCGAGGACGAGAGCCATGAGATGTTCCTCCTCTGGGCAAGCCCGCGTCCAAATCCTGTTGTGCCTGTGAATAGGCTGCAGGGGGACGGTGAAGACCAGCAACAGCTTTCACGGCTGCCACCTTCCGTGTGGGACAAGGAGCCGGACATTTGCCTATCCGGAAACAGGCTCTGCCGAGGACGAGAGCCATGATATGTTCCAACTCTGGGCAAGCCCGGGTCCTGAATCCTGTTGTGCCTGTGAATAGGCTGCAGGGGGACGGTGAAGACCAGCAACAGCTTTCAGGGCTGCCACCTTCCGTGTGGGACAAGGAGCCGGACGTGTCTTTCTGGATACAGGCCCTGCCGAGGACGAGAGCCATGAGATGTTCCTCCTCTGGGCAAGCCCGGGTCCCAGATCCTGTTGTGCCTGTGAATAGGCTGCAGGGGGACGGTGAAGACCAGCAACAGCTTTCAGGGCTGCCACCTTCCGTGTGGGACAAGGAGCCGGATGTGTGCCTTTTCGGAAACAGGCTGTGCCGAGGACGAGAGCCATGAGATGTTCCTCCTCTGGGCAAGCCCGGGTCCCAGATCCTGTTGTGCCTGTGAATAGGCTGCAGGGGGACGGTGAAGACCAGCAACAGCTTCCAGGGCTGCCACCTTCCGTGTGGGACAAGGAGACGGACGTGTGCCTTTTCGGAAACAAGCTCTGCCGAGGACGAGAGCCATGAGATGTTCCTCCTCTGGCCAAGCCCGGGTCCCAGATCCTGTTGTGCCTGTGAATAGGCTGCAGGGGGATGGTGAACACCAGCAACAGCTTTCACGGCTGCCACCTTCACTATGGGACAAGGAGCCGGACGTGTGCCTATTCGGAAACAGGCCTTGTCGAGGACGAGAGCCATGAGATGTTCCTCCTCTGGCCAAGCCCGGGTCCCAGATCCTGTTGTGCCTGTGAATAGGCTGCAGAGGGACGGTGAAGACCAGCAACAGCTTTCAGGGCTGCCACCTTCCGTGTGGGACAAGGAGCCGGATGTGTGCCTTTTCTGGAAACAGGCCCTGCCGAGGACGAGAGCCATGAGATGTTCCTCCTCTGGGCAAGCACCGGTCCTGAATCCTGTTGTGCCTGTGAATAGGCTGCAGGGGGACGGTGAAGACCAGCAACAGCTTTCAGGGCTGCCACCTTCCGTGTGGGACAAGGAGCCGGACGTGTCTTTCTGAATACAGGCCCTGCCGAGGACGAGAGCCATGAGATGTTCCTCCTCTGGGCAAGCCCGGGTCCCAGATCCTGTTGTGCCTGTGAATAGGCTGCAGGGGGACGGTGAAGAGCAGCAACAGCTTTCAGGGCTGCCACCTTCCGTGTGGGACAAGGAGCCGGACTTTTGCCTATCCGGAAACAGGCTCTGCCGAGGACGAGAGCCATGAGATGTTCCTCCTCTGGGCAAGCCCGGGTCCTGAATCCTGCTGTGCCTGTGAATAGGCTGCAGGGGGACGGTGAAGACCAGCAACAGCTTTCAGGGCTGCCACCTTCCGTGTGGGACAAGGAGCCGGACGTGTGCCTTTTCGGAAACAAGCTCTGCCGAGGACGAGAGCCATGAGATGTTCCTCCTCTGGGCAAGCCCGGGTCCCAGATCCTGTTGTGCCTGTGAATAGGCTGCAGGGGGACGGTGAAGACCAGCAACAGCTTTCAGGGCTGCCACCTTCCGTGTGGGACAAGGAGCCGGATGTGTGCCTTTCTGGAAACAGGCCCTGCCGAGGACGAGAGCCATGAGATGTTCCTCCTCTGGGCAAGCCCCGGTCCTGAATCCTGTTGTGCCTGTGAATAGGCTGCAGGGGGACGGTGAAGACCGGCAACAGCTTTCAGGGCTGCCACCTTCCGTGTGGGACAAGGAGCCGGACGTGTCTTTCTGGATACAGGCCCTGCCGAGGACGAGAGCCATGAGATGTTCCTCCTCTGGGCAAGCCCGGGTCCCAGATCCTGTTGTGCCTGTGAATAGGCTGCAGGGGGACGGTGAAGACCAGCAACAGCTTTCAGGGCTGCCACCTTCCGTGTGGGACAAGGAGCCGGATGTGTGCCTTTTCGGAAACAGGCTGTGCCGAGGACGAGAGCCATGAGATGTTCCTCCTCTGGGCAAGCCCGGGTACTGAATCCTGTTGTGCCTGTGAATAGGCTGCAGGGGGACGGTGAAGACCAGCAACAGCTTTCAGGGCTGCCACCTTCCGTGTGGGACAATGAGCCGGTCTTGTGCCTTTAAGGAAACAGGCCCTGCCGAGGACGAGAGCAATGAGATGTTCCTCCTCTGGGCAAGCCCGGGTCCCAGATCCTGTTGTGCCTGTGAATAGGCTGCAGGGGGACGGTGAAGACCAGCAACAGCTTTCAAGGCTGCCACCTTCCGTGTGGGACAACGAGCCGGACGTGTGCCTTTTCGGAAACAAGCTCTGCCGAGGACGAGAGCCATGAGATGTTCCTCCTCTGGGCAAGCCCGGGTCCCAGATCCTGTTGTGCCTGTGAATAGGCTGCAGGGGGACGGTGAAGACCAGCAACAGCTTTCAGGGCTGCCACCTTCCGTGTGGGACAAGGAGCCGGACGTGTGCCTTTCTGGAAAAAGGCCGTGCCGAGGACGAGAGCCATGAGATGTTCCTCCTCTGGGCAAGCCCGGGTCCCAGATCCTGTTGTGCCTGTGAATAGGCTGCAGGGGGACGGTGAAGACCAGCAACAGCTTTCAGGGCTGCCACCTTCCGTGTGGGACAAGGAGCCGGACGTGTGCCTTTTCGGAATCAGGCTCTGCCGAGGACGAGAGCCATGAGATGTTCCTCCTCTGGGCAAGCCCGCGTCCAAATCCTGTTGTGCCTGTGAATAGGCTGCAGGGGGACGGTGACGACCAGCAACAGCTTTCATGGCTGCCACCTTCCGTGTGGGACAAGGAGCCGGACGTGTGCCTTCTCGGAAACAGGCTCTGCCGAGGACGAGAGCCATGAGATGTTCCTCCTCTGGGCAAGGCCGAGTCCTAGATCCTGTTGTGCCTGTGAATAGGCTGCAGGGCGACGGTGAAGACCAGCAACAGCTTTCAGGGCTGCCACCTTCCGTGTGGGACAAGGAGCCGGATGTGTGCCTTTCTGGAAACAGTCTGTGCCGGGGACGAGAGCCATGAGATGTTCCTCCTCTGGGCAAGCCCGGGTCCTAGATCCTGTTGTGCCTGTGAATAGGCTGCAGGGGGACGGTGAAGACCAGCAACAGCTTTCAGGGCTGCCACCTTCCGTGTGGGACAAGGAGCCGGACGTGTGCCTTTTCGGAATCAGGCTCTGCCGAGGAAGAGAGCCATGAGATGTTCCTCCTCTGGGCAAGCCCGCGTCCAAATCCTGTTGTGCCTGTGAATAGGCTGCAGGGGGACGGTGAAGACCAGCAACAGCTTTCAGGGCTGCCACCTTCCGTGTGGGACAAGGAGCCGGACGTGTCTTTCTGGATACAGGCCCTGCCGAGGACGAGAGCCATGAGATGTTCCTCCTCTGGGCAAGCCCGGGTCCCAGATCCTGTTGTGCCTGTGAATAGGCTGCAGGGGGACGGTGAAGACTAGCAACAGCTTTCAGGGCTGCCACATTCCGTGTGGGACAAGGAGCCGGATGTGTGCCTTTTCGGAAACAGGCTGTGCCGAGGACGAGAGCCATGAGATGTTCCTCCTCTGGGCAAGCCCGGGTCCTGAATCCTGTTGTGCCTGTGAATAGGCTGCAGGGGGACGGTGAAGACCAGCAACAGCTTCCAGGGCTGCCACCTTCCGTGTGGGACAAGGAGCCGGACGTGTGCCTTTTCGGAAACAAGCTCTGCCGAGGACGAGAGCCATGAGATGTTCCTCCTCTGGCCAAGCCCGGGTCCCAGATCCTGTTGTGCCTGTGAGTAGGCTGCAGAGGGACGGTGAAGACCAGCAACAGCTTTCAGGGCTGCCACCTTCCGTGTGGGACAAGGAGCCGGACGTGTGCCTTTTCGGAATCAGGCTCTGCCGAGGACGAGAGCCATGAGATGTTCCTCCTCTGGGCAAGCCCGCATCCAAATCCTGTTGTGCCTGTGAATAGGCTGCAGGGGGACGGTGAAGACCAGCAACAGCTTTCAGGGCTGCCACCTTCCGTGTGGGACAAGGAGCCGGATGTGTGCCTTTTCTGGAAACAGGCCCTGCCGAGGACGAGAGCCATGAGATGTTCCTCCTCTGGGCAAGCCCCGGTCCTGAATCCTGTTGTGCCTGTGAATAGGCTGCAGGGGGACGGTGAAGACCAGCAACAGCTTTCAGGGCTGCCACATTCCGTGTGGGACAAGGAGTCGGACGTGTCTTTCTGAATACAGGCCCTGCCGAGGACGAGAGCCATGAGATGTTCCTCCTCTGGGCAAGCCCGGGTCCCAGATCCTGTTGTGCCTGTGAATAGGCTGCAGGGGGACGGTGAAGAGCAGCAACAGCTTTCAGGGCTGCCACCTTCCGTGTGGGACAAGGAGCCGGACTTTTGCCTATCCGGAAACAGGCTCTGCCGAGGACGAGAGCCATGAGATGTTCCTCCTCTGGGCAAGCCCGGGTCCTGAATCCTGTTGTGCCTGTGAATAGGCTGCAGGGGGACGGTGAAGACCAGCAACAGCTTTCATGGCTGCCACCTTCCGTGTGGGACAATGAGCCGGACGTGTGCCTTTTCGGAAACAAGCTCTGCCGAGGACGAGAGCCATGAGATGTTCCTCCTCTGGGCAAGCCCGGGTCCCAGATCCTGTTGTGCCTGTGAATAGGCTGCAGGGGGACAGTGAAGACCAGCAACAGCTTTCAGGGCTGCCACCTTCCGTGTGGGACAAGGAGCCGGATGTGTGCCTTTCTGGAAACAGGCCCTGCCGAGGACAAGAGCCATGAGATGTTCCTCCTCTGGGCAAGCCCCGGTCCTGAATCCTGTTGTGCCTGTGAATAGGCTGCAGGGGGACGGTGAAGACCAGCAACAGCTTTCAGGGCTGCCACCTTCCGTGTGGGACAAGGAGCCGGACGTGTCTTTCTGGATACAGGCCCTGCCGAGGACGAGAGCCATGAGATGTTCCTCCTCTGGGCAAGCCCGGGTCCCAGATCCTGTTGTGCCTGTGAATAGGCTGCAGGGGGACGGTGAAGACCAGCAACAGCTTTCAGGGCTGCCACCTTCCGTGTGGGACAATGAGCCGGTCTTGTGCCTTTATGGAAACAGGCCCTGCCGGGGACGAGAGCAATGAGATGTTCCTCCTCTGGGCAAGCCCGGGTCCCAGATCCTTTTGTGCCTGTGAATAGGCTGCAGGGGGACGGTGAAGACCAGCAACAGCTTTCAGGGCTGCCACCTTCCGTGTGGGACAAGGAGCCGGACGTGTGCCTTTCTGGAAAAAGGCCGTGCCGAGGACGAGAGCCATGAGATGTTCCTCCTCTGGGCAAGCCCGGGTCCCAGATCCTGTTGTGCCTGTGAATAGGCTGCAGGGGGACGGTGAAGACCAGCAACAGCTTTCAGGGCTGCCACCTTCCGTGTGGGAGAAGGAGGCGGACGTGTGCCTTTTCGGAATCAGGCTCTGCCGAGGACGAGAGCCATGAGATGTTCCTCCTCTGGGCAAGCCCGCGTCCAAATCCTGTTGTGCCTGTGAATAGGCTGCAGGTGGACGGTGAAGACCAGCAACAGTTTTCAGGGCTGCCACCTTCCGTGTGGGACAAGGAGCCGGACGTATCTTTCTGGATACAGGCCCTGCCGAGGACGAGAGCCATGAGATGTTCCTCCTCTGGGCAAGCCCGGGTCCCAGATCCTGTTGTGCCTGTGAATAGGCTGCAGGGGGACGGTGACGACCAGCAACAGCTTTCATGGCTGCCACCTTCCGTGTGGGACAAGGAGCCGGACGTGTGCCTTCTCGGAAACAAGCTCTGCCGAGGACGAGAGCCATGAGATGTTCCTCCTCTGGGCAAGCCCGGGTCCCAGATCCTGTTGTGCCTGTGAATAGGCTGCAGGGGGACGGTGAAGACCAGCAACAGCTTTCTGGGCTGCCACCTTCCGTGTGGGACAAGGAGCCAGATGTGTGCCTTTCTGGAAACAGGCCGTGCCGGGGGCGAGAGCCATGAGATGTTCCTCCTCTGGGCAAGGCCGGGTCCCAGATCCTGTTGTGCCTGTGAATAGGCTGCAGGGGGACGGTGAAGACCAGCAACAGCTTTCAGGGCTGCCACCTTCCGTGTGGGACAAGGAGCCGGACGTGTGCCTTTTCGGAATCAGGCTCTGCCGAGGACGAGAGCCATGAGATGTTCCTCCTCTGGGCAAGCCCGCGTCCAAATCCTGTTGTGCCTGTCAATAGGCTGCAGGGGGACGGTGAAGACCAGCAACAGCTTTCTGGGCTGCCACCTTCCGTGTGGGACAAGGAGCCGGATGTGTGCCTTTCTGGAAACAGGCCGTGCCGGGGGCGAGAGCCATGAGATGTTCCTCCTCTGGGCAAGCCCGGGTCCCAGATCCTGTTGTGCCTGTGAATAGGCTGCAGGGGGACGGTGAAGACCAGCAACAGCTTTCAGGGCTGCCACCTTCCGTGTGGGACAAGGAGCCGGATGTGTGCCTTTTCGGAAACAGGCTGTGCCGAGGACGAGAGCCATGAGATGTTCCTCCTCTGGGCAAGGCCGGGTCCCAGATCCTGTTGTGCCTGTGAATAGGCTGCAGGGGGACGGTGAAGACCAGCAACAGCTTTCAGGGCTGCCACCTTCCGTGTGGGACAAGGAGCCGGACGTGTGGCTTTTCAGAATCAGGCCGTGCCGAGGACGAGAGCCATGAGATGTTCCTCATCTGGGCAAGCCCGGGTCCCAGATCCTGTTGTGCCTGTGAATAGGCTGCAGGGGGACGGTGAAGACCAGCAACAGCTTTCAGGGCTGCCACCTTCCGTGTGGGACAAGGAGCCGGATGTGTGCCTTTCTGGAAACAGGCCCTGCCGAGGACGAGAGCCATGAGATGTTCCTCCTCTGGGCAAGCCCCGGTCCTGAATCCTGTTGTGCCTGTGAATAGGCTGCAGGGGGACGGTGAAGACCGGCAACAGCTTTCAGGGCTGCCACCTTCCGTGTGGGACAAGGAGCCGGACGTGTCTTTCTGGATACAGGCCCTGCCGAGGACGAGAGCCATGAGATGTTCCTCCTCTGGGCAAGCCCGGGTCCCAGATCCTGTTGTGCCTGTGAATAGGCTGCAGGGGGACGGTGAAGACCAGCAACAGCTTTCAGGGCTGCCACCTTCCGTGTGGGACAAGGAGCCGGATGTGTGCCTTTTCGGAATCAGGCTCTGCCGAGGACGAGAGCCATGAGATGTTCCTCCTCTGGGCAAGCCCGGGTACTGAATCCTGTTGTGCCTGTGAATAGGCTGCAGGGGGACGGTGAAGACCAGCAACAGCTTTCAAGGCTGCCACCTTCCGTGTGGGACAAGGAGCCGGACGTGTGCCTTTTCGGAAACAAGCTCTGCCGAGGACGAGAGCCATGAGATGTTCCTCCTCTGGGCAAGCCCAGGTCCCAGATCCTGTTGTGCCTGTGAATAGGCTGCAGGGGGACGGTGAAGACCAGCAACAGCTTCCAGGGCTGCCACCTTCCGTGTGGGACAAGGAGCCGGACGTGTGCCTTTCTGGAAAAAGGCCGTGCCGAGGACGAGAGCCATGAGATGTTCCTCCTCTGGCCAAGCCCGGGTCCCAGATCCTGTTGTGCCTGTGAATAGGCTGCAGGGGGACGGTGAAGACCAGCAACAGCTGTCAGGGCTGCCACCTTCCGTGTGGGACAAGGAGCCGGACGTGTGCCTTTTCGGAATCAGGCTCTGCCGAGGACGAGAGCCATGAGATGTTCCTCCTCTGGGCAAGCCCGCGTCCAAATCCTGTTGTGCCTGTGAATAGGCTGCAGGGGGACGGTGACGACCAGCAACAGCTTTCATGGCTGCCACCTTCCGTGTGGGACAAGGAGCCGGACGTGTGCCTTCTCGGAAACAGGCTCTGCCGAGGACGAGAGCCATGAGATGTTCCTCCTCTGGGCAAGGCCGAGTCCTAGATCCTGTTGTGCCTGTGAATAGGCTGCAGGGCGACGGTGAAGACCAGCAACAGCTTTCAGGGCTGCCACCTTCCGTGTGGGACAAGGAGCCGGATGTGTGCCTTTCTGGAAAGAGTCTGTGCCGGGGACGAGAGCCATGAGATGTTCCTCCTCTGGGCAAGCCCGGGTCCCAGATCCTTTTGTGCCTGTGAATAGGCTGCAGGGGGACGGTGAAGACCAGCAACAGCTTTCAGGGCTGCCAACTTCCGTGTGGGACAAGGAGCCGGACGTGTGCCTTTTCGGAATCAGGCTCTGCCGAGGACGAGAGCCATGAGATGTTCCTCCTCTGGGCAAGCCCGCGTCCATATCCTGTTGTGCCTGTGAATAGGCTGCAGGGGGACGGTGAAGACCAGCAACAGCTTTCAGGGCTGCCACCTTCCGTGTGGGACAAGGAGCCGGACATTTGCCTATCCGGAAACAGGCTCTGCCGAGGACGAGAGCCATGAGATGTTCCAACTCTGGGCAAGCCCGGGTCCTGAATCCTGTTGTGCCTGTGAATAGGCTGCAGGGGGATGGTGAAGACCAGCAACAGCTTTCAGGGCTGCCACCTTCCGTGTGGGACAAGGAGCCGGACGTGTCTTTCTGGATACAGGCCCTGCCGAGGACGAGAGCCATGAGATGTTCCTCCTCTGGGCAAGCCCGGGTCCCAGATCCTGTTGTGCCTGTGAATAGGCTGCAGGGGGACGGTGAAGACTAGCAACAGCTTTCAGGGCTGCCACATTCCGTGTGGGACAAGGAGCCGGATGTGTGCCTTTTCGGAAACAGGCTGTGCCGAGGACGAGAGCCATGAGATGTTCCTCCTCTGGGCAAGCCCGGGTCCTGAATCCTGTTGTGCCTGTGAATAGGCTGCAGGGGGACGGTGAAGACCAGCAACAGCTTCCAGGGCTGCCACCTTCCGTGTGGGACAAGGAGCCGGACGTGTGCCTTTTCGGAAACAAGCTCTGCCGAGGACGAGAGCCATGAGATGTTCCTCCTCTGGGCAAGCCCGGGTCCCAGATCCTGTTGTGCCTGTGAGTAGGCTGCAGAGGGACGGTGAAGACCAGCAACAGCTTTCAGGGCTGCCACCTTCCGTGTGGGACAAGGAGCCGGACGTGTGCCTTTTCGGAATCAGGCTCTGCCGAGGACGAGAGCCATGAGATGTTCCTCCTCTGGGCAAGCCCGCATCCAAATCCTGTTGTGCCTGTGAATAGGCTGCAGGGGGACGGTGAAGACCAGCAACCGCTTTCAGGGCTGCCACCTTCCGTGTGGGACAAGGAGCCGGATGTGTGCCTTTTCTGGAAACAGGCCCTGCCGAGGACGAGAGCCATGAGATGTTCCTCCTCTGGGCAAGCCCCGGTCCTGAATCCTGTTGTGCCTGTGAATAGGCTGCAGGGGGACGGTGAAGACCAGCAACAGCTTTCAGGGCTGCCACATTCCGTGTGGGACAAGGAGTCGGACGTGTCTTTCTGAATACAGGCCCTGCCGAGGACGAGAGCCATGAGATGTTCCTCCTCTGGGCAAGCCCGGGTCCCAGATCCTGTTGTGCCTGTGAATAGGCTGCAGGGGGACGGTGAAGACCAGCAACAGCTTTCAGGGCTGCCACCTTCCGTGTGGGACAAGGAGCCGGACTTTTGCCTATCCGGAAACAGGCTCTGCCGAGGACGAGAGCCATGAGATGTTCCTCCTCTGGGCAAGCCCGGGTCCTGAATCCTGTTGTGCCTGTGAATAGGCTGCAGGGGGACGGTGAAGACCAGCAACAGCTTTCAGGGCTGCCACCTTCCGTGTGGGACAATGAGCCGGACGTGTGCCTTTTCGGAAACAAGCTCTGCCGAGGACGAGAGCCATGAGATGTTCCTCCTCTGGTCTTCACCGGGTCCCAGATCCTGTTGTGCCTGTGAATAGGCTGCAGGGGGACGGTGAAGACCAGCAACAGCTTTCAGGGCTGCCACCTTCCGTGTGGGACAAGGAGCCGGATGTGTGCCTTTCTGGAAACAGGCCCTGCCGAGGACAAGAGCCATGAGATGTTCCTCCTCTGGGCAAGCCCCGGTCCTGAATCCTGTTGTGCCTGTGAATAGGCTGCAGGGGGACGGTGAAGACCAGCAACAGCTTTCAGGGCTGCCACCTTCCGTGTGGGACAAGGAGCCGGACGTGTCTTTCTGGATACAGGCCCTGCCGAGGACGAGAGCCATGAGATGTTCCTCCTCTGGGCAAGCCCGGGTCCCAGATCCTGTTGTGCCTGTGAATAGGCTGCAGGGGGACGGTGAAGACCAGCAACAGCTTTCAGGGCTGCCACCTTCCGTGTGGGACAAGGAGCCGGATGTGTGCCTTTTCGGAAACAGGCTGTGCCGAGGACGAGAGCCATGAGATGTTCCTCCTCTGGGCAAGCCCGGGTACTGAATCCTGTTGTGCCTGTGAATAGGCTGCAGGGGGACGGTGAAGACCAGCAACAGCTTTCAGGGCTGCCACCTTCCGTGTGGGACAATGAGCCAGTCTTGTGCCTTTATGGAAACAGGCCCTGCCGGGGACGAGAGCAATGAGATGTTCCTCCTCTGGGCAAGCCCGGGTCCCAGATCCTGTTGTGCCTGTGAATAGGCTGCAGGGGGACGGTGAAGACCAGCAACAGCTTTCAGGGCTGCCACCTTCCGTGTGGGACAAGGAGCCGGACGTGTGCCTTTCTGGAAAAAGGCCGTGCCGAGGACGAGAGCCATGAGATGTTCCTCCTCTGGCCAAGCCCGGGTCCCAGATCCTGTTGTGCCTGTGAATAGGCTGCAGGGGGACGGTGAAGACCAGCAACAGCTTTCAGGGCTGCCACCTTCCGTGTGGGACAAGGAGCCGGACGTGTGCCTTTTCGGAATCAGGCTCTGCCGAGGACGAGAGCCATGAGATGTTCCTCCTCTGGGCAAGCCCGCGTCCAAATCCTGTTGTGCCTGTGAATAGGCTGCAGGTGGACGGTGAAGACCAGCAACAGTTTTCAGGGCTGCCACCTTCCGTGTGGGACAACGAGCCGGACGTATCTTTCTGGATACAGGCCCTGCCGAGGACGAGAGCCATGAGATGTTCCTCCTCTGGGCAAGCCTGGGTCCCAGATCCTGTTGTGCCTGTGAATAGGCTGCAGGGGGACGGTGACGACCATCAACAGCTTTCATGGCTGCCACCTTCCGTGTGGGACAAGGAGCCGGACGTGTGCCTTCTCGGAAACAAGCTCTGCCGAGGACGAGAGCCATGAGATGTTCCTCCTCTGGGCAAGCCCGGGTCCCAGATCCTGTTGTGCCTGTGAATAGGCTGCAGGGGGACGGTGAAGACCAGCAACAGCTTTCTGGGCTGCCACCTTCCGTGTGGGAGAAGGAGCCAGATGTGTGCCTTTCTGGAAACAGGCCGTGCCGGGGGCGAGAGCCATGAGATGTTCCTCCTCTGGGCAAGCCCGGGTCCCAGATCCTGTTGTGCCTGTGAATAGGCTGCAGGGGGACGGTGAAGACCAGCAACAGCTTTCAGGGCTGCCACCTTCCGTGTGGGACAAGGAGCCGGACGTGTGCCTTTTCGGAATCAGGCTCTGCCGAGGACGAGAGCCATGAGATGTTCCTCATCTGGGCAAGCCCGCGTCCAAATCCTGTTGTGCCTGTCAATAGGCTGCAGGGGGACGGTGAAGACCAGCAACAGCTTTCTGGGCTGCCACCTTCCGTGTGGGACAAGGAGCCGGATGTGTGCCTTTCTGGAAACAGGCCGTGCCGGGGGCGAGAGCCATGAGATGTTCCTCCTCTGTGCAAGCCCGGGTCCCAGATCCTGTTGTGCCTGTGAATAGGCTGCAGGGGGACGGTGAAGACCAGCAACAGCTTTCAGGGCTGCCACCTTCCGTGTGGGACAAGGAGCCGGATGTGTGCCTTTTCGGAAACAGGCTGTGCCGAGGACGAGAGCCATGAGATGTTCCTCCTCTGGGCAAGGCCGGGTCCCAGATCCTGTTGTGCCTGTGAATAGGCTGCAGGGGGACGGTGAAGACCAGCAACAGCTTTCAGGGCTGCCACCTTCCGTGTGGGACAAGGAGCCGGACGTGTGGCTTTTCAGAATCAGGCTCTGCCGAGGACGAGAGCCATGAGATGTTCCTCATCTGGGCAAGCCCGGGTACTGAATCCTGTTGTGCCTGTGAATAGGCTGCAGGGGGACGGTGAAGACCAGCAACAGCTTTCAGGGCTGCCACCTTCCATGTGGGACAAGGAGCCGGACTTTTGCCTATGCGGAAACAGGCTCTGCCGAGGACGAGAGCCATGAGATGTTCCACCTCTGGGCAAGCCCGGGTCCTGAATCCTGTTGTGCCTGTGAATAGGCTGCAGGGGAACGGTGAAGACCAGCAACAGCTTTCAGGGCTGCCAACTTCCGTGTGGGACAAGGAGCCGGACCTGTCTTTCTGGATACAGGCCCTGCCGAGGACGAGAGCCATCAGATGTTCCTCCTCTGGGCAAGCCCGGGTCCCAGATCCTGTTGTGCCTGTGAATAGGCTGCAGGGGGACGGTGAAGACCAGCAACAGCTTTCAGGGCTGCCACCTTCCGTGTGGGACAAGGAGCCGGACGTGCCTTTCTGAATACAGGCCCTGCCGAGGACGAGAGCCATGAGATGTTCCTCCTCTGGGCAAGCCCGGGTCCCAGATCCTGTTGTGCCTGTGAATAGGCTGCAGGGGGACGGTGAAGACCAGCAACAGCTTTCAGGGCTGCCACCTTCCGTGTGGGACAAGGAGCCGGATGTGTGCCGTTTCGGAAACAGGATCTGCCGAGGAAGAGAGCCATGAGATGTTCCTCCTCTGGGCAAGGCCGGGTCCTAGATCCTGTTGTGCCTGTGAATAGGCTGCAGGGCGACGGTGAAGACCAGCAACAGCTTTCAGGGCTGCCACCTTCCGTGTGGGACAAGGAGCCGGATGTGTGCCTTTCTGGAAACAGTCCGTGCCGGGGACGAGAGCCATGAGATGTTCCTCCTCTGGGCAAGCCCGGGTCCCAGATCCTTTTGTGCCTGTGAATAGGCTGCAGGGGGACGGTGAAGACCAGCAACACCTTTCAGGGCTGCCACCTTCCGTGTGGGACAAGGAGCCGGACGTGTGCCTTTTCGGTATCAGGCTCTGCCGAGGACGAGAGCCATGAGATGTTCCTCCTCTGGGCAAGCCCGCGTCCAAATCCTGTTGTGCCTGTGAATAGGCTGCAGGGGGACGGTGAAGACCAGCAACAGCTTTCAGGGCTGCCACCTTCCGTGTGGGACAAGGAGCCGGATGTGTGCCTTTTCGGAAACAGGCTGTGCCGAGGACGAGAGCCATGAGATGTTCCAACTCTGGGCAAGCCCGGGTCCTGAATCCTGTTGTGCCTGTGAATAGGCTGCAGGGGGACGGTGAAGACCAGCAACAGCTTTCAGGGCTGCCACCTTCCGTGTGGGACAAGGAGCCGGACGTGTCTTTCTGGATACAGGCCCTGCCGAGGACGAGAGCCATGAGATGTTCCTCCTCTGGGCAAGCCCGGGTCCCAGATCCTGTTGTGCCTGTGAATAGGCTGCAGGGGGACGGTGAAGACCAGCAACAGCTTTCAGGGCTGCCACCTTCCGTGTGGGACAAGGAGCCGGATGTGTGCCTTTTCGGAAACAGGCTGTGCCGAGGACGAGAGCCATGAGATGTTCCTCCTCTGGGCAAGCCCGGGTCCTGAATCCCGTTGTGCCTGTGAATAGGCTGCAGGGGGACGGTGAAGACCAGCAACAGCTTTCAGGGCTGCCACCTTCCGTGTGGGACAATGAGCCGGACGTGTGCCTTTATGGAAACAGGCCCTGCCGAGGACGAGAGCAATGAGATGTTCCTCCTCTGGGCAAGCCCGGGTCCCAGATCCTGTTGTGCCTGTGAATAGGCTGCAGGGGGACGGTGAAGACCAGCAACAGCTTCCAGGGCTGCCACCTTCCGTGTGGGACAAGGAGTCGGATGTGTGCCTTTTCGGAAACAAGCTCTGCCGAGGACGAGAGCCATGAGATGTTCCTCCTCTGGGCAAGCCCGGGTCCTGAATCCTGTTGTGCCTGTGAATAGGCTGCAGGGGGACGGTGAAGACCAGCAACAGCTTTCAGGGCTGCCACCTTCCGTGTGGGACAAGGAGCCGGACGTGTGCCTTTTCGGAATCAGGCTCTGCCGAGGACGAGAGCCATGAGATGTTCCTCATCTGGGCAAGCCCGCGTCCAAATCCTGTTGTGCCTGTGAATAGGCTGCAGGGGGACGGTGAAGACCAGCAACAGCTTTCTGGGCTGCCACCTTCCGTGTGGGACAAGGAGCCGGATGTGTGCCTTTCTGGAAACAGGCCGTGCCGGGGGCGAGAGCCATGAGATGTTCCTCCTCTGGGCAAGCCCGGGTCCCAGATCCTGTTGTGCCTGTGAATAGGCTGCAGGGGGACGGTGAAGACCAGCAACAGCTTTCAGGGCTGCCACCTTCCGTGTGGGACAAGGAGCCGGATGTGTGCCTTTTCGGAAACAGGATCTGCCGAGGAAGAGAGCCATGAGATGTTCCTCCTCTGGGCAAGCCCGGGTCCCAGATCCTGTTGTGCCTGTGAATAGGCTGCAGGGGGACGGTGAAGACCAGCAACAGCTTTCAGGGCTGCCACCTTCCGTGTGGGACAAGGAGCCGGATGTGTGCCTTTTCGGAAACAGGATCTGCCGAGGAAGAGAGCCATGAGATGTTCCTCCTCTGGGCAAGGCCGGGTCCTAGATCCTGTTGTGCCTGTGAATAGGCTGCAGGGCGACGGTGAAGACCAGCAACAGCTTTCAGGGCTGCCACCTTCCGTGTGGGACAAGGAGCCGGATGTGTGCCTTTCTGGAAACAGTCCGTGCCGGGGACGAGAGCCATGAGATGTTCCTCCTCTGGGCAAGCCCGGGTCCCAGATCCTGTTGTGCCTGTGAATAGGCTGCAGGGGGACGGTGAAGACCAGCAACAGCTTTCAGGGCTGCCACCTTCCGTGTGGGACAAGGAGCCGGACGTGTGCCTTTTCGGAATCAGGCTCTGCCGAGGACGAGAGCCATGAGATGTTCCTCCTCTGGGCAAGCCCGCGTCCAAATCCTGTTGTGCCTGTGAATAGGCTGCAGGGGGACGGTGAAGACCAGCAACAGCTTTCAGGGCTGCCACCTTCCGTGTGGGACAAGGAGCCGGACATTTGCCTATCCGGAAACAGGCTCTGCCGAGGACGAGAGCCATGAGATGTTCCAACTCTGGGCAAGCCCGGGTCCTGAATCCTGTTGTGCCTGTGAATAGGCTGCAGGGGGACGGTGAAGACCAGCAACAGCTTTCAGGGCTGCCACCATCCGTGTGGGACAAGGAGCCGGATGTGTGCCTTTTCGGAAACAGGCTGTGCCGAGGACGAGAGCCATGAGATGTTCCTCCTCTGGGCAAGCCCGGGTCCTGAATCCTGTTGTGCCTGTGAATAGGCTGCAGGGGGACGGTGAAGACCAGCAACAGCTTTCAGGGCTGCCACCTTCCGTGTGGGACAATGAGCCGGTCTTGTGCCTTTATGGAAACAGGCCCTGCCGAGGACGAGAGCAATGAGATGTTCCTCCTCTGGGCAAGCCCGGGTCCCAGATCCTATTGTGCCTGTGAATAGGCTGCAGGGGGACGGTGAAGACCAGCAACAGCTTCCAGGGCTGCCACCTTCCGTGTGGGACAAGGAGCCGGACGTGTGCCTTTTCGGAATCAGGCTCTGCCGAGGACGAGAGCCATGAGATGTTCCTCCTCTGGGCAAGCCCGGGTCCCAGATCCTGTTGTGCCTGTGAATAGGCTGCAGGGGGACGGTGAACACCAGCAACAGCTTTCAGGGCTGCCACCTTCCGTGTGGGACAAGGAGCCGGACGTGTGCCTTTCTGGAAACAGGCCGTGCCGAGGACGAGAGCCATGAGATGTTCCTCCTCTGGCCAAGCCCGGGTCCCAGATCCTGTTGTGCCTGTGAATAGGCTGCAGGGGGACGGTGAAGACCAGCAACAGCTTTCAGGGCTGCCACCTTCCGTGTGGGACAAGGAGCCGGACTTTTGCCTATCCGGAAACAGGCTCTGCCGAGGACGAGAGCCATGAGATGTTCCACCTCTGGGCAAGCCCGGGTCCTGAATCCTGTTGTGCCTGTGAATAGGCTGCAGGGGGACGGTGAAGACCAGCAACAGCTTTCAGGGCTGCCACCTTCCGTGTGGGACAAGGAGCCGGACGTGTGCCTTTTCGGAATCAGGCTCTGCCGAGGACGAGAGCCATGAGATGTTCCTCCTCTGGGCAAGCCCGGGTCCCAGATCCTGTTGTGCCTGTGAATAGGCTGCAGGGGGACGGTGACGACCAGCAACAGCTTTCAGGGCTGCCACCTTCTGTGTGGGACAAGGAGCCGGACGATTACCTTTTAGGAAACAGGATCTGCCGAGGAAGAGAGCCATGAGATGTTCCTCCTCTGGGCAATGCCGGGTCCTAGATCCTGTTGTGCCTGTGAATAGGCTGCAGGGGGACGGTGAAGACCAGCAACAGCTTTCAGGGCTGCCACCTTCCATGTGGGACAAGGAGCCGGACGTGTGCCTTTCTGGAAACAGGCCGTGCCGAGAACGAGAGCCATGAGATGTTCCTCCTCTGGGCAAGCCCAGGTCCCAGATCCTGTTGTGCCTGTGAATAGGCTGCAGGGGGACGGTGAAGACCAGCAACAGCTTTCAGGGCTGCCACCTTCCGTGTGGGACAAGGAGCCGGATGTGTGCCTTTCTGGAAACAGGCCCTGCCGAGGACGAGAGCCATGAGATGTTCCTCCTCTGGGCAAGCCCCGGTCCTGAATCCTGTTGTGCCTGTGAATAGGCTGCAGGGGGACGGTGAAGACCAGCAACAGCTTTCAGGGCTGCCACCTTCTATGTGGGACAAGGAGCCGGACGTGTCTTTCTGGATACAGGCCCTGCCGAGGACGAGAGCCATGAGATGTTCCTCCTCTGGGCAAGCCCGGGTCCCAGATCCTGTTGTGCCTGTGAATAGGCTGCAGGGGGACGGTGAAGACCAGCAACAGCTTTCAGGGCTGCCACCTTCCGTGTGGGACAAGGAGCCGGACTTTTGCCTATCCGGAAAAAGGCTCTGCCGAGGACGAGAGCCATGAGATGTTCCACCTCTGGGCAAGCCCGGGTCCTGAATCCTGTTGTGCCTGTGAATAGGCTGCAGGGGGACGGTGAAGACCAGCAACAGCTTTCAGGGCTGCCAACTTCCGTGTGGGACAAGGAGCCGGACCTGTCTTTCTGGATACAGGCCCTGCCGAGGACGAGAGCCATGAGATGTTCCTCCTCTGGGCAAGCCCGGGTCCCAGATCCTGTTGTGCCTGTGAATAGGCTGCAGGGGGACGGTGAAGACCAGCAACAGCTTTCAGGGCTGCCACCTTCCGTGTGGGACAAGGAGCCGGACTTTTGCCTATCCGGAAACAGGCTCTGCCGAGGACGAGAGCCATGAGATGTTCCAACTCTGGGCAAGCCCGGGTCCCAGATCCTTTTGTGCCTGTGAATAGGCTGCAGGGGGACGGTGAAGACCAGCAACAGCTTTCATGTCTGCCACCTTCCTTGTGGGACAAGGAGCCGGACGTGTGCCTTTTCGGAATCAGGCTCTGCCGAGGACGAGAGCCATGAGATGTTCCTCCTCTGGCCAAGCCCGGGTCCCAGATCCTGTTGTGCCTGTGAATAGGCTGCAGGGGGACGGTGAAGACCAGCAACAGCTTTCAGGGCTGCCACCTTGTGTGTGGGACAAGGAGCCGGACGATTACCTTTTAGGAAACAGGATCTGCCGAGGAAGAGAGCCATGAGATGTTCCTCCTCTGGGCAAGGCCGGGTCCTAGATCCTGTTGTGCCTGTGAATAGGCTGCAGGGGGACGGTGAAGACCAGCAACAGCTTTCAGGGCTGCCACCTTCCGTGTGGGACAAGGAGCCGGACGTGTGCCTTTTCGGAATCAGGCTCTGCCGAGGACGAGAGCCATGAGATGTTCCTCCTCTGGGCAAGCCCGCGTCCAAATCCTGTTGTGCCTGTGAATAGGCTGCAGGGGGACGGTGAAGACCAGCAACAGCTTTCAGGGCTGCCACCTTCCGTGTGGGACAAGGAGCCGGACGTGTGCCTTTTTGGAAAAAGGCTCTGCCGAGGACGAGAGCCATGAGATGTTCCTCCTCTGGGCAAGCCCCGGTCCTGAATACTGTTGTGCCTGTGAATAGGCTGCAGGGGGACGGTGAAGACCAGCAACAGCTTTCAGGGCTGCCACCTTCCGTGTGGGACAAGGAGCCGGACGTGTCTTTCTGGATACAGGCCCTGCCGAGGACGAGAGCCATGAGATGTTCCTCCTCTGGGCAAGCCCGGGTCCTGAATCCTGTTGTGCCTGTGAATAGGCTGCAGGGGGACGGTGAAGACCAGCAACAGCTTTCAGGGCTGCCACCTTCCGTGTGGGACAAGGAGCCGGACTTTTGCCTATCCGGAAACAGGCTCTGCCGAGGACGAGAGCCATGAGATGTTCCTCCTCTGGGCAAGCCCGGGTCCTCAATCCTGTTGTGCCTGTGAATAGGCTGCAGGGCGACGGTGAAGACCAGCAACAGCTGTCAGGGCTGCCACCTTCCGTGTGGGACAATGAGCCGGTCTTGTGCCTTTATGGAAACAGGCCCTGCCAAGGACGAGAGCAATGAGATGTTCCTCCTCTGGGCAAGCCCGGGTCCCAGATCCTGTTGTGCCTGTGAATAGGCTGCAGGGGGACGGTGAAGACCAGCAACAGCTTCCAGGGCTGCCACCTTCCGTGTGGGACAAGGAGCCGGACGTGTGCCTTTTCGGAAACAAGCTCTGCCGAGGACGAGAGCCATGAGATGTTCCTCCTCTGGGAGCCCGGGTCCCAGATCCTGTTGTGCCTGTGAATAGGCTGCAGGGGGACGGTGAAGACCAGCAACAGCTTTCAGGGCTGCCACCTTCCGTGTGGGACAAGGAGCCGGATGTGTGCCTTTCTGGAAACAGTCCGTGCCGGGGACGAGAGCCATGAGATGTTCCTCCTCTGGGCAAGCCCGGGTCCCAGATCCTTTTGTGCCTGTGAATAGGCTGCAGGGGGACGGTGAAGACCAGCAACAGCTTTCAGGGCTGCCACCTTCCGTGTGGGACAAGGAGCCGGACGTGTGCCTTTTCGGAATCAGGCTCTGCCGAGGACGAGAGCCATGAGATGTTCCTCCTCTGGGCAAGCCCGCATCCAAATCCTGTTGTGCCTGTGAATAGGCTGCAGGGGGACGGTGAAGACCAGCAACAGCTTTCACGGCTGCCACCTTCCGTGTGGGACAAGGAGCCGGACATTTGCCTATCCGGAAACAGGCTCTGCCGAGGACGAGAGCCATGAGATGTTCCAACTCTGGGCAAGCCCGGGTCCTGAATCCTGTTGTGCCTGTGAATAGGCTGCAGGGGGACGGTGAAGACCAGCAACAGCTTTCAGGGCTGCCACCTTCCGTGTGGGACAAGGAGCCGGACGTGTCTTTCTGGATACAGGCCCTGCCGAGGACGAGAGCCATGAGATGTTCCTCCTCTGGGCAAGCCCGGGTCCCAGATCCTGTTGTGCCTGTGAATAGGCTGCAGGGGGACGGTGAAGACCAGCAACAGCTTTCAGGGCTGCCACCTTCCGTGTGGGACAAGGAGCCGGATGTGTGCCTTTCTGGAAACAGTCCGTGCCGAGGACGAGAGCCATGAGATGTTCCTCCTCTGGGCAAGCCCGGGTCCCAGATCCTGTTGTGCCTGTGAATAGGCTGCAGGGGGACGGTGAAGACCAGCAACAGCTTTCAGGGCTGCCACCTTCCGTGTGGGACAAGGAGCCGGACGTGTGCGTTTTCGGAATCAGGCTCTGCCGAGGACGAGAGCCATGAGATGTTCCTCCTCTGGGCAAGCCCGCGTCCAAATCCTGTTGTGCCTGTGAATAGGCTGCAGGGGGACGGTGAAGACCAGCAACAGCTTTCACGGCTGCCACCTTCCGTGTGGGACAAGGAGCCGGACATTTGCCTATCCGGAAACAGGCTCTGCCGAGGACGAGAGCCATGAGATGTTCCAACTCTGGGCAAGCCCGGGTCCTGAATCCTGTTGTGCCTGTGAATAGGCTGCAGGGGGACGGTGAAGACCAGCAACAGCTTTCAGGGCTGCCACCTTCCGTGTGGGACAAGGAGCCGGACGTGTCTTTCTGGATACAGGCCCTGCCGAGGACGAGAGCCATGAGATGTTCCTCCTCTGGGCAAGCCCGGGTCCCAGATCCTGTTGTGCCTGTGAATAGGCTGCAGGGGGACGGTGAAGACCAGCAACAGCTTTCACGGCTGCCACCTTCACTATGGGACAAGGAGCCGGACGTGTGCCTTTTCGGAAACAGGCCCTGTCGAGGATGAGAGCCATGAGATGTTCCTCCTCTGGGCAAGCCCGGGTCCCAGATCCTGTTGTGCCTGTGAATAGGCTGCAGGGGGATGGTGAACACCAGCAACAGCTTTCACGGCTGCCACCTTCACTATGGGACAAGGAGCCGGACGTGTGCCTTTTCGGAAACAGGCCCTGTCGAGGACGAGAGCCATGAGATGTTCCTCCTCTGGGCAAGCCCGGGTCCCAGATCCTGTTGTGCCTGTGAATAGGCTGCAGGGGGACGGTGAAGACCAGCAACAGCTTTCAGGGCTGCCACCTTCCGTGTGGGACAAGGAGCCGGACGTGTGCCTTTTCGGAATCAGGCTCTGCCGAGGACGAGAGCCATGAGATGTTCCTCCTCTGGGCAAGCCCGCATCCAAATCCTGTTGTGCCTGTGAATAGGCTGCAGGGGGACGGTGAAGACCAGCAACAGCTTTCAGGGCTGCCACCTTCCGTGTGGGACAAGGAGCCGGACGTGTCTTTCTGAATACAGGCCCTGCCGAGGACGAGAGCCATGAGATGTTCCTCCTCTGGGCAAGCCCGGGTCCCAGATCCTGTTGTGCCTGTGAATAGGCTGCAGGGGGACGGTGAAGAGCAGCAACAGCTTTCAGGGCTGCCACCTTCCGTGTGGGACAAGGAGGCGGACTTTTGCCTATCCGGAAACAGGCTCTGCCGAGGACGAGAGCCATGAGATGTTCCTCCTCTGGGCAAGCCCGGGTCCCAGATCCTGTTGTGCCTGTGAATAGGCTGCAGGGGGACGGTGAAGACCAGCAACAGCTTTCAGGGCTGCCACCTTCCGTGTGGGACAAGGAGGCGGACTTTTGCCTATCCGGAAACAGGCTCTGCCGAGGACGAGAGCCATGAGATGTTCCTCCTCTGGGCAAGCCCGGGTCCTGAATCCTGTTGTGCCTGTGAATAGGCTGCAGGGGGACGGTGAAGACCAGCAACAGCTTTCAGGGCTGCCACCTTCCGTGTGGGACAATGAGCCGGACGTGTGCCTTTTCGGAAACAAGCTCTGCCGAGGACGAGAGCCATGAGATGTTCCTCCTCTGGGCAAGCCCGGGTCCCAGATCCTGTTGTGCCTGTGAATAGGCTGCAGGGGGACGGTGAAGACCAGCAACAGCTTTCAGGGCTGCCACCTTCCGTGTGGGAGAAGGAGCCCCATGTGTGCCTTTCTGGAAACAGGCCCTGCCGAGGACGAGAGCCATGAGATGTTCCTCCTATGGGCAAGCCCCAGTCCTGAATCCTGTTGTGCCTGTGAATAGGCTGCAGGGGGACGGTGAAGACCAGCAACAGCTTTCAGGGCTGCCACCTTCCGTGTGGGACAAGGAGCCGGACGTGTCTTTCTGGATACAGGCCCTGCCGAGGACGAGAGCCATGAGATGTTCCTCCTCTGGGCAAGCCCGGGTCCCAGATCCTGTTGTGCCTGTGAATAGGCTGCAGGGGGACGGTGAAGACCAGCAACAGCTTCCAGGGCTGCCACCTTCCGTGTGGGACAAGGAGCCGGACGTGTGCCTTTTCGGAAACAAGCTCTGCCGAGGACGAGAGCCATGAGATGTTCCTCCTCTGGGCAAGCCCGGGTCCCAGATCCTGTTGTGCCTGTGAATAGGCTGCAGGGGGACGGTGAACACCAGCAACAGCTTTCAGGGCTGCCACCTTCCGTGTGGGACAAGGAGCCGGACGTGTGCCTTTCTGGAAAAAGGCCGTGCCGAGGACGAGAGCCATGAGATGTTCCTCCTCTGGCCAAGCCCGGGTCCCAGATCCTGTTGTGCCTGTGAATAGGCTGCAGGGGGACGGTAAAGACCAGCAACAGCTGTCAGGGCTGCCACCTTCCGTGTGGGACAAGGAGCCGGACGTGTGCCTTTTCGGAATCAGGCTCTGCCGAGGACGAGAGCCATGAGATGTTCCTCCTCTGGGCAAGCCCGCATCCAAATCCTGTTGTGCCTGTGAATAGGCTGCAGGTGGACGGTGAAGACCAGCAACAGCTTTCAGGGCTGCCACCTTCCGTGTGGGACAAGGAGCCGGACGTATCTTTCTGGATACAGGCCCTGCCGAGGACGAGAGCCATGAGATGTTCCTCCTCTGGGCAAGCCCGGGTCCCAGATCCTGTTGTGCCTGTGAATAGGCTGCAGGGGGACGGTGACAACCAGCAACAGCTTTCATGGCTGCCACCTTCCGTGTGGGACAAGGAGCCGGACGTGTGCCTTCTCAGAAACAGGCTCTGCCGAGGACGAGAGCCATGAGATGTTCCTCCTCTGGGCAAGGCCGGGTCCTAGATCCTGTTGTGCCTGTGAATAGGCTGCAGGGCGACGGTGAAGACCAGCAACAGCTTTCAGGGCTGCCACCTTCCGTGTGGGACAAGGAGCCGGATGTGTGCCTTTCTGGAAACAGTCCGTGCCGGGGACGAGAGCCATGAGATGTTCCTCCTCTGGGCAAGCCCGGGTCCCAGATCCTTTTGTGCCTGTGAATAGGCTGCAGGGGGACGGTGAAGACCAGCAACAGCTTTCAGGGCTGCCACCTTCCGTGTGGGACAAGGAGCCGGACGTGTGCCTTTTCGGAATCAGGCTCTGCCGAGGACGAGAGCCATGAGATGTTCCTCCTCTGGGCAAGCCCGCGTCCAAATCCTGTTGTGCCTGTGAATAGGCTGCAGGGGGACGGTGAAGACCAGCAACAGCTTTCAGGGCTGCCACCTTCCGTGTGGGACAAGGAGCCGGACATTTGCCTATCCGGAAACAGGCTCTGCCGAGGACGAGAGCCATGAGATGTTCCACCTCTGGGCAAGCCCGGGTCCTGAATCCTGTTGTGCCTGTGAATAGGCTGCAGGGGGACGGTGAAGACCAGCAACAGCTTTCAGGGCTGCCACCTTCCGTGTGGGACAAGGAGCCGGACGTGTCTTTCTGGATACAGGCCCTGCCGAGGACGAGAGCCATGAGATGTTCCTCCTCTGGGCAAGCCCGGGTCCCAGATCCTGTTGTGCCTGTGAATAGGCTGCAGGGGGACGGTGAAGACCAGCAACAGCTTTCAGGGCTGCCACATTCCGTGTGGGACAAGGAGCCGGATGTGTGCCTTTTCGGAAACAGGCTGTGCCGAGGACGAGAGCCATGAGATGTTCCTCCTCTGGGCAAGCCCGGGTCCTGAATCCTGTTGTGCCTGTGAATAGGCTGCAGGGGGATGGTGAACACCAGCAACAGCTTTCACGGCTGCCACCTTCACTATGGGACAAGGAGCCGGACGTGTGCCTTTTCGGAAACAGGATCTGCCGAGGACGAGAGCCATGAGATGTTCCTCCTCTGGGCAAGCCCGGGTCCCAGATCCTGTTGTGCCTGTGAATAGGCTGCAGAGGGACGGTGAAGACCAGCAACAGCTTTCAGGGCTGCCACCTTCCGTGTGGGACAAGGAGCCGGACGTGTCTTTCTGGATACAGGCCCTGCCGAGGACGAGAGCCATGAGATGTTCCTCCTCTGGGCAAGCCCGGGTCCCAGATCCTGTTGTGCCTGTGAATAGGCTGCAGGGGGACGGTGAAGACCAGCAACATCTTTCAGGTCTGCCACCTTCCGTGTGGGACAAGGAGCCGGATGTGTGCCTTTTCTGGAAACAGGCCCTGCCGAGGACGAGAGCCATGAGATGTTCCTCCTCTGGGCAAGCCCCGGTCCTGAATCCTGTTGTGCCTGTGAATAGGCTGCAGGGGGACGGTGAAGACCAGCAACAGCTTTCAGGGCTGCCACATTCCGTGTGGGACAAGGAGCCGGACGTGTCTTTCTGAATACAGGCCCTGCCGAGGACGAGAGCCATGAGATGTTCCTCCTCTGGGCAAGCCCGGGTCCCAGATCCTGTTGTGCCTGTGAATAGGCTGCAGGGGGACGGTGAAGACCAGCAACAGCTTTCAGGGCTGCCACCTTCCGTGTGGGACAAGGAGCCGGACATTTGCCTATCCGGAAACAGGCTCTGCCGAGGACGAGAGCCATGAGATGTTCCAACTCTGGGCAAGCCCGGGTCCTTAATCCTGTTGTGCCTGTGAATAGGCTGCAGGGGGACGGTGAAGACCAGCAACAGCTTTCAGGGCTGCCACCTTCCGTGTGGGACAATGAGCCGGACGTGTGCCTTTTCGGAAACAAGCTCTGCCGAGGACGAGAGCCATGAGATGTTCCTCCTCTGGGCAAGCCCGGGTCCCAGATCCTGTTGTGCCTGTGAATAGGCTGCAGGGGGACGGTGAAGACCAGCAACAGCTTTCAGGGCTGCCACCTTCCGTGTGGGACAAGGAGCCGGATGTGTGCCTTTCTGGAAACAGGCCCTGCCGAGGACGAGAGCCATGAGATGTTCCTCCTCTGGGCAAGCCCGGGTCCCAGATCCTGTTGTGCCTGTGAATAGGCTGCAGGGGGACGGTGAAGACCAGCAACAGCTTTCAGGGCTGCCACCTTCCGTGTGGGACAAGGAGCCGGACATTTGCCTATCCGGAAACAGGCTCTGCCGAGGACGAGAGCAATGAGATGTTCCAACTCTGGGCAAGCCCGGGTCCTGAATCCTGTTGTGCCTGTGAATAGGCTGCAGGGGGACGGTGAAGACCAGCAACAGCTTTCAGGGCTGCCACCTTCCGTGTGGGACAAGGAGCCGGACGTGTCTTTCTGGATACAGGCCCTGCCGAGGACGAGAGCCATGAGATGTTCCTCCTCTGGGCAAGCCCGGGTCCCAGATCCTGTTGTGCCTGTGAATAGGCTGCAGGGGGACGGTGAAGACCAGCAACAGCTTTCAGGGCTGCCACATTCCGTGTGGGACAAGGAGCCGGATGTGTGCCTTTTCGGAAACAGGCTGTGCCGAGGACGAGAGCCATGAGATGTTCCTCCTCTGGGCAAGTCCAGGTCCCAGATCCTGTTGTGCCTGTGAATAGGCTGCAGAGGGACGGTGAAGACCAGCAACAGCTTTCAGGGCTGCCACCTTCCGTGTGGGACAAGGAGCCGGACGTGTCTTTCTGGATACAGGCCCTGCCGAGGACGAGAGCCATGAGATGTTCCTCCTCTGGGCAAGCCCGGGTCCCAGATCCTGTTGTGCCTGTGAATAGGCTGCAGGGGGACGGTGAAGACCAGCAACAGCTTTCAGGGCTGCCACCTTCCGTGTGGGACAAGGAGCCGGATGTGTGCCTTTTCTGGAAACAGGCCCTGCCGAGGACGAGAGCCATGAGATGTTCCTCCTCTGGGCAAGCCCCGGTCCTGAATCCTGTTGTGCCTGTGAATAGGCTGCAGGGGGACGGTGAAGACCAGCAACAGCTTTCAGGGCTGCCACATTCCGTGTGGGACAAGGAGCCGGACGTGTCTTTCTGAATACAGGCCCTGCCGAGGACGAGAGCCATGAGATGTTCCTCCTCTGGGCAAGCCCGGGTCCCAGATCCTGTTGTGCCTGTGAATAGGCTGCAGGGGGACGGTGAAGACCAGCAACAGCTTTCAGGGCTGCCACCTTCCGTGTGGGACAAGGAGCCGGACTTTTGCCTATCCGGAAACAGGCTCTGCCGAGGACGAGAGCCATGAGATGTTCCAACTCTGGGCAAGCCCGGGTCCTTAATCCTGTTGTGCCTGTGAATAGGCTGCAGGGGGACGGTGAAGACCAGCAACAGCTTTCAGGGCTGCCACCTTCCGTGTGGGACAATGAGCCGGACGTGTGCCTTTTCGGAAACAAGCTCTGCCGAGGACGAGAGCCATGAGATGTTCCTCCTCTGGGCAAGCCCGGGTCCCAGATCCTGTTGTGCCTGTGAATAGGCTGCAGGGGGACGGTGAAGACCAGCAACAGCTTTCAGGGCTGCCACCTTCCGTGTGGGACAAGGAGCCGGATGTGTGCCTTTCTGGAAACAGGCCCTGCCGAGGACGAGAGCCATGAGATGTTCCTCCTCTGGGCAAGCCCGGGTCCCAGATCCTGTTGTGCCTGTGAATAGGCTGCAGGGGGACGGTGAAGACCAGCAACAGCTTTCAGGGCTGCCACATTCCGTGTGGGACAAGGAGCCGGACATTTGCCTATCCGGAAACAGGCTCTGCCGAGGACGAGAGCAATGAGATGTTCCAACTCTGAGCAAGCCCGGGTCCTGAATCCTGTTGTGCCTGTGAATAGGCTGCAGGGGGACGGTGAAGACCAGCAACAGCTTTCAGGGCTGCCACCTTCCGTGTGGGACAAGGAGTCGGACGTGTCTTTCTGGATACAGGCCCTGCCGAGGACGAGAGCCATGAGATGTTCCTCCTCTGGGCAAGCCCGGGTCCCAGATCCTGTTGTGCCTGTGAATAGGCTGCAGGGGGACGGTGAAGACCAGCAACAGCTTTCAGGGCTGCCACATTCCGTGTGGGACAAGGAGCCGGATGTGTGCCTTTTCGGAAACAGGCTGTGCCGAGGACGAGAGCCATGAGATGTTCCTCCTCTGGGCAAGCCCGGGTCCTGAATCCTGTTGTGCCTGTGAATAGGCTGCAGGGGGACGGTGAAGACCAGCAACAGCTTTCAGGGCTGCCACCTTCCGTGTGGGACAAGGAGCCGGACGTGTGCCTATCCGGAAACAGGCTCTGCCGAGGACGAGAGCCATGAGATGTTCCTCCTCTGGCCAAGCCCGGGTCCCAGATCCTGTTGTGCCTGTGAATAGGCTGCAGGGGGACGGTGAACACCAGCAACAGCTTTCACGGCTGCCACCTTCACTATGGGACAAGGAGCCGGACGTGTGCCTTTTCGGAAACAGGCCCTGCCGAGGACGAGAGCCATGAGATGTTCCTCCTCTGGCCAAGCCCGGGTCCCAGATCCTGTTGTGCCTGTGAATAGGCTGCAGAGGGACGGTGAAGACCAGCAACAGCTTTCAGGGCTGCCACCTTCCGTGTGGGACAAGGAGCCGGACGTGTGCCTTTTCGGAATCAGGCTCTGCCGAGGACGAGAGCCATGAGATGTTCCTCCTCTGGGCAAGCCCGCATCCAAATCCTGTTGTGCCTGTGAATAGGCTGCAGGGGGACGGTGAAGACCAGCAACAGCTTTCAGGGCTGCCACCTTCCGTGTGGGAAAAGGAGCCGGAAGTGTGCGTTTTCTGGAAACAGGCCCTGCCGAGGACGAGAGCCATGAGATGTTCCTCCTCTGGGCAAGCCCCGGTCCTGAATCCTGTTGTGCCTGTGAATAGGCTGCAGGGGGACGGTGAAGACCAGCAACAGCTTTCAGGGCTGCCACATTCCGTGTGGGACAAGGAGCCGGACGTGTCTTTCTGAATACAGGCCCTGCCGAGGACGAGACCCATGAGATGTTCCTCCTCTGGGCAAGCCCGGGTCCCAGATCCTGTTGTGCCTGTGAATAGGCTGCAGGGGGACGGTGAAGACCAGCAACAGCTTTCAGGGCTGCCACCTTCCGTGTGGGACAATGAGCCGGACTTTTGCCTATCCGGAAACAGGCTCTGCCGAGGACGAGAGCCATGAGATGTTCCTCCTCTGGGCAAGCCCGGGTCCTTAATCCTGTTGTGCCTGTGAATAGGCTGCAGGGGGACGGTGAAGACCAGCAACAGCTTTCAGGGCTGCCACCTTCCGTGTGGGACAAGGAGCCGGACGTGTGCCTTTTCGGAAACAAGCTCTGCCGAGGACGAGAGCCATGAGATGTTCCTCTTCTGGGCAAGCCCGGGTCCCAGATCCTGTTGTGCCTGTGAATAGGCTGCAGGGGGACGGTGAAGACCAGCAACAGCTTTCAGGGCTGCCACCTTCCGTGTGGGACAAGGAGCCGGATGTGTGCCTTTCTGGAAACAGGCCCTGCCGAGGACGAGAGCCATGAGATGTTCCTCCTCTGGGCAAGCCCCGGTCCTGAATCCTGTTGTGCCTGTGAATAGGCTGCAGGGGGACGGTGAAGACCAGCAACAGCTTTCAGGGCTGCCACCTTCCGTGTGGGACAAGGAGCCGGACGTGTCTTTCTGGATACAGGCCCTGCCGAGGATGAGAGCCATGAGATGTTCCTCCTCTGGGCAAGCCCGGGTCCCAGATCCTGTTGTGCCTGTGAATAGGCTGCAGGGGGACGGTGAAGACCAGCAACAGCTTTCAGGGCTGCCACCTTCCGTGTGGGACAAGGAGCCGGACGTGTGCCTTTTCGGAAACAGGCTGTGCCGAGGACGAGAGCCATGAGATGTTCCTCCTCTGGGCAAGCCCGGGTACTGAATCCTGTTGTGCCTGTGAATAGGCTGCAGGGGGACGGTGAAGACCAGCAACAGCTTTCAGGGCTGCCACCTTCCGTGTGGGACAATGAGCCGGTCTTGTGCCTTTATGGAAACAGGCCCTGCCGAGGACGAGAGCAATGAGATGTTCCTCCTCTGGGCAAGCCCGGGTCCCAGATCCTGTTGTGCCTGTGAATAGGCTGCAGGGGGACGGTGAAGACCAGCAACAGCTTCCAGGGCTGCCACCTTCCGTGTGGGACAAGGAGCCGGACGTGTGCCTTTTCGGAAACAAGCTCTGCCGAGGACGAGAGCCATGAGATGTTCCTCCTCTGGGCAAGCCCGGGTCCCAGATCCTGTTGTGCCTGTGAATAGGCTGCAGGGGGACGGTGAAGACCAGCAACAGCTTTCAGGGCTGCCACCTTCCGTGTGGGACAAGGAGCCGGACGTGTGCCTTTCTGGAAAAAGGCCCTGCCGAGGACGAGAGCCATGAGATGTTCCTCCTCTGGGCAAGCCCGGGTCCCAGATCCTGTTGTTCCTGTGAATAGGCTGCAGGGGGACGGTGAAGACCAGCAACAGCTTTCAGGGCTGCCACCTTCCGTGTGGGACAAGGAGCCGGACGTGTGCCTTTTCGGAATCAGGCTCTGCCGAGGACGAGAGCCATGAGATGTTCCTCCTCTGGGCAAGCCCGCGTCCAAATCCTGTTGTGCCTGTGAATAGGCTGCAGGTGGACGGTGAAGACCAGCAACAGCTTTCAGGGCTGCCACCTTCCGTGTGGGATAAGGAGCCGGACGTGTGCCTTTTCGGAATCAGGCTCTGCCGAGGACGAGAGCCATGAGATGTTCCTCCTCTGGGCAAGGCCGGGTCCCAGATCCTGTTGTGCCTGTGAATAGGCTGCAGGGGGACGGTGAAGACCAGCAACAGCTTTCTGGGCTGCCACCTTCCGTGTGGGAGAAGGAGCCAGATGTGTGCCTTTCTGGAAACAGGCCGTGCCGGGGGCGAGAGCCATGAGATGTTCCTCCTCTGGGCAAGCCCGGGTCCCAGATCCTGTTGTGCCTGTGAATAGGCTGCAGGGGGACGGTGAAGACCAGCAACAGCTTTCAGGGCTGCCACCTTCCGTGTGGGACAAGGAGCCGGACGTGTGCCTTTTCGGAATCAGGCTCTGCCGAGGACGAGAGCCATAAGATGTTCCTCATCTGGGCAAGCCCGCGTCCAAATCCTGTTGTGCCTGTGAATAGGCTGCAGGGGGACGGTGAAGACCAGCAACAGCTTTCAGGGCTGCCACCTTCCATGTGGGACAAGGAGCCGGATGTGTGCCTTTCTGGAAACAGGCCGTGCCGGGGGCGAGAGCCATGAGATGTTCCTCCTCTGGGCAAGCCCGGGTCCCAGATCCTGTTGTGCCTGTGAATAGGCTGCAGGGGGACGGTGAAGACCAGCAACAGCTTTCAGGGCTGCCACCTTCCGTGTGGGACAAGGAGCCGGATGTGTGCCTTTTCGGAAACAGGATCTGCCGAGGAAGAGAGCCATGAGATGTTCCTCCTCTGGGCAAGGCCGGGTCCCAGATCCTGTTGTGCCTGTGAATAGGCTGCAGGGGGACGGTGAAGACCAGCAACAGCTTTCAGGGCTGCCACCTTCCGTGTGGGACAAGGAGCCGTACGTGTGGCTTTTCAGAATCAGGCTCTGCCGAGGACGAGAGCCATGAGATGTTCCTCATCTGGGCAAGCCCGCGTCCAAATCCTGTTGTGCCTGTGAATAGGCTGCAGGGGGACGGTGAAGACCAGCAACAGCTTTCAGGGCTGCCACCTTCCATGTGGGACAAGGAGCCGGACTTTTGCCTATCCGGAAACAGGCTCTGCCGAGGACGAGAGCCATGAGATGTTCCACCTCTGGGCAAGGCCGGGTCCTGAATCCTGTTGTGCCTGTGAATAGGCTGCAGGGGGACGGTGAAGACCAGCAACAGCTTTCAGGGCTGCCAACTTCCGTGTGGGACAAGGAGCCGGACGTGTCTTTCTGGAT
The DNA here is from genome assembly GCF_929443795.1 of Astur gentilis. Classification (NCBI taxonomy): domain Eukaryota; kingdom Metazoa; phylum Chordata; class Aves; order Accipitriformes; family Accipitridae; genus Astur; species Astur gentilis. Next base: position 328,004 of record NW_026061080.1, on the reverse strand, counting down.
ACAGGCCCTGCAAAGGACGAGAGCCATGAGATGTTCCTCCTCTGGGCAAGCCCGGGTCCCAGATCCTGTTGTGCCTGTGAATAGGCTGCAGGGGGACGGTGAAGACCAGCAACAGCTTTCAGGGCTGCCACCTTCCGTGTGGGACAAGGAGCCGGACGTGTCTTTCTGAATACAGGCCCTGCCGAGGACGAGAGCCATGAGATGTTCCTCCTCTGGGCAAGCCCGGGTCCCAGATCCTGTTGTGCCTGTGAATAGGCTGCAGGGGGACGGTGAAGACCAGCAACAGCTTTCAGGGCTGCCACCTTCCGTGTGGGACAAGGAGCCGGATGTGTGCCTTTTCGGAAACAGGATCTGCCGAGGAAGAGAGCCATGAGATGTTCCTCCTCTGGGCAAGGCCGGGTCCTAGATCCTGTTGTGCCTGTGAATAGGCTGCAGGGGGACGGTGAAGACCAGCAACAGCTTTCAGGGCTGCCACCTTCCGTGTGGGACAAGGAGCCGGACGTGTGCCTTTTCGGAATCAGGCTCTGCCGAGGACGAGAGCCATGAGATGTTCCTCCTCTGGGCAAGCCCGGGTCCCAGATCCTTTTGTGCCTGTGAATAGGCTGCAGGGGGACGGTGAAGACCAGCAACAGCTTTCAGGGCTGCCACCTTCCGTGTGGGACAATGAGCCGGACGTGTCTTTCTGGATACAGGCCCTGCCGAGGACGAGAGCCATGAGATGTTCCTCCTCTGGGCAAGCCCGGGTCCCAGATCCTGTTGTGCCTGTGAATAGGCTGCAGGGGGACGGTGAAGACCAGCAACAGCTTTCACGGCTGCCACCTTCCGTGTGGGACAAGGAGCCGGATGTGTGCCTTTTCGGAAACAGGCTGTGCCGAGGACGAGAGCCATGAGATGTTCCTCCTCTGGGCAAGCCCGGGTCCTGAATCCTGTTGTGCCTGTGAATAGGCTGCAGGGGGACGGTGAAGACCAGCAACAGCTTTCAGGGCCGCCACCTTCCGTGTGGGACAAGGAGCCGGTCTTGTGCCTTTATTTGAAACAGGCCCTGCCGAGGACGAGAGCAATGAGATGTTCCTCCTCTGGCCAAGCCCGGGTCCCAGATCCTGTTGTGCCTGTGAATAGGCTGCAGGGGGACGGTGAAGACCAGCAACAGCTTCCAGGGCTGCCACCTTCCGTGTGGGACAAGGAGCCGGACGTGTGCCTTTTCGGAATCAGGCTCTGCCGAGGACGAGAGCCATGAGATGTTTCTCCTCTGGGCAAGCCCGGGTCCCAGATCCTGTTGTGCCTGTGAATAGGCTGCAGGGGGACGGTGAAGACCAGCAACAGCTTTCAGGGCTGCCACCTTCCGTGTGGGACAAGGAGCCGGACTTTTGCCTATCCGGAATCAGGCTCTGCCGAGGACGAGAGCCATGAGATGTTCCACCACTGGGCAAGCCCGGGTCCTGAATCCTGTTGTGCCTGTGAATAGGCTGCAGGGGGACGGTGAAGACCAGCAACAGCTTTCAGGGCTGCCACCTTCCGTGTGGGACAAGGAGCCGGACGTGTCTTTCTGGATACAGGCCCTGCCGAGGACGAGAGCCATGAGATGTTCCTCCTCTGGGCAAGCCCGGGTCCCAGATCCTGTTGTGCCTGTGAATAGGCTGCAGGGGGACGGTGAAGACCAGCAACAGCTTTCAGGGCTGCCACCTTCCGTGTGGGACAAGGAGCCGGACTTTTGCCTATCCGGAAACAGGCTCTGCCGAGGACGAGAGCCATGAGATGTTCCTCCTCTGGGCAAGCCCGGGTCCCAGATCCTTTTGTGCCTGTGAATAGGCTGCAGGGGGACGGTGAAGACCAGCAACAGCTTTCATGTCTGCCACCTTCCTTGTGGGACAAGGAGCCGGACGTGTGCCTTTTCGGAATCAGGCTCTGCCGAGGACGAGAGCCATGAGATGTTCCTCCTCTGGGCAAGCCCGGGTCCCAGATCCTGTTGTGCCTGTGAATAGGCTGCAGGGGGACGGTGACGACCAGCAACAGCTTTCATGGCTGCCACCTTCCGTGTGGGACAAGGAGCCGGACGTGTGCCTTCTCGGAAACAGGCTCTGCCGAGGACGAGAGCCATGAGATGTTCCTCCTCTGGGCAAGGCCGGGTCCCAGATCCTGTTGTGCCTGTGAATAGGCTGCAGGGGGACGGTAAAGACCAGCAACAGCTTTCAGGGCTGCCACCTTCCGTGTGGGACAAGGAGCCGGATGTGTGCCTTTTCGGAAACAGGATCTGCCGAGGAAGAGAGCCATGAGATGTTCCTCCTCTGGGCAAGGCCGGGTCCCAGATCCTGTTGTGCCTGTGAATAGGCTGCAGGGGGACGGTGAAGACCAGCAACAGCTTTCAGGGCTGCCACCTTCCGTGTGGGACAAGGAGCCGGACGTGTGGCTTTTCAGAATCAGGCTCTGCCGAGGACGAGAGCCATGAGATGTTCCTCATCTGGGCAAGCCCGCGTCCAAATCCTGTTGTGCCTGTGAATAGGCTGCAGGGGGACGGTGAAGACCAGCAACAGCTTTCAGGGCTGCCACCTTCCATGTGGGACAAGGAGCCGGACTTTTGCCTATCCGGAAACAGGCTCTGCCGAGGACGAGAGCCATGAGATGTTCCACCTCTGGGCAAGGCCGGGTCCTGAATCCTGTTGTGCCTGTGAATAGGCTGCAGGGGGACGGTGAAGACCAGCAACAGCTTTCAGGGCTGCCAACTTCCGTGTGGGACAAGGAGCCGGACGTGTCTTTCTGGATACAGGCCCTGCAAAGGACGAGAGCCATGAGATGTTCCTCCTCTGGGCAAGCCCGGGTCCCAGATCCTGTTGTGCCTGTGAATAGGCTGCAGGGGGACGGTGAAGACCAGCAACAGCTTTCAGGGCTGCCACCTTCCGTGTGGGACAAGGAGCCGGACGTGTCTTTCTGAATACAGGCCCTGCCGAGGACGAGAGCCATGAGATGTTCCTCTTCTGGGCAAGCCCGGGTCCCAGATCCTGTTGTGCCTGTGAATAGGCTGCAGGGGGACGGTGAAGACCAGCAACAGCTTTCAGGGCTGCCACCTTCCGTGTGGGACAAGGAGCCGGATGTGTGCCTTTTCGGAAACAGGATCTGCCGAGGAAGAGAGCCATGAGATGTTCCTCCTCTGGGCAAGGCCGGGTCCTAGATCCTGTTGTGCCTGTGAATAGGCTGCAGGGCGACGGTGAAGACCAGCAACAGCTTTCAGGGCTGCCACCTTCCGTGTGGGACAAGGAGCCGGATGTGTGCCTTTCTGGAAACAGTCCGTGCCGAGGACGAGAGCCATGAGATGTTCCTCCTCTGGGCAAGCCCGGGTCCCAGATCCTTTTGTGCCTGTGAATAGGCTGCAGGGGGACGGTGAAGACCAGCAACAGCTTTCAGGGCTGCCACCTTCCGTGTGGGACAAGGAGCCGGACGTGTGCCTTTTCGGAATCAGGCTCTGCCGAGGACGAGAGCCATGAGATGTTCCTCCTCTGGGCAAGCCCGCGTCCAAATCCTGTTGTGCCTGTGAATAGGCTGCAGGGGGACGGTGAAGACCAGCAACAGCTTTCAGGGCTGCCACCTTCCGTGTGGGACAAGGAGCCGGACATTTGCCTATCCGGAAACAGGCTCTGCCGAGGACGAGAGCCATGAGATGTTCCTCCTCTGGGCAAGCCCGGGTCCTGAATCCTGTTGTGCCTGTGAATAGGCTGCAGGGGGACGGTGAAGACCAGCAACAGCTTTCAGGGCTGCCACCTTCCGTGTGGGACAATGAGCCGGACGTGTCTTTCTGGATACAGGCCCTGCCGAGGACGAGAGCCATGAGATGTTCCTCCTCTGGGCAAGCCCGGGTCCCAGATCCTGTTGTGCCTGTGAATAGGCTGCAGGGGGACGGTGAAGACCAGCAACAGCTTTCACGGCTGCCACCTTCCGTGTGGGACAAGGAGCCGGATGTGTGCCTTTTCGGAAACAGGCTGTGCCGAGGACGAGGGCCATGAGATGTTCCTCCTCTGGGCAAGCCCGGGTCCTGAATCCTGTTGTGCCTGTGAATAGGCTGCAGGGGGACGGTGAAGACCAGCAACAGCTTCCAGGGCTGCCACCTTCCGTGTGGGACAAGGAGCCGGACGTGTGCCTTTTCGGAATCAGGCTCTGCCGAGGACGAGAGCCATGAGATGTTCCTCCTCTGGGCAAGCCCGGGTCCCAGATCCTGTTGTGCCTGTGAATAGGCTGCAGGGGGACGGTGACGACCAGCAAGAGCTTTCATGGCTGCCACCTTCCGTGTGGGACAAGGAGCCGGACGTGTGCCTTCTCGGAAACAGGCTCTGCCGAGGACGAGAGCCATGAGATGTTCCTCCTCTGGGCAAGCCCGGGTCCTGAATCCTGTTGTGCCTGTGAATAGGCTGCAGGGGGACCGTGAAGACCAGCAACAGCTTTCTGGGCTGCCACCTTCCGTGTGGGAGAAGGAGCCAGATGTGTGCCTTTCTGGAAACAGGCCGTGCCGGGGGCGAGAGCCATGAGATGTTCCTCCTCTGGGCAAGCCCGGGTCCCAGATCCTGTTGTGCCTGTGAATAGGCTGCAGGGGGACGGTGAAGACCAGCAACAGCTTTCAGGGCTGCCACCTTCCGTGTGGGACAAGGAGCCGGACGTGTGCCTTTTCGGAATCAGGCTCTGCCGAGGATGAGAGCCATAAGATGTTCCTCATCTGGGCAAGCCCGCGTCCAAATCCTGTTGTGCCTGTGAATAGGCTGCAGGGGGACGGTGAAGACCAGCAACAGCTTTCAGGGCTGCCACCTTCCGTGTGGGACAAGGAGCCGGATGTGTGCCTTTCTGGAAACAGGCCGTGCCGGGGGCGAGAGCCATGAGATGTTCCTCCTCTGGGCAAGCCCGGGTCCCAGATCCTGTTGTGCCTGTGAATAGGCTGCAGGGGGACGGTGAAGACCAGCAACAGCTTTCAGGGCTGCCACCTTCCGTGTGGGACAAGGAGCCGGATGTGTGCCTTTTCGGAAACAGGATCTGCCGAGGAAGAGAGCCATGAGATGTTCCTCCTCTGGGCAAGGCCGGGTCCCAGATCCTGTTGTGCCTGTGAATAGGCTGCAGGGGGACGGTGAAGACCAGCAACAGCTTTCAGGGCTGCCACCTTCCGTGTGGGACAAGGAGCCGGACGTGTGGCTTTTCAGAATCAGGCTCTGCCGAGGACGAGAGCCATGAGATGTTCCTCATCTGGGCAAGCCCGCGTCCAAATCCTGTTGTGCCTGTGAATAGGCTGCAGGGGGACGGTGAAGACCAGCAACAGCTTTCAGGGCTGCCACCTTCCATGTGGGACAAGGAGCCGGACTTTTGCCTATCCGGAAACAGGCTCTGCCGAGGACGAGAGCCATGAGATGTTCCACCTCTGGGCAAGCCCGGATCCTGAATCCTGTTGTGCCTGTGAATAGGCTGCAGGGGGACGGTGAAGACCAGCAACAGCTTTCAGGGCTGCCAACTTCCGTGTGGGACAAGGAGCCGGACCTGTCTTTCTGGATACAGGCCCTGCAAAGGACGAGAGCCATGAGATGTTCCTCCTCTGGGCAAGCCCGGGTCCCAGATCCTGTTGTGCCTGTGAATAGGCTGCAGGGGGACGGTGAAGACCAGCAACAGCTTTCAGGGCTGCCACCTTCCGTGTGGGACAAGGAGCCGGACGTGTCTTTCTGAATACAGGCCCTGCCGAGGACGAGAGCCATGAGATGTTCCTCCTCTGGGCAAGCCCGGGTCCCAGATCCTGTTGTGCCTGTGAATAGGCTGCAGGGGGACGGTGAACACCAGCAACAGCTTTCAGGGCTGCCACCTTCCGTGTGGGACAAGGAGCCGGATGTGTGCCTTTTCGGAAACAGGATCTGCCGAGGAAGAGAGCCATGAGATGTTCCTCCTCTGGGCAAGGCCGGGTCCTAGATCCTGTTGTGCCTGTGAATAGGCTGCAGGGCGACGGTGAAGACCAGCAACAGCTTTCAGGGCTGCCACCTTCCGTGTGGGACAAGGAGCCGGATGTGTGCCTTTCTGGAAACAGTCCGTGCCGGGGACGAGAGCCATGAGATGTTCCTCCTCTGGGCAAGCCCGGGTCCCAGATCCTTTTGTGCCTGTGAATAGGCTGCAGGGGGACGGTGAAGACCAGCAACAGCTTTCAGGGCTGCCACCTTCCGTGTGGGACAAGGAGCCGGACGTGTGCCTTTTCGGAATCAGGCTCTGCCGAGGACGAGAGCCATGAGATGTTCCTCCTCTGGGCAAGCCCGCGTCCAAATCCTGTTGTGCCTGTGAATAGGCTGCAGGGGGACGGTGAAGACCAGCAACAGCTTTCAGGGCTGCCACCTTCCGTGTGGGACAAGGAGCCGGACATTTGCCTATCCGGAAACAGGCTCTGCCGAGGACGAGAGCCATGAGATGTTCCAACTCTGGGCAAGCCCGGGTCCTGAATCCTGTTGTGCCTGTGAATAGGCTGCAGGGGGACGGTGAAGACCAGCAACAGCTTTCAGGGCTGCCACCTTCCGTGTGGGACAAGGAGCCGGACGTGTCTTTCTGGATACAGGCCCTGCCGAGGACGAGAGCCATGAGATGTTCCTCCTCTGGGCAAGCCCGGGTCCCAGATCCTGTTGTGCCTGTGAATAGGCTGCAGGGGGACGGTGAAGACCAGCAACAGCTTTCACGGCTGCCACCTTCCGTGTGGGACAAGGAGCCGGATGTGTGCCTTTTCGGAAACAGGCTGTGCCGAGGACGAGAGCCATGAGATGTTCCTCCTCTGGGCAAGCCCGGGTCCTGAATCCTGTTGTGCCTGTGAATAGGCTGCAGGGGGACGGTGAAGACCAGCAACAGCTTTCAGGGCTGCCACCTTCCGTGTGGGACAATGAGCCGGTCTTGTGCCTTTATTTGAAACAGGCCCTGCCGAGGACGAGAGCCATGAGATGTTCCTCCTCTGGGCAAGCCCGGGTCCCAGATCCTGTTGTGCCTGTGAATAGGCTGCAGGGGGACGGTGAAGACCAGCAACAGCTTCCAGGGCTGCCACCTTCCGTGTGGGACAAGGAGCCGGACGTGTGCCTTTTCGGAATCAGGCTCTGCCGAGGACGAGAGCCATGAGATGTTCCTCCTCTGGGCAAGCCCGGGTCCCAGATCCTGTTGTGCCTGTGAATAGGCTGCAGGGGGACGGTGAAGACCAGCAACAGCTTTCAGGGCTGCCACCTTCCGTGTGGGACAAGGAGCCGGACGTGTGCCTTTCTGGAAACAGGCCGTGCCGAGGACGAGAGCCATGAGATGTTCCTCCTCTGGCCAAGCCCGGGTCCCAGATCCTGTTGTGCCTGTGAATAGGCTGCAGGGGGACGGTGAAGACCAGCAACAGCTTTCAGGGCTGCCACCTTGTGTGTGGGACAAGGAGCCGGACTTTTGCCTATCCGGAAACAGGCTCTGCCGAGGACGAGAGCCATGAGATGTTCCACCTCTGGGCAAGCCCGGGTCCTGAATCCTGTTGTGCCTGTGAATAGGCTGCAGGGGGACGGTGAAGACCAGCAACAGCTTCCAGGGCTGCCACCTTCCGTGTGGGACAAGGAGCCGGACGTGTCTTTCTGGATACAGGCCCTGCCGAGGACGAGAGCCATGAGATGTTCCAACTCTGGGCAAGAGCGGGTCCCAGATCCTGTTGTGCCTGTGAATAGGCTGCAGGGGGACGGTGAAGACCAGCAACAGCTTTCAGGGCTGCCACCTTCCGTGTGGGACAAGGAGCCGGACTTTTGCCTATCCGGAAACAGGCTCTGCCGAGGACGAGAGCCATGAGATGTTCCTCCTCTGGGCAAGCCCGGGTCCCAGATCCTTTTGTGCCTGTGAATAGGCTGCAGGGGGACGGTGAAGACCAGCAACAGCTTTCATGTCTGCCACCTTCCTTGTGGGACAAGGAGCCGGACGTGTGCCTTTTCGGAATCAGGCTCTGCCGAGGACGAGAGCCATGAGATGTTCCTCCTCTGGGCAAGCCCGGGTCCCAGATCCTGTTGTGCCTGTGAATAGGCTGCAGGGGGACGGTGAAGACCAGCAACAGCTTTCAGGGCTGCCACCTTCTGTGTGGGACAAGGAGCCGGACGATTACCTTTTAGGAAACAGGATCTGCCGAGGAAGAGAGCCATGAGATGTTCCTCCTCTGGGCAAGGCCGGGTCCTAGATCCTGTTGTGCCTGTGAATAGGCTGCAGGGGGACGGTGAAGACCAGCAACAGCTTTCAGGGCTGCCACCTTCCGTGTGGGACAAGGAGCCGGACGTGTGCCTTTTCGGAATCAGGCTCTGCCGAGGACGAGAGCCATGAGATGTTCCTCCTCTGGGCAAGCCCGCGTCCAAATCCTGTTGTGCCTGTGAATAGGCTGCAGGGGGACGGTGAAGACCAGCAACAGCTTTCAGGGCTGCCACCTTCCGTGTGGGACAAGGAGCCGGACATTTGCCTATCCGGAAACAGGCTCTGCCGAGGACGAGATCCATGAGATGTTCCAACTCTGGGCAAGCCCGGGTCCTGAATCCTGTTGTGCCTGTGAATAGGCTGCAGGGGGACGGTGAAGACCAGCAACAGCTTTCAGGGCTGCCACCTTCCGTGTGGGACAAGTAGCCGGACGTGTCTTTCTGGATACAGGCCCTGCCGAGGACGAGAGCCATGAGATGTTCCTCCTCTGGGCAAGCCCGGGTCCTGAATCCTGTTGTGCCTGTGAATAGGCTGCAGGGGGACGGTGAAGACCAGCAACAGCTTTCAGGGCTGCCACCTTCCGTGTGGGACAAGGAGCCGGATGTGTGCCTATCCGGAAACAGGCTCTGCCGAGGACGAGAGCCATGAGATGTTCCTCCTCTGGGCAAGCCCGGGTCCTGAATCCTGTTGTGCCTGTGAATAGGCTGCAGGGGGACGGTGAAGACCAGCAACAGCTTTCAGGGCTGCCACCTTCCGTGTGGGACAATGAGCCGGTCTTGTGCCTTTATGGAAACAGGCCCTGCCAAGGACGAGAGCAATGAGATGTTCCTCCTCTGGGCAAGCCCGGGTCCCAGATCCTGTTGTGCCTGTGAATAGGCTGCAGGGGGACGGTGAAGACCAGCAACAGCTTCCAGGGCTGCCACCTTCCGTGTGGGACAAGGAGCCGGATGAGTGCCTTTTCGGAAACAGGCTCTGCCGAGGACGAGAGCCATGAGATGTTCCTCCTCTGGGAGCCCGGGTCCCAGATCCTGTTGTGCCTGTGAATAGGCTGCAGGGGGACGGTGAACACCAGCAACAGCTTTCAGGGCTGCCACCTTCACTGTGGGACAAGGAGCCGGACGTGTGCCTTTCTGGAAACAGGCCGTGCCGAGGACGAGAGCCATGAGATGTTCCTCCTCTGGCCAAGCCCAGGTCCCAGATCCTTTTGTGCCTGTGAATAGGCTGCAGGGGGACGGTGAAGACCAGCAACAGCTTTCAGGGCTGCCACCTTCCGTGTGGGACAAGGAGCCGGATGTGTGCCTTTCTGGAAACAGGCCCTGCCGAGGACGAGAGCCATGAGATGTTCCTCCTCTGGGCAAGCCCCGGTCCTGAATCCTGTTGTGCCTGTGAATAGGCTGCAGGGGGACGGTGAAGACCAGCAACAGCTTTCAGGGCTGCCACCTTCCGTGTGGGACAAGGAGCCGGACGTGTCTTTCTGGATACAGGCCCTGCCGAGGACGAGAGCCATGAGATGTTCCTCCTCTGGGCAAGCCCGGGTCCCAGATCCTGTTGTGCCTGTGAATAGGCTGCAGGGGGACGGTGAAGACCAGCAACAGCTTTCAGGGCTGCCACCTTCCATGTGGGACAAGGAGCCGGACTTTTGCCTATACGGAAAAAGGCTCTGCCGAGGACGAGAGCCATGAGATGTTCCACCTCTGGGCAAGCCCGGGTCCTGAATCCTGTTGTGCCTGTGAATAGGCTGCAGGGGGACGGTGAACACCAGCAACAGCTTTCAGGGCTGCCAACTTCCGTGTGGGACAAGGAGCCGGACCTGTCTTTCTGGATACAGGCCCTGCCGAGGACGAGAGCCATGAGATGTTCCTCCTCTGGGCAAGCCCGGGTCCCAGATCCTGTTGTGCCTGTGAATAGGCTGCAGGGGGACGGTGAAGACCAGCAACAGCTTTCAGGGCTGCCACCTTCCGTGTGGGACAAGGAGCCGGACGTGTGCGTTTTCGGAAACAGGCTCTGCCGAGGACGAGAGCCATGAGATGTTCCAACTCTGGGCAAGCCCGGGTCCCAGATCCTGTTGTGCCTGTGAATAGGCTGCAGGGGGACGGTGAACACCAGCAACAGCTTTCAGGGCTGCCACCTTCACTGTGGGACAAGGAGCCGGACGTGTGCCTTTCTGGAAACAGGCCCTGCCGGGGACGAGAGCCATGAGATGTTCCTCCTCTGGCCAAGCCCAGGTCCCAGATCCTTTTGTGCCTGTGAATAGGCTGCAAGGGGACGGTGAAGACCAGCAACAGCTTTCAGGGCTGCCACCTTCCGTGTGGGACAAGGAGCCGGATGTGTGCCTTTCTGGAAACAGGCCCTGCCGAGGACGAGAGCCATGAGATGTTCCTCCTCTGGGCAAGCCCCGGTCCTGAATCCTGTTGTGCCTGTGAATAGGCTGCAGGGGGACGGTGAAGACCAGCAACAGCTTTCAGGGCTGCCAACTTCCGTGTGGGACAAGGAGCCGGACCTGTCTTTCTGGATACAGGCCCTGCCGTGGACGAGAGCCATGAGATGTTCCTCCTCTGGGCAAGCCCGGGTCCCAGATCCTGTTGTGCCTGTGAATAGGCTGCAGGGGGACGGTGAAGACCAGCAACAGCTTTCAGGGCTGCCACCTTCCGTGTGGGACAAGGAGCCGGACTTTTGCCTATCCGGAAACAGGCTCTGCCGAGGACGAGAGCCATGAGATGTTCCTCCTCTGGGCAAGCCCGGGTCCCAGATCCTGTTGTGCCTGTGAATAGGCTGCAGGGGGACGGTGAAGACCAGCAACAGCTTTCAGGGCTGCCACCTTCCGTGTGGGACAAGGAGCCGGACGTGTGCGTTTTCGGAAACAGGCTCTGCCGAGGACGAGAGCCATGAGATGTTCCTCCTCTGGGCAAGCCCGGGTCCCAGATCCTGTTGTGCCTGTGAATAGGCTGCAGGGGGACGGTGAAGACCAGCAACAGCTTTCAGGGCTGCCACCTTCCGTGTGGGACAAGGAGCCGGACGTGTGCCTTTCTGGGAACAGGCCGTGCCGAGGACGAGAGCCATGAGATGTTCCTCCTCTGGGCATGCCCGGGTCCCAGATCCTGTTGTGCCTGTGAATAGGCTGCAGGGGGACGGTGAAGACCAGCAACAGCTTTCAGGGCTGCCACCTTCCGTGTGGGACAAGGAGCCGGACTTTTGCCTATCCGGAAACAGGCTCTGCCGAGGACGAGAGCCATGAGATGTTCCTCCTCTGGGCAAGCCCGGGTCCTGAATCCTGTTGTGCCTGTGAATAGGCTGCAGGGGGACGGTGAAGACCAGCAACAGCTTTCAGGGCTGCCACCTTCCGTGTGGGACAAGGAGCCGGACTTTTGCCTATCCGGAAAAAGGCTCTGCCGAGGACGAGAGCCATGAGATGTTCCACCTCTGGGCAAGCCCGGGTCCTGAATCCTGTTGTGCCTGTGAATAGGCTGCAGGGGGACGGTGAAGACCAGCAACAGCTTTCAGGGCTGCCAACTTCCGTGTGGGACAAGGAGCCGGACCTGTCTTTCTGGATACAGGCCCTGCCGTGGACGAGAGCCATGAGATGTTCCTCCTCTGGGCAAGCCCGGGTCCCAGATCCTGTTGTGCCTGTGAATAGGCTGCAGGGGGACGGTGAAGACCAGCAACAGCTTTCAGGGCTGCCACCTTCCGTGTGGGACAAGGAGCCGGACTTTTGCCTATCCGGAAACAGGCTCTGCCGAGGACGAGAGCCATGAGATGTTCCTCCTCTGGGCAAGCCCGGGTCCCAGATCCTGTTGTGCCTGTGAATAGGCTGCAGGGGGACGGTGAAGACCAGCAACAGCTTTCAGGGCTGCCACCTTCTGTGTGGGACAAGGAGCCGGACGATTACCTTTTAGGAAACAGGATCTGCCGAGGACGAGAGCCATGAGATGTTCCTCCTCTGGGCAAGCCCGCGTCCAAATCCTGTTGTGCCTGTGAATAGGCTGCAGGGGGACGGTGAAGACCAGCAACAGCTTTCAGGGCTGCCACATTCCGTGTGGGACAAGGAGCCGGACATTTGCCTATCCGGAAACAGGCCCTGCCGAGGACGAGAGCCATGAGATGTTCCTCCTCTGGGCAAGCCCGGGTCCTGAATCCTGTTGTGCCTGTGAATAGGCTGCAGGGGGACGGTGAAGACCAGCAACAGCTTTCAGGGCTGCCACCTTCCGTGTGGGACAAGGAGCCGGACGTGTGCCTTTCTGGAAACAGGCCGTGCCGAGGACGAGAGCCATGAGATGTTCCTCCTCTGGGCAAGCCCGGGTCCCAGATCCTGTTGTGCCTGTGAATAGGCTGCAGGGGGACGGTGAAGACCAGCAACAGCTTTCAGGGCTGCCACCTTCCGTGTGGGACAAGGAGCCGGACTTTTGCCTATCCGGAAACAGGCTCTGCCGAGGACGAGAGCCATGAGATGTTCCTCCTCTGGGCAAGCCCGGGTCCTGAATCCTGTTGTGCCTGTGAATAGGCTGCAGGGGGACGGTGAAGACCAGCAACAGCTTTCAGGGCTGCCACCTTCCTTGTGGGACAAGTAGTGGGACGTGTCTTTCTGGATACAGGCCCTGCCGAGGACGAGAGCCATGATATGTTCCTCCTCTGGGCAAGGCCGGGTCCCAGATCCTGTTGTGCCTGTGAATAGGCTGCAGGGGGACGGTGAAGACCAGCAACAGCTTTCAGGGCTGCCACCTTCCGTGTGGGACAAGGAGCCGGACTTTTGCCTATCCGGAAACAGGCTCTGCCGAGGACGAGAGCCATGAGATGTTCCTCCTCTGGGCAAGCCCGGGTCCCAGATCCTTTTGTGCCTGTGAATAGGCTGCAGGGGGACGGTGAAGACCAGCAACAGCTTTCATGTCTGCCACCTTCCTTGTGGGACAAGGAGCCGGACGTGTGCCTTTTCGGAATCAGGCTCTGCCGAGGACGAGAGCCATGAGATGTTCCTCCTCTGGGCAAGCCCGGGTCCCAGATCCTGTTGTGCCTGTGAATAGGCTGCAGGGGGACGGTGAAGACCAGCAACAGCTTTCAGGGCTGCCACCTTCCTTGTGGGACAAGGAGCCGGACGATTACCTTTTAGGAAACAGGATCTGCCGAGGACGAGAGCCATGAGATGTTCCTCCTCTGGGCAAGCCCGCGTCCAAATCCTGTTGTGCCTGTGAATAGGCTGCAGGGGGACGGTGAAGACCAGCAACAGCTTTCAGGGCTGCCACATTCCGTGTGGGACAAGGAGCCGGACATTTGCCTATCCGGAAACAGGCTCTGCCGAGGACGAGAGCCATGAGATGTTCCAACTCTGGGCAAGCCCGGGTCCTGAATCCTGTTGTGCCTGTGAATAGGCTGCAGGGGGACGGTGAAGACCAGCAACAGCTTTCAGGGCTGCCACCTTCCGTGTGGGACAAGGAGCCGGACGTGTCTTTCTGGATACAGGCCCTGCCGAGGACGAGAGCCATGAGATGTTCCTCCTCTGGGCAAGCCCGGGTCCTGAATCCTGTTGTGCCTGTGAATAGGCTGCAGGGGGACGGTGAAGACCAGCAACAGCTTTCAGGGCTGCCACCTTCCGTGTGGGACAAGGAGCCGGATGTGTGCCTATCCGGAAACAGGCTCTGCCGAGGACGAGAGCCATGAGATGTTCCTCCTCTGGGCAAGCCCGGGTCCTGAATCCTGTTGTGCCTGTGAATAGGCTGCAGGGGGACGGTGAAGACCAGCAACAGCTTTCAGGGCTGCCACCTTCCGTGTGGGACAATGAGCCGGTCTTGTGCCTTTATGGAAACAGGCCCTGCCAAGGACGAGAGCAATGAGATGTTCCTCCTCTGGGCAAGCCCGGGTCCCAGATCCTGTTGTGCCTGTGAATAGGCTGCAGGGGGACGGTGAAGACCAGCAACAGCTTCCAGGGCTGCCACCTTCCGTGTGGGACAAGGAGCCGGATGAGTGCCTTTTCGGAAACAGGCTCTGCCGAGGACGAGAGCCATGAGATGTTCCTCCTCTGGGAGCCCGGGTCCCAGATCCTGTTGTGCCTGTGAATAGGCTGCAGGGGGACGATGAAGACCAGCAACAGCTTTCAGGGCTGCCACCTTCCGTGTGGGACAAGGAGCCGGACGTGTGCCTTTCTGGAAACAGGCCGTGCCGAGGACGAGAGCCATGAGATGTTCCTCCTCTGGCCAAGCCCAGGTCCCAGATCCTGTTGTGCCTGTGAATAGGCTGCAGGGGGACGGTGAAGACCAGCAACAGCTTTCAGGGCTGCCACCTTCCGTGTGGGACAAGGAGCCGGATGTGTGCCTTTCTGGAAACAGGCCCTGCCGAGGACGAGACCCATGAGATGTTCCTCCTCTGGGCAAGCCCCGGTCCTGAATCCTGTTGTGCCTGTGAATAGGCTGCAGGGGGACGGTGAAGACCAGCAACAGCTTTCAGGGCTGCCACCTTCCGTGTGGGACAAGGAGCCGGACGTGTCTTTCTGGATACAGGCCCTGCCGAGGACGAGAGCCATGAGATGTTCCTCCTCTGGGCAAGCCCGGGTCCCAGATCCTGTTGTGCCTGTGAATAGGCTGCAGGGGGACGGTGAAGACCAGCAACAGCTTTCAGGGCTGCCACCTTCCGTGTGGGACAAGGAGCCGGACTTTTGCCTATCCGGAAAAAGGCTCTGCCGAGGACGAGAGCCATGAGATGTTCCACCTCTGGGCAAGCCCGGGTCCTGAATCCTGTTGTGCCTGTGAATAGGCTGCAGGGGGACGGTGAAGACCAGCAACAGCTTTCAGGGCTGCCAACTTCCGTGTGGGACAAGGAGCCGGACCTGTCTTTCTGGATACAGGCCCTGCCGAGGACGAGAGCCATGAGATGTTCCTCCTCTGGGCAAGCCCGGGTCCCAGATCCTGTTGTGCCTGTGAATAGGCTGCAGGGGGACGGTGAAGAGCAGCAACAGCTTTCAGGGCTGCCACCTTCCGTGTGGGACAAGGAGCCGGACTTTTGCCTATCCGGAAACAGGCTCTGCCGAGGACGAGAGCCATGAGATGTTCCTCCTCGGGACAAGCCCGGGTCCCAGATCCTGTTGTGCCTGTGAATAGGCTGCAGGGGGACGGTGAAGACCAGCAACAGCTTTCAGGGCTGCCACCTTCTGTGTGGGACAAGGAGCCGGACGATTACCTTTTAGGAAACAGGATCTGCCGAGGAAGAGAGCCATGAGATGTTCCTCCTCTGGGCAAGGCCGGGTCCTAGATCCTGTTGTGCCTGTGAATAGGCTGCAGGGGGACGGTGAAGACCAGCAACAGCTTTCAGGGCTGCCACATTCCGTGTGGGACAAGGAGCCGGACATTTGCCTATCCGGAAACAGGCTATGCCGAGGACGAGAGCCATGAGATGTTCCAACTCTGGGCAAGCCCGGGTCCTGAATCCTGTTGTGCCTGTGAATAGGCTGCAGGGGGACGGTGAAGACCAGCAACAGCTTTCAGGGCTGCCACCTTCCGTGTGGGACAAGTAGCCGGACGTGTCTTTCTGGATACAGGCCCTGCCGAGGACGAGAGCCATGAGATGTTCCTCCTCTGGGCAAGCCCGGGTCCTGAATCCTGTTGTGCCTGTGAATAGGCTGCAGGGGGACGGTGAAGACCAGCAACAGCTTTCAGGGCTGCCACCTTCCGTGTGCGACAAGGAGCCGGACGTGTGCGTTTTCGGAAATAGGCTCTGCCGAGGACGAGAGCCATGAGATGTTCCTCCTCTGGGCAAGCCCGGGTCCCAGATCCTGTTGTGCCTGTGAATAGGCTGCAGGGGGACGGTGAACACCAGCAACAGCTTTCAGGGCTGCCACCTTCCGTGTGGGACAAGGAGCCGGACGTGTGCCTTTCTGGGAACAGGCCGTGCCGAGGACGAGAGCCATGAGATGTTCCTCCTCTGGCCAAGCCCGGGTCCCAGATCCTGTTGTGCCTGTGAATAGGCTGCAGGGGGACGGTGAAGACCAGCAACAGCTTTCAGGGCTGCCACCTTCCGTGTGGGACAAGGAGCCGGACTTTTGCCTATCCGGAAACAGGC
Organism: Astur gentilis; assembly: GCF_929443795.1. NCBI lineage: Eukaryota > Metazoa > Chordata > Aves > Accipitriformes > Accipitridae > Astur > Astur gentilis. The sequence goes on along the minus strand of NW_026061080.1, from coordinate 311,786 downwards.
TCTGCCGAGGACGAGAGCCATGAGATGTTCCTCCTCTGGGCAAGCCCGGGTCCTGAATCCTGTTGTGCCTGTGAATAGGCTGCAGGGGGACGGTGAAGACCAGCAACAGCTTTCAGGGCTGCCACCTTCCGTGTGGGACAAGTAGTGGGACGTGTCTTTCTGGATACAGGCCCTGCCGAGGACGAGAGCCATGAGATGTTCCTCCTCTGGGCAAGCCCGGGTCCCAGATCCTGTTGTGCCTGTGAATAGGCTGCAGGGGGACGGTGAACACCAGCAACAGCTTTCAGGGCTGCCACCTTCCGTGTGGGACAAGGAGCCGGACTTTTGCCTATCCGGAAACAGGCTCTGCCGAGGACGAGAGCCATGAGATGTTCCTCCTCTGGCCAAGCCCGGGTCCCAGATCCTTTTGTGCCTGTGAATAGGCTGCAGGGGGACGGTGAAGACCAGCAACAGCTTTCATGTCTGCCACCTTCCTTGTGGGACAAGGAGCCGGACGTGTGCCTTTTCGGAATCAGGCTCTGCCGAGGACGAGAGCCATGAGATGTTCCTCCTCTGGGCAAGCCCGGGTCCCAGATCCTGTTGTGTCTGTGAATAGGCTGCAGGGGGACGGTGAAGACCAGCAACAGCTTTCAGGGCTGCCACCTTCTGTGTGGGACAAGGAGCCGGACGATTACCTTTTAGGAAACAGGATCTGCCGAGGAAGAGAGCCATGAGATGTTCCAACTCTGGGCAAGCCCGGGTCCTGAATCCTGTTGTGCCTGTGAATAGGCTGCAGGGGGACGGTGAAGACCAGCAACAGCTTTCAGGGCTGCCACCTTCCGTGTGGGACAATGAGCCGGACGTGTCTTTCTGGATACAGGCCCTGCGGAGGACGAGAGCCATGAGATGTTCCTCCTCTGGCCAAGCCCGGGTCCCAGATCCTGTTGTGCCTGTGAATAGGCTGCAGGGGGACGGTGAAGACCAGCAACAGCTTTCAGGGCTGCCACCTTCCGTGTGGGACAAGGAGCCGGATGTGTGCCTATCCGGAAACAGGCTCTGCCGAGGACGAGAGCCATGAGATGTTCCTCCTCTGGGCAAGCCCGGGTCCTGAATCCTGTTGTGCCTGTGAATAGGCTGCAGGGGGACGGTGAAGACCAGCAACAGCTTTCAGGGCTGCCACCTTCCGTGTGGGACAATGAGCCGGTCTTGTGCCTTTATGGAAACAGGCCCTGCCAAGGACGAGAGCAATGAGATGTTCCTCCTCTGGGCAAGCCCGGGTCCCAGATCCTGTTGTGCCTGTGAATAGGCTGCAGGGGGACGGTGAAGACCAGCAACAGCTTCCAGGGCTGCCACCTTCCGTGTGGGACAAGGAGCCGGACGTGTGCCTTTTCGGAAACAAGCTCTGCCGAGGACGAGAGCCATGAGATGTTCCTCCTCTGGGAGCCCGGGTCCCAGATCCTGTTGTGCCTGTGAATAGGCTGCAGGGGGACGGTGAACACCAGCAACAGCTTTCACGGCTGCCACCTTCACTGTGTGACAAGGAGCCGGACGTGTGCCTTTCTGGAAACAGGCCGTGCCGAGGACGAGAGCCATGAGATGTTCCTCCTCTGGCCAAGCCCAGGTCCCAGATCCTGTTGTGCCTGTGAATAGGCTGCAGGGGGACGGTGAAGACCAGCAACAGCTTTCAGGGCTGCCACCTTCCATGTGGGACAAGGAGCCGGATGTGTGCCTTTCTGGAAACAGGCCCTGCCGAGGACGAGAGCCATGAGATGTTCCTCCTCTGGGCAAGCCCCGGTCCTGAATCCTGTTGTGCCTGTGAATAGGCTGCAGGGGGACGGTGAAGACCAGCAACAGCTTTCAGGGCTGCCACCTTCCGTGTGGGACAAGGAGCCGGACGTGTCTTTCTGGATACAGGCCCTGCCGAGGACGAGAGCCATGAGATGTTCCTCCTCTGGGCAAGGCCGGGTCCCAGATCCTGTTGTGCCTGTGAATAGGCTGCAGGGGGACGGTGAAGACCAGCAACAGCTTTCAGGGCTGCCACCTTCCGTGTGGGACAAGGAGCCGGACTTTTGCCTATCCGGAAAAAGGCTCTGCCGAGGACGAGAGCCATGAGATGTTCCACCTCTGGGCAAGCCCGGGTCCTGAATCCTGTTGTGCCTGTGAATAGGCTGCAGGGGGACGGTGAAGACCAGCAACAGCTTTCAGGGCTGCCACCTTCCGTGTGGGACAAGGAGCCGGACCTGTCTTTCTGGATACAGGCCCTGCCGAGGACGAGAGCCATGAGATGTTCCTCCTCTGGGCAAGCCCGGGTCCCAGATCCTGTTGTGCCTGTGAATAGGCTGCAGGGGGACGGTGAAGACCAGCAACAGCTTTCAGGGCTGCCACCTTCCGTGTGGGACAAGGAGCCGGACGTGTGCCTTCTCGGAAACAGGCCGTGCCGGGGGCGAGAGCCATAAGATGTTCCTCCTCTGGGCAAGCCCGGGTCCCAGATCCTGTTGTGCCTGTGAATAGGCTGCAGGGGGACGGTGAACACCAGCAACAGCTTTCACGGCTGCCACCTTCACTGTGGGACAAGGAGCCGGACGTGTGCCTTTCTGGAAACAGGCCCTGCCGAGGACGAGAGCCATGAGATGTTCCTCCTCTGGGCAAGCCCGGGTCCTGAATCCTGTTGTGCCTGTGAATAGGCTGCAGGGGGACGGTGAAGACCAGCAACAGCTTTCAGGGCTGCCACCTTCCGTGTGGGACAAGGAGCCGGATGTGTGCCTTTTCGGAAACAGGCTCTGCCGAGGACGAGAGCCATGAGATGTTCCTCCTCTGGGCAAGCCCGGGTCCCAGATCCTGTTGTGCCTGTGAATAGGCTGCAGGGGGACGGTGAAGACCAGCAACAGCTTTCAGGGCTGCCACCTTCCGTGTGGGACAAGGAGCCGGACTTTTGCCTATCCGGAAAAAGGCTCTGCCGAGGACGAGAGCCATGAGATGTTCCACCTCTGGGCAAGCCCGGGTCCTGAATCCTGTTGTGCCTGTGAATAGGCTGCAGGGGGACGGTGAAGACCAGCAACAGCTTTCAGGGCTGCCACCTTCCGTGTGGGACAAGGAGCCGGACCTGTCTTTCTGGATACAGGCCCTGCCGAGGACGAGAGCCATGAGATGTTCCTCCTCTGGGCAAGCCCGGGTCCCAGATCCTGTTGTGCCTGTGAATAGGCTGCAGGGGGACGGTGAAGACCAGCAACAGCTTTCAGGGCTGCCACCTTCCGTGTGGGACAAGGAGCCGGACGTATCTTTCTGGATACAGGCCCTGCCGAGGACGAGAGCCATGAGATGTTCCTCCTCTGGGCAAGCCCGGGTCCCAGATCCTGTTGTGCCTGTGAATAGGCTGCAGGGGGACGGTGAAGACCAGCAACAGCTTTCTGGGCTGCCACCTTCCGTGTGGGAGAAGGAGCCGGAAGTGTGCCTTTCTGGAAACAGGCCGTGCCGGGGGCGAGAGCCATAAGATGTTCCTCCTCTGGGCAAGCCCGGGTCCCAGATCCTGTTGTGCCTGTGAATAGGCTGCAGGGGGACGGTGAACACCAGCAACAGCTTTCACGGCTGCCACCTTCACTGTGGGACAAGGAGCCGGACGTGTGCCTTTCTGGAAACAGGCCGTGCCGAGGACGAGAGCCATGAGATGTTCCTCCTCTGGCCAAGCCCGGGTCCCAGATCCTGTTGTGCCTGTGATTAGGCTGCAGGGGGACGGTGAAGACCAGCAACAGCTTTCAGGGCTGCCACCTTCCGTGTGGGACAAGGAGCCGGACTTTTGCCTATCCGGAAACAGGCTCTGCCGAGGACGAGCCATGAGATGTTCCACCTCTGGGCAAGCCCGGGTCCTGAATCCTGTTGTGCCTGTGAATAGGCTGCAGGGGGACGGTGAAGACCAGCAACAGCTTTCAGGGCTGCCAACTTCCGTGTGGGACAAGGAGCCGGACCTGTCTTTCTGGATACAGGCCCTGCCGAGGACGAGAGCCATGAGATGTTCCTCCTCTGGGCAAGCCCGGGTCCCAGATCCTGTTGTGCCTGTGAATAGGCTGCAGGGGGACGGTGAAGACCAGCAACAGCTTTCAGGGCTGCCACCTTCTGTGTGGGACAAGGAGCCGGACTTTTGCCTATCGGAAACAGGCTCTGCCGAGGACGAGAGCCATGAGATGTTCCTCCTCTGGGCAAGCCCGCGTCCAAATCCTGTTGTGCCTGTGAATAGGCTGCAGGGGGACGGTGAAGACCAGCAACAGCTTTCAGGGCTGCCACATTCCGTGTGGGACAAGGAGCCGGACATTTGCCTATCCGGAAACAGGCTCTGCCGAGGACGAGAGCCATGAGATGTTCCTCCTCTGGGCAAGCCCGGGTCCAAATCCTGTTGTGCCTCTGAATAGGCTGCAGGGGGACGGTGAAGACCAGCAACAGCTTTCAGGGCTGCCACCTTCCGTGTGGGACAAGGAGCCGGACGTGTCTTTCTGGATACAGGCCCTGCCGAGGACGAGAGCCATGAGATGTTCCTCCTCTGGGCAAGCCCGGGTCCTGAATCCTGTTGTGCCTGTGAATAGGCTGCAGGGGGACGGTGAAGACCAGCAACAGCTTTCAGGGCTGCCACCTTCTGTGTGGGACAAGGAGCCGGACGATTACCTTTTAGGAAACAGGATCTGCCGAGGAAGAGAGCCATGAGATGTTCCTCCTCTGGGCAAGGCCGGGTCCCAGATCCTGTTGTGCCTGTGAATAGGCTGCAGGGGGACGGTGAACACCAGCAACAGCTTTCAGGGCTGCCACCTTCCGTGTGGGACAAGGAGCCGGACGTGTGCCTTTCTGGAAACAGGCCGTGCCGAGGACGAGAGCCATGAGATGTTCCTCCTCTGGCCAAGCCCGGGTCCCAGATCCTGTTGTGCCTGTGAATAGGCTGCAGGGGGACGGTGAAGACCAGCAACAGCTTTCAGGGCTGCCACCTTCCGTGTGGGACAAGGAGCCGGACTTTTGCCTATCCGGAAACAGGCTCTGCCGAGGACGAGCGCCATGAGATGTTCCACCTCTGGGCAAGCCCGGGTCCTGAATCCTGTTGTGCCTGTGAATAGGCTGCAGGGGGACGGTGAAGACCAGCAACAGCTTTCAGGGCTGCCACCTTCCGTGTGGGACAAGTAGCCGGACATGTCTTTCTGGATACAGGCCCTGCCGAGGACGAGAGCCATGAGATGTTCCTCCTCTGGGCAAGCCCGGGTCCCAGATCCTGTTGTGCCTGTGAATAGGCTGCAGGGGGACGGTGAAGACCAGCAACAGCTTTCAGGGCTGCCACCTTCCGTGTGGGACAAGGAGCCGGACTTTTGCCTATCCGGAAACAGGCTCTGCCGAGGACGAGAGCCATGAGATGTTCCTCCTCTGGCCAAGCCCGGGTCCCAGATCCTTTTGTGCCTGTGAATAGGCTGCAGGGGGACGGTGAAGACCAGCAACAGCTTTCATGTCTGCCACCTTCCTTGTGGGACAAGGAGCCGGACGTGTGCCTTTTCGGAATCAGGCTCTGCCGAGGACGAGAGCCATGAGATGTTCCTCCTCTGGGCAAGCCCGGGTCCTGAATCCTGTTGTGCCTCTGAATAGGCTGCAGGGGGACGGTGAAGACCAGCAACAGCTTTCAGGGCTGCCACCTTCCGTGTGGGACAAGGAGCCGGACGTGTCTTTCTGGATACATGCCCTGCCGAGGACGAGAGCCATGAGATGTTCCTCCTCTGGGCAAGCCCGGGTCCTGAATCCTGTTGTGCCTGTGAATAGGCTGCAGGGGGACGGTGAAGACCAGCAACAGCTTTCAGGGCTGCCACCTTCTGTGTGGGACAAGGAGCCGGACGATTACCTTTTAGGAAACAGGATCTGCCGAGGAAGAGAGCCATGAGATGTTCCTCCTCTGGGCAAGGCCGGGTCCTAGATCCTGTTGTGCCTGTGAATAGGCTGCAGGGGGACGGTGAAGACCAGCAACAGCTTCCAGGGCTGCCACCTTCCGTGTGGGACAAGGAGCCGGACGTGTGCCTTTTCGGAATCAGGCTCTGCCGAGGACGAGAGCCATGAGATGTTCCTCCTCTGGGCAAGCCCGCGTCCAAATCCTGTTGTGCCTGTGAATAGGCTGCAGGGGGACGGTGAAGACCAGCAACAGCTTTCAGGGCTGCCACATTCCGTGTGGGACAAGGAGCCGGACATTTGCCTATCCGGAAACAGGCCCTGCCGAGGACGAGAGCCATGAGATGTTCCAACTAAGGGCAAGCCCGGGTCCTGAATCCTGTTGTGCCTGTGAATAGGCTGCAGGGGGACGGTGAAGACCAGCAACAGCTTTCAGGGCTGCCACCTTCCGTGTGGGACAAGTAGCCGGACGTGTCTTTCTGGATACATGCCCTGCCGAGGACGAGAGCCATGAGATGTTCCTCCTCTGGGCAAGCCCGGGTCCTGAATCCTGTTGTGCCTGTGAATAGGCTGCAGGGGGACGGTGAAGACCAGCAACAGCTTTCAGGGCTGCCACCTTCCGTGTGGGACAAGGAGCCGGACTTTTGCCTATCCGGAAACAGGCTCTGCCGAGGACGAGAGCCATGAGATGTTCCTCCTCTGGGCAAGCCCGGGTCCCAGATCCTTTTGTGCCTGTGAATAGGCTGCAGGGGGACGGTGAAGACCAGCAACAGCTTTCATGTCTGCCACCTTCCTTGTGGGACAAGGAGCCGGACGTGTGCCTTTTCGGAATCAGGCTCTGCCGAGGACGAGAGCCATGAGATGTTCCTCCTCTGGGCAAGCCCGGGTCCTGAATACTGTTGTGCCTCTGAATAGGCTGCAGGGGGACGGTGAAGTCCAGCAACAGCTTTCAGGGCTGCCACCTTCCGTGTGGGACAAGGAGCCGGACGTGTCTTTCTGGATACAGGCCCTGCCGAGGACGAGAGCCATGAGATGTTCCTCCTCTGGGCAAGCCCGGGTCCTGAATCCTGTAGTGCCTGTGAATAGGCTGCAGGGGGACGGTGAAGACCAGCAACAGCTTTCAGGGCTGCCACCTTCTGTGTGGGACAAGGAGCCGGACGATTACCTTTTAGGAAACAGGATCTGCCGAGGAAGAGAGCCATGAGATGGTCCTCCTCTGGGCAAGGCCGGGTCCTATATCCTGTTGTGCCTGTGAAGAGGCTGCAGGGGGACGGTGAAGACCAGCAACAGCTTTCAGGGCAGCCACCTTCCGTGTGGGACAAGGAGCCGGACTTTTGCCTATCCGGAAACAGGCTCTGCCGAGGACGAGAGCCATGAGATGTTCCTCCTCTGGGCAAGCCCGGGTCCCAGATCCTTTTGTGCCTGTGAATAGGCTGCAGGGGGACGGTGAAGACCAGCAACAGCTTTCATGTCTGCCACCTTCCTTGTGGGAAAAGGAGCCGGACGTGTGCCTTTTCGGAATCAGGCTCTGCCGAGGACGAGAGCCATGAGATGTTCCTCCTCTGGGCAAGCCCGGGTCCCAGATCCTGTTGTGCCTGTGAATAGGCTGCAGGGGGACGGTGAAGACCAGCAACAGCTTTCAGGGCTGCCACCTTCTGTGTGGGACAAGGAGCCGGACGTATCTTTCTGGATACAGGCCCTGCCGAGGACGAGAGCCATGAGATGTTCCTCCTCTGGGCAAGGCCGGGTCCTAGATCCTGTTGTGCCTGTGAATAGGCTGCAGGGCGACGGTGAAGACCAGCAACAGCTTTCTGGGCTGCCACCTTCCGTGTGGGAGAAGGAGCCGGAAGTGTGCCTTTCTGGAAACAGGCCGTGCCGGGGGCGAGAGCCATAAGATGTTCCTCCTCTGGGCAAGCCCGGGTCCCAGATCCTGTTGTGCCTGTGAATAGGCTGCAGGGGGACGGTGAACACCAGCAACAGCTTTCACGGCTGCCACCTTCACTGTGGGACAAGGAGCCGGACGTGTGCCTTTCTGGAAACAGGCCGTGCCGAGGACGAGAGCCATGAGATGTTCCTCCTCTGGCCAAGCCCGGGTCCCAGATCCTGTTGTGCCTGTGATTAGGCTGCAGGGGGATGGTGAAGACCAGCAACAGCTTTCAGGGCTGCCACCTTCCGTGTGGGACAAGGAGCCGGACTTTTGCCTATCCGGAAACAGGCTCTGCCGAGGACGAGCCATGAGATGTTCCACCTCTGGGCAAGCCCGGGTCCTGAATCCTGTTGTGCCTGTGAATAGGCTGCAGGGGGACGGTGAAGACCAGCAACAGCTTTCAGGGCTGCCAACTTCCGTGTGGGACAAGGAGCCGGACCTGTCTTTCTGGATACAGGCCCTGCCGAGGACGAGAGCCATGAGATGTTCCTCCTCTGGGCAAGCCCGGGTCCCAGATCCTGTTGTGCCTGTGATTAGGCTGCAGGGGGATGGTGAAGACCAGCAACAGCTTTCAGGGCTGCCACCTTCTGTGTGGGACAAGGAGCCGGACTTTTGCCTATCGGAAACAGGCTCTGCCGAGGACGAGAGCCATGAGATGTTCCTCCTCTGGGCAAGCCCGCGTCCAAATCCTGTTGTGCCTGTGAATAGGCTGCAGGGGGACGGTGAAGACCAGCAACAGCTTTCAGGGCTGCCACATTCCGTGTGGGACAAGGAGCCGGACATTTGCCTATCCGGAAACAGGCTCTGCCGAGGACGAGAGCCATGAGATGTTCCTCCTCTGGGCAAGCCCGGGTCCAAATCCTGTTGTGCCTCTGAATAGGCTGCAGGGGGACGGTGAAGACCAGCAACAGCTTTCAGGGCTGCCACCTTCCGTGTGGGACAAGGAGCCGGACGTGTCTTTCTGGATACAGGCCCTGCCGAGGACGAGAGCCATGAGATGTTCCTCCTCTGGGCAAGCCCGGGTCCTGAATCCTGTTGTGCCTGTGAATAGGCTGCAGGGGGACGGTGAAGACCAGCAACAGCTTTCAGGGCTGCCACCTTCTGTGTGGGACAAGGAGCCGGACGATTACCTTTTAGGAAACAGGATCTGCCGAGGAAGAGAGCCATGAGATGTTCCTCCTCTGGGCAAGGCCGGGTCCCAGATCCTGTTGTGCCTGTGAATAGGCTGCAGGGGGACGGTGAACACCAGCAACAGCTTTCAGGGCTGCCACCTTCCGTGTGGGACAAGGAGCCGGACGTGTGCCTTTCTGGGAACAGGCCGTGCCGAGGACGAGAGCCATGAGATGTTCCTCCTCTGGGCAAGCCCGGGTCCCAGATCCTGTTGTGCCTGTGAATAGGCTGCAGGGGGACGGTGAAGACCAGCAACAGCTTTCAGGGCTGCCACCTTCCGTGTGGGACAAGGAGCCGGACTTTTGCCTATCCGGAAACAGGCTCTGCCGAGGACGAGCGCCATGAGATGTTCCACCTCTGGGCAAGCCCGGGTCCTGAATCCTGTTGTGCCTGTGAATAGGCTGCAGGGGGACGGTGAAGACCAGCAACAGCTTTCAGGGCTGCCACCTTCCGTGTGGGACAAGTAGCCGGACATGTCTTTCTGGATACAGGCCCTGCCGAGGACGAGAGCCATGAGATGTTCCTCCTCTGGGCAAGCCCGGGTCCCAGATCCTGTTGTGCCTGTGAATAGGCTGCAGGGGGACGGTGAAGACCAGCAACAGCTTTCAGGGCTGCCACCTTCCGTGTGGGACAAGGAGCCGGACTTTTGCCTATCCGGAAACAGGCTCTGCCGAGGACGAGAGCCATGAGATGTTCCTCCTCTGGCCAAGCCCGGGTCCCAGATCCTTTTGTGCCTGTGAATAGGCTGCAGGGGGACGGTGAAGACCAGCAACAGCTTTCATGTCTGCCACCTTCCTTGTGGGACAAGGAGCCGGACGTGTGCCTTTTCGGAATCAGGCTCTGCCGAGGACGAGAGCCATGAGATGTTCCTCCTCTGGGCAAGCCCGGGTCCTGAATCCTGTTGTGCCTCTGAATAGGCTGCAGGGGGACGGTGAAGACCAGCAACAGCTTTCAGGGCTGCCACCTTCCGTGTGGGACAAGGAGCCGGACGTGTCTTTCTGGATACAGGCCCTGCCGAGGACGAGAGCCATGAGATGTTCCTCCTCTGGGCAAGCCCGGGTCCTGAATCCTGTTGTGCCTGTGAATAGGCTGCAGGGGGACGGTGAAGACCAGCAACAGCTTTCAGGGCTGCCACCTTCTGTGTGGGACAAGGAGCCGGACGATTACCTTTTAGGAAACAGGATCTGCCGAGGAAGAGAGCCATGAGATGTTCCTCCTCTGGGCAAGGCCGGGTCCTAGATCCTGTTGTGCCTGTGAATAGGCTGCAGGGGGACGGTGAAGACCAGCAACAGCTTCCAGGGCTGCCACCTTCCGTGTGGGACAAGGAGCCGGACGTGTGCCTTTTCGGAATCAGGCTCTGCCGAGGACGAGAGCCATGAGATGTTCCTCCTCTGGGCAAGCCCGCGTCCAAATCCTGTTGTGCCTGTGAATAGGCTGCAGGGGGACGGTGAAGACCAGCAACAGCTTTCAGGGCTGCCACATTCCGTGTGGGACAAGGAGCCGGACATTTGCCTATCCGGAAACAGGCCCTGCCGAGGACGATAGCCATGAGATGTTCCAACTAAGGGCAAGCCCGGGTCCTGAATCCTGTTGTGCCTGTGAATAGGCTGCAGGGGGACGGTGAAGACCAGCAACAGCTTTCAGGGCTGCCACCTTCCGTGTGGGACAAGTAGCCGGACGTGTCTTTCTGGATACAGGCCCTGCCGAGGACGAGAGCCATGAGATGTTCCTCCTCTGGGCAAGCCCGGGTCCTGAATCCTGTTGTGCCTGTGAATAGGCTGCAGGGGGACGGTGAAGACCAGCAACAGCTTTCAGGGCTGCCACCTTCCGTGTGGGACAAGGAGCCGGACTTTTGCCTATCCGGAAACAGGCTCTGCCGAGGACGAGAGCCATGAGATGTTCCTCCTCTGGGCAAGCCCGGGTCCCAGATCCTTTTGTGCCTGTGAATAGGCTGCAGGGGGACGGTGAAGACCAGCAACAGCTTTCATGTCTGCCACCTTCCTTGTGGGACAAGGAGCCGGACGTGTGCCTTTTCGGAATCAGGCTCTGCCGAGGACGAGAGCCATGAGATGTTCCTCCTCTGGGCAAGCCCGGGTCCTGAATACTGTTGTGCCTCTGAATAGGCTGCAGGGGGACGGTGAAGACCAGCAACAGCTTTCAGGGCTGCCACCTTCCGTGTGGGACAAGGAGCCGGACGTGTCTTTCTGGATACAGGCCCTGCCGAGGACGAGAGCCATGAGATGTTCCTCCTCTGGGCAAGCCCGGGTCCTGAATCCTGTAGTGCCTGTGAATAGGCTGCAGGGGGACGGTGAAGACCAGCAACAGCTTTCAGGGCTGCCACCTTCTGTGTGGGACAAGGAGCCGGACGATTACCTTTTAGGAAACAGGATCTGCCGAGGAAGAGAGCCATGAGATGGTCCTCCTCTGGGCAAGGCCGGGTCCTATATCCTGTTGTGCCTGTGAATAGGCTGCAGGGGGACGGTGAAGACCAGCAACAGCTTTCAGGGCAGCCACCTTCCGTGTGGGACAAGGAGCCGGACTTTTGCCTATCCGGAAACAGGCTCTGCCGAGGACGAGAGCCATGAGATGTTCCTCCTCTGGGCAAGCCCGGGTCCCAGATCCTTTTGTGCCTGTGAATAGGCTGCAGGGGGACGGTGAAGACCAGCAACAGCTTTCATGTCTGCCACCTTCCTTGTGGGACAAGGAGCCGGACGTGTGCCTTTTCGGAATCAGGCTCTGCCGAGGACGAGAGCCATGAGATGTTCCTCCTCTGGGCAAGCCCGGGTCCCAGATCCTGTTGTGCCTGTGA